>NC_135377.1:13518254-13818254 GCF_049243985.1 Paroedura picta
CTGGAAAGCTAGGCCAGAAGTCTTTGGTCAGCAGGAAGGCAGCTTTCCTACCCTCTGCTGGGGAATAGAGAAAAGTAGAAAAGAGGTCTCTCACGTTCTGGCAATATTTTTTTAATGAATGTGCTTGATGTACACGACAGAGAAGGACCACACAACATGTGAAGAACTAAATGAGGCATGCGTAATTTGTGGTCTACCAAGCTGAATTCCGTCTGTAAGCCAAGTGTTGTGGCCTGCCAGGTACTTGACACTCTTCCAGCTGTTGCATAATCAGAGAAGCAGCAAAACCTGGCTAATGGTGACATTGGTTGGGTGCTATATAAGAAGGGTTGTCATTCTTTAAAAAGCGCAAATATGGCAAGGGGTGCAGTCCCACCCAGGTTCAGGGATAACATGGTCAAGGTAGGGGGAAGTATGTTCAGTTCTCTCTTTCTCTCTACTCTTTCTCACTGTCTGAGGAGATGCTTCTGCATGAAGTGCGGTCAAGTTCCTTCCAGCCTATGGATACCCGATGAATTAAGGTTTCTCCAAAACATCCTATTCTCAGAAGAGGAGGAAGGGAAGGGAAAAGCAGCAGGAATGGGAGCTCAAGACAGCTACACTGTTTAGAGTAGCTGTCTTGGGGGCCACAGAAAAGCTTATGCTGAAAATGAATGCTACATTTGGGAATAAGCCTAGTGCTGCAAAGATCTTAAAGCTAAGGCAGGTAGAAAAAGGCTTCTCTCCAATTCCTTCCATTATATGAAACGAACCTCAGCAGACAATGGGGGGGGGGACGAGAAGAAATAGGGTTGACAGACCCCTAATGGAGGTGGGAGTCCCCTGCTGCCAGGACCCACCTCCCTGCCCCTGATCAGCTGGCTGGCGGAGGGAACTTACGCTGAAAAATTGAGAGACCCATCCAACATGCATTGACATGTCTGCATCACTGTCCACATGACTCAGAAGTTACATCATCACATCTGGAACAACAGAGTGACACTCTGGTATCTGGGCAAAAACTCTATTGTAGAAGCCAAATTCACCATGGAGTTTTTACCCAAATACCAGGTTTTCGCTCTGATGAATGATGTCATCCTGCGTCTCGTGGACAATGATATTGACATGTTGCTGTACACTGGATGAGCCTCCCTACTGCTCCTGGTAACTCTTCCCTCATCCCCTGCTGGTTGCTAGGAGGAACCTGGCAAACCTAAGGAAAATCCAGTCAAGTCCGTGTAAAAGTCCATATGCAAGGTAGGTGGACTAGAGCAGCGGTAGTCAACCTGTGGTCCTCCAGATGTTTATGGACTACAATTCCCATGAGACCCTGCCAGCAAACATTGACAGGGTCTCATGGGAATTGTAGCCCATGAACATCTGGAGGACCACAGGTTGACTACCCCTGGTGAGGGTCTAAAGCTGTTTCAGCCTGAATTCTAAAAAAGATAAAAAGATGTATACTGATTAGATAAACTCTAGGGGAGAGGAATGATCCGTTTTGTGGCCAAGACAGCCATTCTCATTGTAACGAGGCCTCCATACCCTGCAAAATTGCTAACTTCTACAGTGGTTTTGGGTGCAGACCATCTTTAAGAGATGCCCTGTGTCTTGTCTCCATGTTGAGGGCTGCTGAAAGAATTTCCACCCTGTCCAGGCTCCCACACAGATCCCTTTTGCTCAGCCTTTGCATACCAAAATGGGAATTTTCAGCCGTAATGAACAAGTGTTCCCATTCATTTGCTGGATAATGTCAAGCTCTGTCTTAATAAGTTCCATATCCCCCCATGCTGTGAGAGCATTGTAGCCGAACCAAATTTTATCAAACCTAAGTATGATTTATGAAAGCTGCGGAATAGCGTTTGATTCTGAGTTGGCACTAGAGATGGGCCTTGTTTGGGATGAAAAGTGACCACTGTCTGGAAGCAGCTGTGTAACATGGTGCCTTTTGCTGCAGCTGTATCACAAACAAAACAGACAGGGGCTGTGGCTCAGCGGTACAGCATCTGCTTGGCATACCTAAAGGTCCCAGGTTCGATCAGCAGGATCTCCAGTTAAAAGATCTGGCATTAGTAATGACAATATACTAACTGGAGGCCAGCAGATTCTTCAGTGGTAGTTTCCTGGCCTCAACTATAAGCCTGACAGAATAGCGCTGTCTTGCAGGCCCTCTGGGAATGTTGAAGGTCCTGGTGGGCTCTGATCTCACCAGGGAGAGTGTCTCAGACCATGGAGACCATGAATAGACAATACTGATGTTCATCGACCAAGGATCTGATTTCGTGTAAGGTAGTTTCATGTATTCATGTGTTGACACTGTAACAACTAAACTCTGCAGCTGTGCAAGCTCCATTAATTTAGGGTGGGGTTACATGGCACTTTGTGCTACAGTTTCACTAATTGCAAACTGGACAGCTGGAGATCCAAGCACTGTATAATAAAGAGAAGTGTCATCTACTTGGGGGTCCTAGCACCCATTGCATTCCTGCTTACAATGGGCTTTGTTGCTAGCAAATGTATACACCGTTAACTAAATGACTGTATAATGCTGCTGTTGCTTGATGGGGTGGGTGGCCGGGCTTGGGACATTTTGTGCTGTGCCTGATAGGTGTGTCCAGTGGTGGGGAGCAGGTTCTGGGGGGCCCTAGTTGATGGGGTTTTCTCCGGGTTGCCGGCCCCTTAGTTAGCACAACGTGGTAATGGCAACCACTAAGATAGAGTGCCTTCCTGAAAGTTATCTCCAGATGGAGTCAACCCAAATGGGCCTTGTTTCCCTCATGTCCCTGGAATTTAAGTCAAGTATGGTCTGTGGGTCACCTCCCCCCCATTGGTCATTCCTTCTCTTCCTGTTATTCCTAGAAATCCCCAAGTTTTTTTTCATCTCCTTGGTGTCACATTCCTGCCAAAGAGTGAGATGGTCCCTTGATGGCTCATGGGTTTTCTAACTTCTCTGCTGCCTAGAAACGCTTGCATAACTAAACCTTAACTATTTGATGCTTTGAGAACTATCACTGGGATGGAACATCCTTGGGAGCAATTTACCTTTGTCCTTCCACAGAAACAGAAAGCTGTTAGAATGAATGTGCATTTTTGTTAGCCCCCCAAACCCATTTCTCTGTAGCTCACATTCAGCGTGGACAGGAGTAGAAGTAGTTGAAGAAGAACAGTTGTTTTTTTATACCCTGCTTTTCATTGCCTAAAGGAGTCTCAAAACGGCTTACAATCACCTTCCCTTCCTCTCCCTACAACAGACACCCTGTGAAGTAGGGGAGGCTGAGAGAGCTCTGACAGGACCACTTGATCAGAACTGCTCTTGACAGGGCTGTGACAAGCCCAAGGTCACCCAGCTGGCTGCATGTGGAGGAGCAGGGAATCAAACTCGTCTCGCCAGATTAGAAGCCGCTGCGCTTAGCCATTACCCCACACTGGCTCTGAACAGGATGGGCCAACGTTTCACTTGGTACATGGCAACTTCTTAGGTTCATGCTACCAAATGTGAACAAATATTTCCTTTTAAAAATGTTTAGGGCAGGCAGTCAAAATGAAATAGCCCACGAGGCTCAAGGTGTTCAAATAAATGTTTATAACTTCACTACTTTGAGCATCATTAGCCATTTATTACTTTTTTATATTAGATAATTAGGAGACAGAACAGTGATGGAAGAGGAGGAGTATATGAGGCAATAAATGGCTTTCAGAGATGCTTAATGCCAAAGGGAAGCATAAGATATTTTATAACTGCATCCATATTTTATCGTCGTGCTGAGTCCATTCCCCCTTCCTTGAATGATGGCCTTACCACCTAATCAAGTGAATGAAAATGACCAGAAATACATCCTAAAGAAAAAGTATGGAAGAAAGACAGCTGGTGAGATGTTTCCTATGTGTCCTTTTTGGAATTATACTTTCAAAACTGCTAGCTTCTCTGGTAGGTCTTATTTTATACAAATGTGGTCCTATGAAAACTCATTCCAGAATCTACAAAGGATTGTACAATTCTTGGCCTTTTGCCAAGAGTTCCATTCTCATTACACTTGAGGAATATCTGCAGGCCAGAAATCATGCAGGCTGGGCCAGTTCCCATGGAGTACTACATGGCCAGGTTGGCGATCAGATGGGAAGATTCTCCAACCCACAGGATTTTAGACCGAACTACTGCAATGTGGCATGGAACTTTGGAGAAATGAAAACCAAATGTTTCCTAGTTTTTGTTCAAGCACTGGATGCTTGAACACCTGGGAATGTGGTTCATAACCCTATTTACCCCCTTGCTAACATGGAGATAATTTTTCAATGATCCATTCATTTCTTTGTCATCTTGGGTGTGGTTGTTTGGCAAACTGATTCAGATGTACCTTCCCAACCTTGTGGAGTGTAAGCTAAATATGAGCAGGCAGTGTGATGCGGCAGTAAAGAAGGTAAATGACATCTTGAGCTGTGTCAACAGAGGCATCACATCAAAATCTCAAGGTGCCAGGGTCCTGCTGTATACCACACTGGTCAGACCCCACCTGGTTGAAGTTCTGGGCTCCACCTTCAATAAATCTATGTGAGGATTTCACTGCCTACATGCTGGCAATTTCTTATCTTCAGGTATTCCGCCTGGAGAGGAGACGACTGAGAGGGGATCTGATAACCATCTTCAAGTATTTAAAAGGCTGCCATGTAGAGGATGAAGCAGAGTTGTTCTTTCTTGCCTTGGAGATACAAGCCAGAAGCAATGGGATGAAATTAATTCAAAATAAATCCTGTCTAAACGTCCAGAAGAAGTTCCTGACAGAACGGTTTCTCAGTGCAACAGGCTTCCACGGGAGGTGGTGAGTTCTCCATCTTTGGAAATTTTTAAACAGAGGCTCGATAGCCATCTGATGGAGAGGCTGATTCTGTGAAGGTTCAAGGGGGTGGCAGATTACAGTGGATGAGCTATAGAGTTGTGTGAGTGTCCTGCATGGTGCATGGGGTTGGACTAGATGACCCAGGAGGTCCCTTACAACTCTATTATTCTATGATTCTGCATAGGATATAGTTTCGTGGTTTCAATTATATGACAGTAAATGCCTTTGAAGGTTACTATTCTGTGGATCCAGCCTGAGGGCAGTCTCCATGAGTACAAGACGAAATCAATTTTCTTTGTCTCTCTCATGCACACACGTCCAAAAGATGCCCACTACTATTCACAATCAGAACCACACTGATGGGTTTTCTAACTTGTGTGCATGTATTCTGGCTAAAGGTTAGTCATAAAGCACCATGGACTTGGTAGTGTCAAGGCAACATAATCGATAGACGATGGTTGGATGAAAGCTCAAGTGATCTGGTCCAAGCGGTGCAAGACGTGACGCGCCTGTCTTTGTTTCAGAACATGCATAGCCAAATCTTCAACTTCGCATTCAATCCCATTCTTCCTGGGATGTTGGTGAAACCCTTTCAAGCAACTGTCCATTTGCAGCTGGAAGACTAAAGGCAACCATATGGCCTCAGAAGCCGAGAGGGGAGCTCAGGCTCCCACGCATCACTCGCATATTTCTTTGTGCCATAATCAGATATAAAAGACTACTGGCAACCGAACAAGACAGATATGAAAGGCCCCGTGGAGACTGCAGGAGTTCCTATGCAAATGCGTCCTTCGAAAATGTATACTATACTTTTTCAAAGAACCAGAGAAATCTGGTTCATTTTAACTATGGTCTTTGAGCGCATAAATAAAATCCACGTTTTATTAGTTTGCACATGATTGGGCAATTTTGGGCTTGCCTTGAGATAGTGACATTTTCTCCATTTAAGTTTTGAAGAAAGGATAAGTTGAAGAATATTGCCATCTTGGAGAGGGAGGGAGGGAGGGAGGGAGGGAGAGAGAGAGAGAGAGAGAGAGAGAGAGAGAGAGTTTTTGTGGCGAGTCAGAGTACAAAGTTATATCCCAGTTACTCCAGCTGACCCATGGGAACTTAAACTGTTACAAATTCCATCAACAAAATTGGAGTAATATTAAGCTAGTGTTATTCTGGTGCTGGAATATTCCAAAAGGTAAACACTGACCGAACTCAATTTCTCTCCCTCTCCCTCTCCCTCTCCCTCTCCCTCTCCCTCTCCCTCTCCCTCTCCCTCTCCCTCTCCCTCTCCCTCTCCCTCTCCCTCTCCCTCTCCCTCTCCCTCTCTCAGTGTATCAGAATTTGAGGGCACCAAATGAAGCTGATGGGCAATAGATTCAGGATGGACAAAAGGAAGTATTTCTTTACTGATCAAGTAATTAAATTGCAGAATTCACTACCAGCGGGCGTAGGACTGTCCACAAGCACCCAAGACAGAATTAGAGAGATTCAAGATAACAAATGGAACCAGTATGAAACCAGTGCTACCAGTACTTATAAGTCACGGGTAAGAGGCGTTAGCCACTTTGCTCTGTTGGTCGGCCCTCCAGGGTAACAGGTTGGCTGCTGGGTGAAACAGGATGCTGAAAGTGAAGTCATGGCATGCACAAAATCAGTGTGCTCCCATATCTCTTGCAAGTTGCCCAAATTACCCACTCTTATATCGAGGATCTACTGAGGAAATTCTGCTACAATGCTTGCTTTATAATGAAGCCAGCCTGACCTCTGCTTGAAGCGAAGCCTCTTGTGAGATTGCCTGAGAGCTTTGGGTCTCTTTTCTCTGGGATGTGTGTCAAGCACTTTCAATTCTTTCTTCAAAAGAAAGCCTAACCCTTTTTTTACTGACAGGTCTTCAGTTAATCCCTCCCTTCCCCAGGAGTTAAATTCACTGACTTCCTTTTGAGTCTCTGAGCAATTGGAGTTTCTTGGTATTGGTCCTTGAACTTTGGTTGTCTGCTATTTATTTGTGTAGCTGGTTGATTTTTGTAGTTGTTTTTAATTGAAATTTTCAGCTTTCAGTCAGGGCCTAGCAATCCTAGATGACAGAGCTCAGGTTTCTGGCAGCTTCAGAGTCTGGATCCTATGGTATCTCTTCCCTGTTTATGTCCCTCCCCTTCTGAAACTTCACCCTCCCCAGGTACTGACTTCAAGTTCCAAGAATATCTCAAGCTAGTATTGGCAACCTTAATTGCTGGCTTGGGAACCCAGGAGGGTTATGTGGTTCAACAAGGGCTTCAGATTTAACCCCTTGATGTTTGGGGGGGATTTTATAATTTCACACCTTGTTTTATGCACCTCATGCATTATCATTTTTTATTTTTATTATGGTTATAGGCCTCAAATGCTGGGGGGTAAACGGTAATGACTGGGGAAGGCACTGGCAAACCACCCCGTATTGAGTCTGCCATGAAAACGCTAGAGGGCGTCACCCCAAGGGTCAGACATGACCCGGTGCTTGCACAGGGGATACCTTTACCTTTACCTTTATAGGCCTCAAAAGCCCAAACTGCCCTGGACCTCCGAAATGGCCTAATCCCATACATAATGGCATGTGCATGCTCCAACAAACAAGACATCAGACAACTTATGGACCATTCTGAAGCTCTGGAATTAATTTTTTTCCTACAGTATAATTCATCCCAAAGATGGTTAACATTCTGTGTGACCATAGCAAACAATTAACAGGAATCACGGTACTCTTAGAAAGAAGAACAATTCCTTTTGGGGGGCAAGAGGAAGGGGAAAGTATGAGACCATGCAATTTCTTAGGGCACGTATTAATCATCCCTGTAATTATTAAAGAACAGAAATAGGCCATTGTACTCCAAGCCAACCTTGATGAGATGATGTGGGGGATAGCCACCGACTCATGCATCCTCCCTGTGTTTAGTTACAGAAGACATGTGAAATGATGTTTCTCCACCCTTTGAGTAGCAGTCTGAGACAGGAAAATTCTCAGTGTGTGTCACCTCATGCATCTTCTAGAATGGAGGACTTTCTATAAGAGGCATTGATAAGACAATTATCAGCAGGAGGCACTGGTATCCTTGTATTATTTGGGCATACCTAGCTCAATCTATCGTTTACCCATATTTTGAATTTTGCACCAGAACATGCAATTGGATAGTATTTGGATTTTATTTATATAAGTGTTGTAAAGGATGAATGCGCAAATCAACCTGGTGATTGATCTCTGAATAATTTCATCTGTTCCTCAGATCAAGGTATGCAGAAAATCTCTTGCTGGCTTTCTATCAGCTCCCTTTCTTTGAAGCGCCATAAAATAATAAAGCCTGAACATCTTGCATAAGGTACAACTCTTTCATATTTGTGTTGCCTGGTTTTGCAGAAACCAGGTTAAAGGGCTGGGCCTTGGCATCTGTGTTTCTCTTCTTTTTGTCTGGTTAATATTCATCTTGGCTTTTGGGTATTGACCCCAAGCCTTTAGAAGAATATGAATGATAATGGGCCAGTAATTGCTACTCATTTATTGATTGACTTACTTTGGTTTTATCCAACTTTTCTGCCCAACGAGGAATACAAAACTGGTTGCAACATTTGCCTTAATTTTATCCTCACAATCATCTCTGTAAACTAGGTAAGGCTGGTGGGTGTGTCTGGCCCGGGGTCACTAGTAGTTCAGCAGTGAAATAGGCTGCCTAAGGAGGTGGTGAGCTCCACTTGCAGTCTATAAGTAGTAGCTGGACATACACTTATCCTGGATGCTTTAGGCTGATCCTGCATTGAGCAGAGGGGTTGGACTAGATGGCCTGGTTGGCCCCTTCCAACTCTATGGTTCCATGATCCTATGAATTACCTTCCACGGCAGAAAGGGGATTCAGACCAGGATCTCCCAAATCCTAGTTTGACACTAACTGCTTTACCACACTGGCTCTCTGGGGAAGGGACAACCAATTGTGACCCCATTTGAGGCAAGCTGCTAAGATTAAAGCTTTGGAACACTTTGGGTGTGAAGGAATTTCAGAGTTGGTAGAAAGTCTTTGGTCCCCTTGTGGCTTGTAGGTTTTGAAAATATTACTGGGAAAAGATACTGATTAGGATTATCATTCCTCCCTACATACACACCCTACTAGAGTCTCAGTGCTTTTCAGGGGGGGGGGGTGCATGTGAAATGACCCCTGACCTGGGTAACCAGGCTAGCCCAATCTTTTCAGATCTTGAAGGCTTAGGAGGATCGGCTCTGACAAGTATTTGAATGGGACACCAGCAAAGCATGCAAGAACTGTGAGGTGGAGGCAGGCAATGGCAAACCAACTCTGCATGTCTCTTACCTCAAAAACCCTACAGGGGGACTAAAAGTCAACGGTGGCTTGATACCCCTCCCCCAAAAGAGTCAGATGGATTCTTGAGATACTGCTCTCTCCAGCACTGCAATTCTGCATGAGCTTTCTTTTTACTATCCCATTTCCCTCCCACTCTAGAAGTACTTATTGTTTGTTGTCAGTCATTCAGATAGGTCCAACTCTTTGCAATGCCATGGCTCAGCTGTCACCACCATCTCCAGTTCCGCACTGCCTCCCTCAGCCATGCAATGGACTACCAGAGTCTAAAGCATGACCTGTTAGCATAAATGAAGGCAGCTTACGAACAAGGTGATATGGCTGCAGCCAAATTTAAAATGTTCCTTTTACATCATATTCCCTAAATAGATATACCTGGGAAACTGGAAGCTATTAACCTAAAAAAAAAACACACACACACACACACAGCAAAAAACAGGAGGATAGGTGAGAGCTGTCTGCCTTTCCCCGAACAGTGGATTTTAATTTATTTCTTTCAACTGCATTGATCTACCTGAACTCTATTGAAGGCTCACAGAATGTCAGTTTGAGGGGAGGAAGGGAGGGGCTAAATATTATATGGGAAATTTCCTCTCCCACTTGCATTGCCAGACTGACATACCAGAAATTAATTTCCACCCCCCTTTATGATTCCTGACACAGCAATGTACTCTGAAAGTGAACTGTGACCCAAAGTGAGTGGAACCCCACGACATTTGCATGAGGAGACATAAGATGGCAATCAACCCAAGGGCTGTCAACAACCTGGAGTGTGAAAACATCCTGTCCTTTTAAAAGAGAAGAAGAGTTGGTTTTTATACCCCGATTTTCACGGCCTAAAGGAGTCTCAAAGTGGCTTCCAATTACTTTCCCTTCATCTCTCCACAATAGACAACCTGTGAGGTAGGGGAGGCTGAGAGAGTTCTGACAGGACTGCTCTGTGAGAACAGCTCTATCAGGGCTGTGATGAGCCCAAAGTCACCCAGCTGGCTACGTGTGGAAGAGCGGGGATTCAAACCCAGCTCGCCAGATTAGAAGCCATCACTCTTAACCACAACACCACTAATCTATGGGACTGGGCAGGTGAAGCTTTTCAGGGCATGAAGTGATAATATCTGGTAAAGAATATCCCATTAGGCAACTCTTAAAGGGACAAGGCACTTTAACTCAAGTGAAGGCAGGGACGAGGTTGAAGTCTGCCCTGTGCATGTGCCAAGGCTTGTCAAGGTTCTGTTAGCTGTCCTGCCAGGCTATTATAAGTGGGAACCATTCGGTGCACCACCAAGAAGTACCAAACTGCAACCTTGAACCGCCTTTTTCAAAAAGGGTTTTTTTTTGTGTGTGCAAAATGGTGCCTGCTTGCACCTAATCCCACCGTTCTGTGCCCTCGATTGCCTCCTTCCTCCACCCCAAGTATACTTGATATGATTTTTTTTTAAATCTAGGCTATCACGTTACAATGCTGCTGCAACATAACAAATAAGACGGCTGCTATTCTTTTTAATACTTAAAGGCATTGTTGTAACCCAATAACAGTATTCGTTAGATTGGGCTTCTCTCTTTTTTTATAGCAACATGAATGTGAACTGAATCTACATCAATAAATTTAATTTTTACTTTTTTGGAATACAATTGCTTGGGGTGAGGGAGGTACGAGAAGCTTACCTCTCCAGCCAGATCAGTCGACTCAACTCCGGCGATCCATGGAGTGACAGATGTTGCAGTCAGATCATCCTCACATCCTTGTCTAATAAGACAGGGAAATGTCGTCTAACATGATTTTAGAATGGTACCTATGGTTGTATCATCAATATTTTAGTCTCATTTTAACTGATCAATAGGTTTGGATGATAACGAAGCTATTTTACTTCATGCCTCTGTATTATTTCAAACCGATCTTTGATCATAATAATAAAGATGAAAACAAGTCAGGCCATTGGTCCATCCTGATCAGTATTGTTTACGCCAGGGGTAGTCAAACTGCGGCCCTCCAGATGTCCATGGACTACAGTTCCCATGATCCCCTGCTAGCAAATGCTGGCAGGGGCTCATGGGAATTGTAGTCCATGGACATCTGGAGGGCCACAGTTTGACTACCCCTGGTTTATGCTGACCGGCAGTCTTTCTCCTGTATCTCAGGCATAAAGTTTTCCTCCCCGTTAACTTAGCAAAACCAGGGAGTAAAAACGGGCCCTTCTGCATGCAAGGCCCTACTAATCAACCACAGGTTGCCTGACTGAGATTTGCGCCTTCGTATTCTGCCTCTCTCCCCCCCCCCCCGCCCATTTCCCTCACAAGGGAACTGTGGAGCAGATCATACCATCTTGTACTTTTGTCTCGTCTCACATTTCAAAACCTGCTTTAACTTTTGAAGACTCAAGGTCTATAATTATCCTTCCCCAAACAATGATGCTATTTTCCCCCCCCTCCCATTCCAACATTTTAAATCTGTTGCTCATGCTGTACTGTTTACTCTGATGCTTGGCTGGCTGTCGCTATCATTATTTTAAACATGAATTAGGACATGAATTTAGATTAGATATACTTCAACCATCTTATCTCTGGCAGTAAATACATCATGTTTTAGACGAGGCAAGCACCCTGTAATTTCTCCTCTCCCTCTTTTTGGGCTTACCGTAATGATGCATTTTGTGGCAATAACAAATTCTGGGGTCTATTGTTTTTTAAAATAGTGCCACAAATAGACAAAAATACCTTACATTACTGCTGAATTATTTAGCCCGTTTTCTATAAAGTCGAAAAGGCACCTTTTTTCTACCCTCCACCTCAGCTTTTGTATCAAAATATAAGAGGTTAGGAAAATGCATGCTGTCTTTCCCTCTGTGCATTTTAATCCATCAACTCTGACATTCAGTCAACCACCTTGCTTATTTTTCAGTTCCCTAGATTAGATTAGTTCTTTATTTCCTCCCCCCTCTCCTTCCTTAAAAATGTATCCTCTTTACAGAACACAGACTTAACACGACACAATTGGGCTTGTCAGGGCTTCTGTCCTTTTTTTATCAGGTATGTGAAAGTCCATCTTTCTTAAAACAGGAGTCCCTTCCTTGGTAGGGACAATATTCTAAGGACCTCGTCTGGACTTTGTCATTTTTCCTTATTTCAGTTTCACTTTCATAAACTGCTACAGTTCTTCCTTTCAAATCGAGCGGATCCTAAACAGAGTTACACCACTGAAAATGTATAGCCCTGCTTAGTGTGACAAAGTGATCTTTCAGTCAAAGGCTTTAATGTTTGGGTTGCCGATTTCCAGTTAGCACTTGGTGATCTCCCACTATTACAACTGATCTCCAAATAAACAAGATCACTCCCCCTGGAGAAAATGACTACATTGGATGGTGTACGATGTAGTGCAATATCAATCAAAGATCTTCTACTGTTGGCATATAACATCAATTTAATAAATTGTAGTAACAAAAGGTTCACAGCCAGAATCTTTTATTCTTCAACCCATCTCTCTGCAGTGATATCATTTGATTTCAACATAAATTGCAGATTGCCACTGGCTTCTGACTAATTTTCGATCAATTGGGTTTACATAGATCTTCGTCAGACACCCGTTTCTTTATGGTTGGATTACTGAGCTCAAATCTATCCCAAAGATAAGAGCTTAATTAGGTCTCTCTGACTCCAGAACATCATAAGGCAAAAAGCCCCAAAGTGTTCCTGATGTTCCTAAATTGAATAGACCTAATTAAGCCCTTATCTTTCGGATAGAGATGAGCTCAGTAATCCAACCATAAAGAAATTGGTGTCCGAAGAAGATCTATGAAAATACAGTTGATTGAAAATTAGCCAGTAGCGGGTGGCCATTTGCAATTTATGCTGAAAGAATATCACTGTGGAGAGTTGGGTTGAAGAACAAAAGATTCTGGCAGCAGACTTTTTGTTGCTACAATTTATTACGCTGACATTATATGCCAACCATACAGGATCTTCTTTGATTTATATTATACACTGGTGGATTGTATGGCATTAGGGAAACCAGTGCTTGGTGCAGTGGTTAAGAGTGGACGCTTCTAATCTGGAGAGCTGGGTTTGGTTCCCCACTCCTCTACATGCAGCCAGCTGGGTAAACTTGGGCTAGTCACAGCCTTGTTGTTCTCACAGGGCAATCCTGTCCGAGTTCTCTCAGCCCCACCCAGCTCACAGGGTGTCTGTTGTGGGCAGAAGAAGGAAAGGTGATTGCAAACCCTTGTGAGACTCCTTTGGGTAGTGAAATGCAGAGTATAAATACCAGCTCTTCTTCTTTTTCTATTCCTCCCCCCTCTCTTCCTCCTCCTCGTGGGCTACACAAAAAAATTCCCTGAAGGATTCTCAACTGTTCATTACTTCTGTTCTCCGCAGGCAACTTCTGAGCCAGCCAGGATCTCCCAACCCATCATGTGAGTGCAATATATTGAAAGGGTTTTGTATCACTGTCCCACTATGAAAATATAGAAAGCAAGGCAGATTTGGGATTGCGGCCATGGCGAAACAGAGTGGTCGTCCCACTCATGCATACACTCACTCCACATATCCCTGTCCCACTTATGGAAAGCTTCTTCCCCTAGGTAGTTTTCACCAAGAAAAGCTGGAAATGATCCTAAGAGAAAATCAGTAGAGAAACACGCCCGACACAGATTGGCTTTGTATCCTGTGTTCTCCTTTGACCAGACGAAATGAGGATGAGCCGATCTCTCTCGTTGCAAAGTCAAAGAGACGATGCCCAAAATGACATGCCCGATAATAATGTTAACTTCTAAAAGGGGCCATTATGGCTTTTATGCATGTGTTATCTATAGAGCGGAGGAATGCGTTTGGCGCGGCATTGTATTTCTTCGGCCGCAAACTGCAAAGCAAAATTAGGCTTTGGTAACCATGACATACCCTGTTATCTCCCGCAAAGGATGAGCTCACCCAGATCAGTCCCAGGGAATACTGCAAGTTTATCTGTGGCGCCTCCTTGCACTATTTCCAGTTGCTTTCTTGAAGATACAATGAAAAGATTTATGTCGAAGAGGCTCTGATGTGGTTTCCCATCGCAGAGCAAAACAATCCCTTCTTTAAATAAAATGCCATCTATCCCCCAAATGAATTCATAATTGCAAACAGTGTCGATGAATCCTGCGGCCTAAATGGGTTTCTAACATATTTTCTTTTCTCTTTTCTTTTCTTTTTTGAAGCAGATTTTTTAATGTGCTTAGTTAGGGGGGAAAAGTAATTACCACCCCTTTCTTTTTGCAAATTGACATATAATAGATGTGATCTCTTAGTTACTGTGTGTGCCATAATAGGCTAGTCTCCCCCCTCCCCTAATTCCAGTCCAAATTTGTTTCAGTTATTAGAGTATTTTTTTAAAAAAAATAAATAAAACAAATTAAATCAATTTAGTGCTAAACCACACTTCTCATTATCAGACATCAAAGACGCTTTCTTTCCTTTGTTATGTTTGTGCCATACAAGAGATAAAAACAATTCTTGGAATACGGCACATTTTAATTTAAGGTTAGAATTTCCGTCTCCTATCCTCAATACAGATGTCAATTACACTGCAGCCCTTTCTTATTTACCCTCCCCCCCCACCTCCCATCTCAAAATTAATGGAAATTTCCATTTGGAATATATGCACATTAAAAAAAAAAAGTATTGAATTTCAGACTTGGTTGTTCCACAGTTCTTATTTCCTACCTTACTCCTTGGGTTACCGGCATCCATGGAGTGGCTGGAGATCTCCTGGGATTGCAATGTATCTCCAGGTGACAAGAGATCAGTTCACCTAGAAGAAATGGCTGCGCTGAAGAGTGGACTCTATGGTATTATCCCCCATTGAAGTCTCTCACCTCCCTAAATTCTGTCCTCCTCAGGGTTCACCTCCCCCCTGAGGGCCGGATTTACATGAAAAGAGGCCCTAGGCTATTCTACTTATGTGGCCCTTTCACCTCCCATTTTTAACTTTGTAATTTACATGAGAGATAATAAAATAATAAAATACATCATTACTGTGATATATATCAATATGTTAAATGAAACATGTTGTGATTGGTACTGATCTTTGTAAAAATGTGGAATATAGGCCCCTCTTGATCTTGAGGCCCTAGGCTGAAGCCTAGTTAGCCTATAGGAAAATCCGGCCCTAAACATCCCCCCCCCCCCAAATCTCCATGGATATCCAGAACTGGAGCTGTCAACCCTGCCCCATCATATTCGCATCCAGTGTGGAAGTTCCACTGTTCACATAGAAGCCTCAAAACATTCTAAAGGAGAAAGCCAATTTTCAGGATGTGCGTTTCTCTGTGAAATCAGGCCAGGTCTCTCCACTTGAATAAATTTCATGGGAATGACTGTGCTGACTTCCAGTTATGATACTGGAAGAAGAAGAAGAAGAAGAAGAAGAAGAGTTGGTTCTTATATGCCGCTTCTCCCTACCCGAAGGAGGCTCAAAGCGGCTTACAGTTGCCTTCCCATTCCTCTCCCCACAACAGACACCCTGTGGGGTGGGTGAGGCTGAGAGAGCCCTGATATCACTGAAGAAGAAGAAGAAGAGTTGGTTCTTATATGCCGCTCTTCCCTACCCGAAGGAGGCTCAAAGCGGCTTACAGTCTCCTTCCCATTCCTCTGGGAATCCAGATCAAACACACACATGAGATGCTTCTTGATATCGCCTTCATTTAAAACTTTTTAAGGATTTCAAACGATAATCAAATAATTGGTGTAATTATAGTAGGCAAAAGGGGAAACAAATCTGGGATTTCAAGCTCTGGAACTATTTACCATTGCGTGGGCTGTATGGACATGTTGGATGATCTCCATGTATGAAGACTGTTGGGTTTACGCTATCGTAATGTGATCTGCAAGATTTTGTCCTGAGCTGGCTTGTGTTAGAAACCCCCCCCCCCACTACAACCATGTTTTACACCTCGTGTCTACGGGCCCTTTAACTTTTGCTGGCTGACAAATACTTCCGCAATGGATTTCTGTTACATTTAGTTGCGTATCTTAAAGATATTCCCTATGCCTGCTGCATAAGATGTTTTCACACCAATCCATAAATTGTGGCATGTTTGTGGCAGCTTCCTCCCTGCCACTGCAATTGAGAGCTTCAAGGTTTGATAACAGTTGGATGAAGCCCCTGCTTGCAATGATATCCCAGCTCACGCTTGGATGAACTGAAATATTTCCCCTCAATAGGGATTTGCCATTGGAATTAATTTGAGATTTAGGGCCAAACTGAAGGAAGTGCTGGAAGTTCCATTTACCTTGCCAGGGTTTTCCCCATTTATGACACAGATGCATGGGGCATCACTTCTGATCAGTACTAGGGAGGGATTTAAGCCCCCTCCCCCTGCACTATTTTCCAGACTCAAAAAGACCCTGGAAGTTTGTAATTTGCCCTGTTGCATAAACAGACAAATCTTGCTAAAGATTCTGATACTGGGCATGTATGCCACTGGGTGGAGGCGGCAAATAAAAGCCCTGCGGGGTCTTTTGGGGTCATGAAAAAAAAAATGCTGGAAGATCCATGCACAGAAGTCTCGGGAACTCAACTCCTTTGGTCTTGTTTGGTGGGGAAGAAACGTGCTGAAGTTCATCCGGATGCCTGTATCCAGATGTCGCAGCCTATTGGAGCTCAATTCAAAGCTTTCCAATCCTGAGGACTTCAATCACTTTATGCACATGTGGGCAGGAAGGATGGTGGGGGGGGGGTGGATGAGACAAGTGCATGAGCACAGGGACAAGCTGTGTTTAGGTTTGTCACAGAAAAATGTCTGATTGTCTCTGTTGCCACAGTGCAGTCCTTTGCTTGTTGAGGGTCAATAAACCCTGGCAAGTCCTATACACAACCATGCTTATAGCAAGTACCACCAATCTCTGCCAGCCCCACCCACCATGTTATGCTACTTTAGTGGCTGGGATTTCCCAAATGAAATCCAGAAACTAGGACACATGTAGCTCATTCCCAAGAGCCTCTTGTGGTGCAGAGTGGTAAGGCAGCAGACATGCAGTCTGAAAGCTCTGCCCATGGGGCTGGGAGTTCAATCCCAGCAGCCGGCTCAAGGTTGTCTCAGCCTTCCATCCTTCCGAGGTCGGTAAAATGAGTACCCAGTTTGCTGGGGGGTAAACGGTAATGACTGGGGAAGGGAATGGCAAACCACCCCATATTGAGTCTGCCATGAAAACGCTGGAGGGCGTCACCCCAAGGGTCAGACATGACCTGGTGCTTGCACAGGGGATACCTTTACCTTTAACTTTTAGCTCATTCCCACTTTCTGCATCCAAAATTTGCCCTGATCTTCAAAGCTGTCCCATGTTGGTAGCAGCTAAGTAGGATTGGGAACTCTTGGGTGGTACAAATCTGGCAAATGGAACTTCTATGGGTACAGCCCAGCCCTGGGCTCACCTCTCTTGGAGTCTAATCAATGGGATCTGCAAGATCTCCCATATGCCCACTGACATAGCTGAAGGTCAAAAGGTGGAGCAAAGGAAACAAGGGACAGATTCAGCAGAAAATTCTGGCTCATCTAAGAGGGACAGCCTCTTTCTCTCAGTTCACTCTCTTTTTCTCTCTTTCTGGCTAGGGAGGTATCAGGAGGGAAAGTGAAGCGGAAAAGAAGTGAGGAGGAAATTTGCTAGATGGTACTAAACATTTTGAAACCTGCTTCTCTTCTATTTCTTACATTATACGAAATAACCTCATGTGGAAACCAGCTAGAAGGAACCAACCAGTCATATTATGGAAAACTGGCCCTGTGGCAGCCTTATTCCCAAATCAGTAGATATGGAGGCTGACATCTCCTTCTGAGGAAGCACATGCACCAGTTTTCCCCCATCCACATTGCGACATAATGTTTTGCAGGATACAGACAAATTCAACAGTTACCCCGCAACCAAATTGAGCTGAAATCACTGCATGATTCTCTGCCACAAGTGTTGTACACTGCCCACAGCTGCAAGGGAAGGACAATATATACATTTAATAATAATAATAATAATAATAATAATAATAATAATAATAATAATAATAATAATAATAATAATAAACTCAATGCCTAGGGCAAGAAGTCTCTTACTAAGAGGGAGACCCAGTAATCCTAGACCAGCCTTTTTCAACTTTCTGACTGTGGAGGAGCCCCTGAAATAATTTCTCAGGCTTTGAGGAGCCCGGAAGTGATGTCAGCTGGCCACACCTCCTTGCCACCCCTTGAAAATGATGCCATCACAAGTGACATCACCACTCATGTTAACAGGCAGGCTAGAGGAGGGCAGGGTGGGCAGGAGAGACAGGAGGCAGTTTAAGCCTGAAGAAGGCATGCAGGCTCTGCCCCCTCCAAGGTGCAGAAACCATGAGAGAACTCATGTCCGGGGGTGGAGCAATGGAAGTGGCCAGTTCCCTAGCTTGTAGTTGAGCCCATTAAGGCAGGAGAGGAAATGCCATGGACCCTCTCTGGAGCTTCTATGGACCCCTGAGGGTCTGCAGACCCTTGGTTTGAAATCCCTGCCCTAGATGCAAGGTAAATGATGGCTGGCTTGTTCTCGAGAGGGTCCAGAACACAATCTGAAGGCTCTTGCTGTACCCATGCAGGTCTGGGCTGGGTCAGTGGGTTGGAAGAATCTTTTCCAATGGGGAAAAGTGGCTTGTACTGGAAGAAGGTAACTATGTTGGTGGAACAGATCTAAGGGATCCAAACCAGTGTACAGACAGGATATTTTCTGGAAACCCTGTTTATCCTGCTTAGAGTTCAAGGGAGGAACAATCAGAATGAATGAATGAATGAATGAATGACGGTGACTTCAATTGTGGCTTTTACCAGTGCAGTAAGCCAGCCACAAGTCTCCATGCCGCATCTGTGTTACGTTTGAGCAGCCTTTCTGCAAAAACTTAGGCCAATGCTTTATCTGGTTTAGTTTAGCAGTTGTTGTGCTTTCCCGACTCTCCTTAGGCTCATAAACACAAGAGAACATTAAAAAAAACACACAACAGTCTGTGACTCATAGAGAGAAGAGTAGAACAGTCAAATGTTTATGGCTTCAGGTTATCAATTAGGCTTGGATTGTCACAAAGGCTGTGGCAGAGCTTCACGCACACTTCTAAAGAACCTCCCCCTTTTGGGGGCTGAAGGAGACTTTCTCCCACCACAAGAAAATGAATGTACTGAAAAAGATGTCGGTTTTGTGACTCAGAGGCTACAGAGTGACCTAATTCCAAACATCCTGCAGTTTCGGTGCTGCCATTCTTCTTATTGAGCTTTTCGATCTTTCTCTACAGTCTTTAAATGTAGCTCAGCGGAAGTGTCGACTCAGTGTGCTTCAGCAGTAAAAAGGCAAACTGTATTTTAGGGATGATTAGGAAAGGGATTGAGAATAAAATGCCCAATAGTGTAATGCTCTTGTACAGATCCATGGGGCAGCCTCGTTTGGAATCCTGTGTCCCGTTCTGGTCACTGTATCCCCAAAAGGACATTGCAGAACTGGAAAAAGGACAGATTCAAATGAGTAGCCGTGTTGGTCTGAAGTAGCCCAATAAAATCAGAGCCCAGTAGCACCTTTAAGACCAACAAAGATTTATTCAGGGCACGAGCGTTCGTGTGCAAGCGCTCTTCGTCAGACTGTGATCTTCTTACATGACAGGGGATATATAGCAAAAATCAATTCTGTTACATCAGTAGACTGTGTCGCAACCAAATACAGCCAAAAGATAATCCTTTGTCAAAACAGCCAATCAATCCCCTAGAATTCAGTGTACTTTACAAAGAGAAACCAAAATGCTGCTATTAGAGATCGAAAAAGGACAGAGGAGGACAGGCAAGATGATGAGGGAGTTGGGGCACCTTCCTAGGAGGAAAGGCTGAAATTTATGGGACTTCTCGGCTTAGAAAAGAAATGACTAAGGGGGACAGTTGATAGAGGTTTATAAAATTCTGAATGGGTGTAAGAAACTTCAATTTCTAAAAAAGTAACCTCATGGAATGAAAGTGTCTTTAAGAAAAATGGAAGCATCTACAATGAAGGCATAGTCAGGACTGAGATATGAAGCATAGAACAAGCAATATAGGGGTTCATTTCCCCTTCCTCTGGGAATTCAAACCAGGCACAGTTCAAAGGGGTCAAAACATCGAGATAACCATTTGGCCATTGGAACAACAACTACGGGGCACTAACAAAAGGGAGGGGAGGAATGTGAAGGGAGGACAGGGAGTCATAAAACATAGCAGCAGGAAATGACCTTGGAGTGTCAAACCAAAGCATCTGTGTTACATCAGGGCAAGACAGGTCAAAGCAACACGTTAGCAGGCAATAGAATAAAATCATGGCAGAAAACCTTGGGATTCTGACAGTGGGATTCACAAAAATATGTATTTTTTCTCTTTCTCCCCAAATACCAGAACTCGCAGACATCCAATGAAACTGATGGGTGCTAGGAACAGGATGGACAAAACGAAATATGTCTTTACACAGAGAGTGATTATAATGTGGAATCCACTGTCAGAGGATGTAGTGATGGTCACAGGAACAAGCAGCTTGGAAAGGGGCTAGATAAATTCATGGAGGGTAAGTCTATCAGTTTGGGCTGATCCTGAGTTGAGTAGGGGGTTGGACTAGATGGCCTGTATGGCCCCTTCCAACTCTATGATTCTGTGATTCTATTAGTGGCTACTAGCCATGGTGAGTGAGAGAAACTTCCACATTCAGAGGGACTTAACCCCTGGATCCCAAAGCTTGGCATCAAAATCAGAGGAAGGCTTATTGTTGGTCCTCCAGAGGAACTGGTTGTCCACTGCATGAGACAGAATGCTGGACCATTGGTGTGAACTAGCAGAGCTCTTCTTATGTTCCTATAATAATTATGTTCATTTTTCTTGTTTCCTGTAAACCGCCCTGAGCCTTCTGGGAGGGCGCTAAATAAATAAATAAATAAATAAATAAATAAATAAATAAATAAATAAATAAATAAATAAATAAACAAACAAATACATACATACATACATACATACATACATACATACATACATACATACATACATACATTCTGCCCCTTTGCAGGCTAGGACCTGCAGAAGTCCTAGTTGACACGGACATGAGTCTAGTTTTGTGGTGGCGCATAGGGAATGTAACAGACTGTGCTTAATTCTCAATACCTTTGTCAGGTGAAGGTCAGAACGAGATCAGAAATGACCTATTGGTGGAGCTACACTAGAGCCTGGTGCATTTTGGGCAGGACCAGGAAGAATGTGGCACATGTAGTGAAGCAGGAGGGTGGAATTATTCAGAAACCAGCCAAGCCCTAATACTGGTTACTTGACAAAACAGAGATTTGGTGGACTGACTAATAAAACAGCAGCCCCGTGGCACATATGCCTGTCCCCTGAACAAAACCAGTGCTGAATCACTTGCCTCACCCTTCTTTTTTAAAAGCACAACTATCCTATCACAACAAAGCAGTCATCCATTACCCAGAGAGTGCATATTATCACCCGGCTAGTGTTGGACTGGAGTTTGGAAGAACATTGTGCTAATATAAAGTGTTCACTTGATTTTCCTTGTAATTGTGCAGAAATAAGTGAGCGTACAGCGGAACATGGCAATGCTTACTTGGCTGATCAAACACAGACATGCTTCTTTGCAATGCAGCGGATCGGTTTCTCATGCTTCCAAGAGGAGAACGCCACTGGAGTCTTCTGTGGGAAAGCCAGTGCTTGTTTGTTCTCTTTGTCATAGACCTTTCTTTGCCACCACACCCTTAGGCTGGCTCCAGTTACATAGACCTGCTAATAAAAAAGTAAATGCTTGCTATATTTCTCTTGTGAAGGTTAATGTCGCCAGGGCTATAATTCACATGAATGCATTTGAAGCTGCCTCATACTGAATCAGGACTATCTACTCAGACTGGCAGCGGCTCTCCAGGACTATTTCCGCACGGGGAACCTCACTTTCCTGGCTCTCGTGCGGGAGCATAAATCTGGGGCAGATGAGGTAAGCCAGGCCAAATGCTCCCCTGTGCGGGAGCAGGAAGAGGCAAGGTAACCTGCCCCAGATCAAGCTCCAGGCTGTAGTCTGGCACAGGGCCTCCAGTGGAGAAGTCGTCCCTGTCTCAGGTCGAGATCTTTCGCATCATCTACTGCCTGGTCCTTTTAACTGGAGATGCCAGTGATTGAACCTGAGACCTTCTGAGTGCAAAGCAGAGGCTCTTCCATTGAGCCGCAGCCCCCCTCCTTTGTACTGTGTACTCGCTGGCTGTGTACTTCACCAATGAATGCAAGAGGGCAGAACTTTGGATAATCAAACTGAATGAATCCTACAAGCCATGTCACGTATGAGATCCTACCGATCAAGTTCCTTCCTTATTCTGCTGACTGGGATAGCAAAAAAAAAAAAAAAAAAGGAGAGGAGAGGAGAGGAGAGGAGGTGTGTGCCAAGCACTTGGTATTTCAGAAGATGAGGCCAGAAGATGACTTGGTGAGGTCATTGGTTGACTTAAGTCTGACAACTGGCCTGAAAAACACGTCTCATCCCTTTAACAGAAGGTGAATGGGAGGTTATTGACCAGGTGATGTTATTTACCTTCATGCCACAGAAAGGTTCATCTTCTCATTTTCACAAACATCTTAACATTTGCACATACGTCTTAACAAAGGACAAGTGTGCCTTCCACAGCTATGACAATCAGATGTCCCTTCTTTACTGGACATTTTTTTAAAGGCCAATGTCTGGGTTCAGTTTCTACCCACAGAAGTTGGCTAAATTGTCTGGAGACTCAATTCCCCAGCAGCCACAGCTGTCCAAAAGAGCTTGTGGTTAGAAAAAGGACTGCTGAAGCTAACCATGCTTGTTTGGTGTGGATTAAAGATGAGGACCTTAGGATGGAGGCCTTGCAGATGTTTTGCCCCAGCATGTTAGCATCTGGACAGCAGACAAAGCTGGTACTATGGTGAGTCATATTTCCATTTAAGTTATTGTGATGATATGGAAAATATGGAAAATATTATGCGTGTAAGTAAAAATATGAAAATGTTGTCCTCTCCTCCTTTTGTTTTTTGTTTTTGGTCATCCATAGATGGCCAACCAGAGAAGAAGACAAAGGTGAAGCCACATTTTTAAAAATATATACACATACACATACACATACACATACACATACACATACACATACACATACACATACACATACACATACACATGTATGTATGTATGTATGTATGTATGTATGTATGTGTATATATATATATGTTAAAAATCTGTATATGTCTTCAACTACTCAACGCAAATATATAATATTAGCATTGAGTAGTTGAAGACATATACAGATTTTTAACACTCCTTTTTTCCAGAGAAATGTTGGAGGTCACACCAACATTGGTGTTCCCAGCACTATTTAGACAAATAGTGAACTGGAATGCAAACGATTTCAATTTCATGTTTATAAAATGATTATATTTTATTATTTATTATGCTTGTTGCTACCACACTGAGCCCTCAGGGAAGGGCAGGCTATACATAATTTATTATTATTGTTAAATGTTGAGAGATTGGGCATAGTGTCTGTGGAAGGAAGATTTTGGAGAAGAGATGATGTTACTTTTGGGTGATGATCTAGGAATTTCCTCAAATCTCTATGGTAAAGTTTATAGAGCCTAAGGGAAATCCCTAGAATGTCTCCATGGAGACTTCAGTTTCTCAAGGGCAGGAGACTGGAGATTCTCTGCTGGGCCTGAACAGTTGTGATGCCTAGATCACATCTGATTTTTCCTTCCAATTGGAGGAGTTATATCTTTCTTGTGTTCCTAACTAATCTGCCAGGGAATGCACCTATTATCTAATACCAGTTCTGGAAAAACACTGGCTTTTGTCACTATGTGGAAGCCATCTTTATCTCCTGCTCTTCAGTCATCCAGGGGCTGGAGATTGGGGCTGGGGTGGTGGTAGTGGCAATTCCAGGCAGGTAAATGGGAGGCCTAGTTTCACTCCTCAAAGAGAAAGAAAGCACAGTTATTGGTTTGCTTCGGTTCTTTTCCTGGCTAGGCTCTACCGTGCTTCATTAAGCAACCCTTAGGGGAGCATTACCAAACAAATGAATTTAGTTACTGTGGATGATGGTAGGTGAAATTAGAACAAAGTAATGGGAGTTAGATTAATGTGATTTCAAGATGCAATCTATAAAAAGCTTAGGAAGAATGTAGCAGGTTGTAAATTGGATTTTGCTTAGAGAAGGGGGAGAAGGGGGAGCAAGACGGTGAAATATCCTGGCTAGCATTGAATAGCACTAATATTTAAATGATTCATATGAAAATAAAATACCGGAGTAAATAAGAAAAGGACTTAAAATGATTCATTCTAATGGATGTACTATAGGTAATTAAAACAGTAATTTTTAAAACAGAAATGTCTGCTTTATTAACCAGCAAGTATTTGCAAATCAATAGCATAAAAAGGAAGGAAGGGAGCCTGAATCACATGGCAGCTTTGCTCTGCAACACTTCTTATTTCTCACCATGCTTTTATTATTAAATTAATTTATACCTCACTTCTCCCCCTAGCAGCTTGTATTGTTCTCTCCTCTCTTGTTCTCTCCTCTCCTGGTCTCTTTTATCATCTTGGTGTAGTGGTTAGGAGTGCGGACTTCTAATCTGGTGAGCTGGGTTCGATTCTGCACTCCCCCACATGCAGCCAGCTGGGTGACCTTGGGCTCACCACAGTGCTGATAAATCTTTTATAACCGAGAAGTAATATCAGGGCTCTCTCAGCCTCACCTCCCTCACAGGGTGTCTGTTGTGGGGAGAGGAAAGGGAAGGCGAATGTAAGCCGCTTTGAGACTCCTTCGGGGAGAGAAAAGCGGCATATAAGAACCAACTCTTCTTCTTCTTCCATGGATCTATGATGTATTCTCTCACCTCCTTCCTTTCCCCTCTTTGAGGACACTCAGAGTGACACCCCTTTCCACTGTGGGGGACCACTCCAGCCCCAGTCTGGTTGCTCCCAACGCAATTGTATTCTGTTAGGGCCCTGTAAATCCTTAAACTGGCTGAAGTGCTACAGACCCCACAACTCCTTAAACCACACCTGGGTGAAATCCATCTTGGATCTAGAAGTTAAGGTTGGAAAGATTACTGAGCAACAAGAGGCTTATATGAACAGGCCAAGGCATTCATAGGTTCCGGTCCACTGCCTGGATTGATTTTGACAGTGTATCATTGGAATGGAAGATAGACCACAGGAGAACAATACAGGCAGAAGTGGATCTGTCACTCAGCCAGACTCTGGGACACCATGAAGGAGGGAGGCCAGGCCTCCTGCCAATCCTGCCTTTGGCACTAGTGGGAGGCATTGGGAGGGCAGAGAGGGTTGGCATGCCATGATATGCTCTAGCATCCTGAAAAAAACTCTATGGTGAAATCATAGAGTGGCATGCTAGAGTGTCTCCCTGCCACTTAATTCCTTTTGCTGCCCCCAGCTGCTCCCACTGTGTCACTGACTCCCTAAGTCAGTGAAGCTTGAAAAATATACCACAGTCTGTTACACTTTACCCATTATAACAATTGCTAGGGTCTGGTCTCTCTAGAAGCTTTCTTCTGAAATAACTCTTCAGCCCTCAAATGTTAAGCAACCAAAACAGACACAGGGACCCAATTCAATCCTCTCATTTAGATGTAATTTAATTTGTGGCACTCAGTGAGTATTTGAAATGGCAGAAAATTATATAGTATCATATTCCAAATGTGAAACAAAAGGAGAATCTCACAAATCTGCAGGAGTTTTTCAGTGTTTGGGGGAAAAAAAAGAAACAGAGAAAGAAACCTGTGGATATGCATGAAGCGTGATTTGGTCGGCAGGTAGAAAATAAAAAAGCAGGCTTCCAAAAACACACACACACAAAACACACACACACACACACACAAAAAAAACACGACACAAAGAAAAACCAGCCCCTCCCATCATTTAGGAGCCCTGAATCCATTAGTAGTGATAGATGGCATTATCTGTGATTTAAGCTGTTCTTAGTGGGGTAGGAAGCCTCACATGTTGATCATTAATGGGAAGAATACAAAACACTCCGAAAGGATTGGTGGCCTTTTCCAGTGCTAACATTCATTAATGGCTTGCATTGGCCATTAAGAATAAATGGGCAAAGCACTTCTATCAGGATAATTTATAGGGAGCTGGAATTTATTAACATAGTGCTTGAAATGGGCAATAAAATAAAGCACACAGAACTCGTAGGAGGTCTGTGTTACGTGGAACACTTCATCAAAAAATGGGCACTGTCTTTTCTTGTTCCAGTTGCCCAAACTGCTAGTAGATACAGTATTTACAAGGGATTATTTATTTACCTCATTTTTGCCCCACCTTTCTTTCCAGTGGGGACCCAAAGTGGCTTATCTCATTCTTCTGTCCTCCATTTTACCCTCAAAACCATCTTGTGGCATTGGTTAGGTTGAGAGAGTGTGGCTGGCCCAAGGTCACTGTCATGTCATCCCCCACACACATACCATGCCATGTATTGTAGCCAAAGGTATGCCACTTTTTTGGAGGAAGGATACTTGGAAGATGGCTGGAACCACCTCTTCAAAACAGTTACTTTGTGTGAGATGAAAACGTGGCATGAACAAATGACAGGGCTACGAAATGAGATGGTTGACGTGGCAATGGAAAGCTGCCAAACTGGAATCTTTCTGTACTTCCCTCAATAAACTGTAGTTCCCTCAAAAAACTGAGGGCCACACATGTGAAAACCCAAGAACCTGTTGCCACATGGAGTAGAATACCCTTTTCAATCTTTTGACTGCCCACTGAAGTCTTTTTTAAGCTCTGAGGAGCCCTGGAACTGGGTAGGAAGTGACGTTAGCTGGCCATGCCTCTCTACCACACATGAGGACTGGGAAGCAGCCAGCTCTCTACTTTCACAGCAAACCTGGAAATAGGTTGTGGCCGACTCCATTAAGGCAGGAAATAGGGGAAAGGCCAGGGAATCCCCGGGGTAGACAGAGATTTGCTGAGTGGAGATAACTTTTTAAGCCTATGGGCACAATTGGAAATCTGACACAAGGTGGTGGGTACAACCACAAAATGGCTACCATGGGAGATGGAGCCATTCACAAAGGAAGCCCACCTACAGGGGACAAGAAGAGTAATTTTATAAAACCTACCAGGGGCAGCTGCACCAAAACAGCACTATGTTAATTTACACCATCAGATTACAGAATAGATTACAGAATACTGAACCTTTATTGGCATAATAATGATTTTAAAAAATAGAAGATAACATGGTATAGCCAAAATAGTACAAATAAGTGATATGTACAATCTTTCAATAACATATAAATATTACAAGATGGCCATATTGTGATGTTTGGTCTACAGTGGGTTCACAGTGGCCATATTGTGATGTTTGGTCTACAGTGGGTTGTTTTTAGCCACTACAGGGTTCAGATATGGACAATTCACCCTTTATATTGTTAACAATACCTTGGCTACTTCTCAGATAATCTCTGGATGACTTTCGCCTAGGATTTTATGCATTGTAGAAGAAGAAGAAGAAGAAGAAGAGTTGGTTCTTATATGCCGCTTTTCCCTACCCGAAGGAGGCTCAGAGCGGCTTACAGTCGCCTTCCCATTCCTCTCCCCACAACAGACACCCTGTGGGGTGGGTGAGGCTGAGAGAGCCCTGATATCACTGCCCGGTCAGAACAGTTTTATCAGTGCTGTGGCGAGCCCAAGGTCACCCAGCTGGCTGCATGTGGGGGAGCGCAGAATCGAACCTGGCATGCCAGATTAGAAGTCCACACTCCTAACCACTACACCAAACTGGCTCTCTCGTCTACACTAGTAGATTTCAATTTTCTCCAATATTTAGCTAGTGGTTTTTGCAAGTGGAGACATCTAAGGCACTCCATCAATAGGTGATATAAAGTGTCAGGTACACCACAGCAGTGAAGAAACAACCTTTCCTCAAAGGAAATGTCCAAAAGGCAGCCTCTGGATACACTGGAGGGAAAGATATTTAGCAACGCCAGAATCAATGCTCTTCTAAGAGAACTATCATCCAATATTCCTAAATAAGCAGAGAAAGATCTATATTCAGGGAGGATTCCCCAGTGATGAGGGGAACAGGTACTGTTAGATGTTGAGCTCAGTATCTGTGCATCTATATCCTCCGTTATTTCATAGAATCATAGAATCATAGAGTTGGAAGGGGCCATACAGGCCATCTAGTCCAACCCCCTGCTCAACGCAGGATTAGCCCTAAGCATCCTAAAGCATCCAAGAAAAGTGTGTATCCAACCTTTGTTTGAAGACTGCCAGTGAGGGGGAGCTCACCACCTCCTTAGGCAGCCTATTCCACTGCTGAACTACTCTGACTGAGAAAAACTTTTTCCTGATATCTAGCCTATATCGTTGTACTTGAGGTTTAAACCCATTACTGCGTGTCCTTTCCTCTGCAGCCAGCAGAAACAGCATCCTGCCCTCCTCCAAGTGACAACCTTTCAAATACTTAAAGAGGGCTATCATGTCCCCTCTCAACCTCCTTTTCTCCAGGCTGAACATTCCCAAGTCCCTCAACCTATCTTCATAGGGCTTGGTCCCTTGGCCCCAGATCATCTTCGTCGCTCTCCTCTGTACCCTTTCAATTTTATCGATGTCCTTCTTGAAGTGAGGCCTCCAGAACTGCACACAGTACTCCAGGTGTGGTCTGACCAGTGCCGTATACAATGGGACTATGACATCTTGTGATTTTGATGTGATGGCTCTGTTGATACAGCCCAAAATGGCATTTGCCTTTTTTACCGCTGCATCACACTGCCTGCTCATGTTTAGTTTACAATCCACAAGTACCCCAAGGTCTCGTTCACACACAGTGCTACCTAGAAGCGTATCCCCCATCCAGTAGGCATGCTTTTCATTTTTCTGATCATTTGCCTCATGATATTTATTTTTTCTTGGGCAACTAGTAGATGGATATCCAGTCCAATGCCCTGCAGTTTCCCTAGTATCTTCTTGTTTACAGCCTCCAAAACAAAAGAGTCGGCTAGCAGATTGAAGCGTAAGGAGTTTTGTGCTGCATGAAAATGTATTTTGACCCATTACCTAAATGTATTTAGCCAGGCTTTGGTTCAAGAGTTTGTTGGCCAAGCTCTGCTGTAATTTACACCATCAATCATGTCTCTAGTGGCGAATCGGAAGCATTGCTGGACAGTAGCAATCCGACCACACCCACTTTCCAAAAACTTTTGGCAGGTAACAAGAAAGGGCTAAGCAGTAGCACTGGTTGAGCTCCTATGGAGGAGATGGTTCTAGAAAAGATGCAAGCAATCCCCTTGGGCAGCCTTTCCAATGAAGGCTGTTTTGGGACTGCAGATCAGTGGATTGTCTTGCTTAGACCGTTTATGCACTGGAGGTTTCATGCCGGGTTGCAGGCTGGAGTTTTAGTCATGGCAGATTGTCCCACATCTTCCTGCACCCACACAGGGGAGCATTTGGCCTGGTGTGCCTCATCCGCCCCCTGATTTGTGCTTCTGCATGAGAGCTGGGGCAGTGAAGTTCCCAGTGCATAAACGGTCTTAAAGGCGTCCTTCTAAGTATCATTTATGGGGACAGAACAACCCAAAGGCTTCTCTCAGGCAGTCTTAGGAACTGAAGTGGGAATCAGGACGAGGCAGACTGTCTTTGTAAGCAGACTTTAGATTCCCTGGTTTTCCTGCATCTCTAACCCTCCAGCGAGAACTTGCAGCTTCTAGACGAGAGTTATAAGGATTGAACTCAGGGGCACATATGTAAATATCACCCGGCTTCCCTATGACTCAAGGCTAATGCTTTTATTATTATTTATTTGCCTGAGTCTGGCTGGGAGAAGCCTGTCATTATTTGTCGATAGGGAGTTCAAACAGGTCAGCTGTCTTTGTTCTCTTCCCTGGCATCCATTTCTATAGCACCGGCTTGTTCTTGTGCTGGGCTGGGTGACTCATTTCCCCAACCTGCATTGTGTCTCTGGACTTGTTTCAGACTTCAAAAGGACACTGTCTTCCCTCTGGCCCTGAGATAAATGAAGACCCAAATTAATATAACTTTGATATGAATTGTAGGGCGAAAAGCATGGCACCACAAGACTAATAAATATATTTCCTGCTAGACTTAAAAATATGTTGGTGCTGTAACTAGAACAACAGCAGCAACCAACTGCCTGCCTGATGATGGAGTCTGAAAATTTAAGGTGCTCCTGGACTTGAATCTAGCTAAGATGAAGAAGAGTTGGTTTTTATACCCCACTTTTCACTACCAGAAAGAATCATAGAATCACAGAGTTGGAAGGGGCCATACAGGCCATCTAGTCCAACCCCCTGCTCAACGCAGGATCAGCCCTAAGCATCCTAAAGCATCCAAGAAAAGTGAATCATAGAAACACAGAATCACAGAGTTGGAAGGGGCCATACAGGCCATCTAGTCCAACCCCCTGCTCAACGCAGGATCAGCCCTAAGCATCCTAAAGCATCCAAGAAAAGTGTGTATCCAACCTTTGTTTGAAGACTGCCAGTGAGGGGGAGCTCACCACCAACTTAGGCAGCCTATTCCACTGCTGAACTACTCTGTGAAATTTTTTTTCCTGATATCTAGCCTATATCATTGTACTTGAAGTTTAAACCCATTACTGCGTGTCCTTTCCTCTGCAGCTAACGGAAGCAGCATCCTGCCCTTCTCCAAGTGACAACCTTTCAAATACCTAAAGAGGGCTATCATGTCCCCTCTCAATTTCCTTTTCTCCAGGCTGAACATTCCCAAGTCCCTCAACCTATCTTCATAGGGCTTGGTCCCTTGGCCCCAGATCATCTTCGTCGCTCTCCTCTGTACCCTTTCAATTTTATCGATGTCCTTCTTGAAGTGAGGCCTCCAGAACTGCACACAGTACTCCAGGTGTGGTCTGACCAGTGCCGTATACAATGGGACTATGACATCTTGTGATTTTGATGTGATGGCTCTGTTGATACAGCCCAAAATGGCATTTGCCTTTTTTACCACTGCATCACACTGCCTGCTCATTTAGTTTAGTTTACAATCCACAAGTACCCCAAGGTCTCGTTCACACACAGTGTTACTGTGTGTCTCAAAGTGGCTTACAATCGGCTTCCCTTCCTCTCCCCACGAGAGACACCCTGTGAGGTAGGTGGGGTGAGAGAACTCCGATAGGACTGCTTGGTCAGAAAAGCACTACCAAGACTCTGACAAGCCTGGCTGCATGTGGAAGAGTAGGGATTTAAACTCAGCTCTCCAGATTAGAGGCTGCCACACTCACACCCAAACAACCCATGTGTCCTAGACCAGGGGTAGTCATCCTGTGGTCCTCCAGATGTCCATGGACTACAATTGCTGGCAGGGGCTCATGGGAATAGTAGTCCATGATCATCTGGAGGACCACAAGTTGACTACCCCTGTCCTAGACTTCTTCCACCTGTGGCTTCAGCTTACCACCTAGATGTTTCTTGGCAGCCACTGAATGAGCCAGTATCTCCCATAAGCAAACTGCAGGAGAAGTAACATCATGGGGTCAGTGCAGCATTCTAGGGTTTGGTTAAACCATAGAGCTTTGGGTGAATCCCAGAGTATGGCGGAGCCATGATGACATCACTTCCAGTTTGCTCCAAAAGTCAGGGAGTAGCATCAGCATGACACTGTGTAAGTAGATTCCTGCCCTCAGCAGTCTCCTGCCAGGTATCAATGCTGGGCTGGCATGCCTAATGGTTATGGTGCCTGCCCTACGAAGCTAACAATCTAACATTGAAATCCGAAGCAGACTTTGCCCTTCCAGACCATTGACTCCACTGTAAACTGAATGACGATGCCGGTGGAACAGCCAAAGAGCAAGTGGAGGAAGGTAACCTGAGACGAATGTGAACAAATGCATTTACATGTATGCAGACATTGTTTCGACTGGGGGATTAAGACAAAGAAGTTGGTTTCCAGTTGAGCTCTGAAGGAAGAGAAGGCTTTCGCCACTTTAAGACCACCTGTTAGCTTCTATTATCTATGTAACAGAAAAGCCATTTATTTTCCATTTTTGCCAGGCATAAATCAACCTCTTATTAAACAGCAGGTGATCTTATCTTTGCCTTGTGTCCCTCAGCACTACATGAAACAAATCTAGTCAATGCCTAAGAGAAGTTTCCCTGTTCTCATCTCCTCCTTTATTTATTATCTAAACCAGTTGGGGAAAAAACTCTCTGTCTACATTTTTTTTAGTGTTTTTGCATTATCCTCTTAATCCTGATTCCCAACTGTAACCATATTGTAACTGCCTTTGTCCATATTTATCCTCCAAGTCTTTATGCTTCCTATACTCCCTTGGCTGTTTTCCACATTGTCTGTTTTTAACACCACTAGAAGGAAGAACCTGTCTATTTTTGTCTAGAAAATTCTGTAATAAGAATAAGAATAAGAATAAGAATAAGAATAAGAATAAGAATAAGAATAAGAATAAGAATAAGAATAAGAATAAGAATAAGAATAAGAATAAGAATAAGAATAAGAATAAGAATAAGAATAAGAATAAGAATAATACCTGTTATTGTACTGCCCAGTTGATTTGCAATTGCTTATTCTGTTTTTAATTTTTTAATTATTGTAATTTGCTATTTGATGTTGCCCGCCGTGAGTCCCATGGGAAGGGCAGATGGTGGTTGTTTTTATTATTATTATGGATTTATACTTTTTTGGTGATATTCATTGGGAACATCTGTTATAAAATGGCCTTGAAATAAAGGAAAGTAGATAATATGTGAAAACAAAATTCAAGTCTAAGAGTACCTTAAAGAGTCATGAAATTTTCTAAGAAATGAGGTTTTGTGAAACAAAGGTCACTTTTTTGTCAGATGCTCGGTAACGGATAATGTGAGCTTTGACTCACAGAAGCTTATATTCTAGAGCAGGTTTTCTCAACTTTTTTATGACCGAGAACCCTCTGAAACATTCTTCACAGTTCGAAAACCCCCCAGAAGTCGAGCGATCGTGCAGAATATGGTTGGGAAGCAGAGCTGTGGACACGCCCACCTGGGTCCCCTCCCCTTCCCACCCCCTCCAGGCACATAATTGGCCATTTTGGGGAGGGTAGGGTAGGTCTATATGACCATATATGGGGATATCACACAATAAAAGTTTAATATATATATTTTTAATTATAAAAATTATCTCCCACTCATTTGGGATAGCCTTCCAGGGCAGTCAAGAAACCTCAGGGTTTCTCAAAACCCTGGTTGAGAAAACCTGGTCAAGTGAAAATTCTGTTGGTCTTTGAGATGCCATTGAACTGGAATTTTGTTCTACTCCGATAGACTAACAAGGGTATCCACCTGGAACGTCACAATGTGCTATATTCTCTCGTTGGTTTCCAATTGTTTATTGGTTGTAGAGTAGATTTTGTTAATTTCATTGGTTAATTTCATTTTGTTAATTTCATTGTTAATTTCATACAATATGTTGTATTTTTGAGACTCCCATCAGTGCCTACGTGCTCTAAAAATTTGGTTTACAATAAATAAAGCCATGATTATTACTTAGTATGTTTGCTAAGCTTGAAAGTTGGAAGCCAATGTTACAACAGCCCTGTAATGGAGCTCTGCCATGGGAGAAATCCCTTAGATAAGGTGCCCAACTGAATAAGCATGGTGTCTCTTTAAGCAATGTGTGTGCTTGTGGGGACCCTGCATGCTACAGTGATGTTGCGGGCACTATTTTACACCAGGGAAAGCTTTTATTCCTTTGGCATCTATTGGAGGCACGGAAATGATATGCAGTGGAAAATGATACATGCAATGGAGCTATTTGTGAGATCAGCTAACCCTTAAAAGCTGCACAAATTGTCCACCATGTGTTTAAATGCCTTCTAGATGATATCTGGAAGTGTGGGAAGAAGACATGAAAATCATTCATGCTCTCTCTCCCCTTCCCTCCAATAACTGCTCTAGACCAGGGGTAGTCAAATTGCGGCCCTCCAGATGTCCACGGACTACAATTCCCAGGAGCCCCCTGCCAGCGTTCGCTGGCAGGGGGCTCCTGGGAATTGTAGTCCATGGACATCTGGAGGGCCGCAGTTTGACTACCCCTGCTCTAGACTATCTGAAGCTGCTCGTAATGTTACCGAGTTGCAGTTGCTATTATGACCTGGAGGTTAAGGTTCCCTGGGTTGAAATCTTTATTGAGAATCTTGAGATACGAGGAATCCTGGGCTATTTAGTTTGAGTGGCAAGAGAGTTGAGGCTGGAGCGTAGAGTTCGCAGGATAGATATCCTTTGCACCTAGGAATAGGGTAGGTTTCTTTGGGGATGGGAAGTGGAGAAGAAGGTTGCATTTCACATTGTTTCAAATAACATCAACTCTTTGAGGAACAATCCCTAAGTTTGTTTTTTTTTTAAATCATTTTTCTGTTGTGAACATTTTTAAGAGTTAGTGTCGGGCCAAGAACTGGCTCACTGAACAATTTTTTTGCCAAGTGCCTGGAGCAGTCTATACTTCTTACAGTTCAGAAAATTAGTAGCTTTAGATAAAACCTATATCCATGGGCATGATTTTTTTTTAAATAACCCTTTTAAAAGGGGGGAAAAAACCCAACCTCGGTTGTGATTCTGTTGTTCAGAGGAAAGCTTATACATATTATTCTCATTAGGAGCTATGTTCTTGAAACTCTGAAAGCAGCATGTGGTAAAGGCACAACCCCCCTGTAATTTCAGTTGTAAACAAAACAGCATGAAAATCGCCCCCGAGGTAACAGAAAAGGAAAGGGGGTGGGGGAAGAAGTGGAAAAAAGCCAGGAATGAAATGTTAACAACTAGAGCAAACCAGTGTGAGCAATTATATTTTTGAGCAGCAAAACTAGTGTCAGTTTTTGGAACCAAGCAGGGAACCCATGTGTGGCTGCGTGTTGCACTGTTGTGAAAACCAGGATGGCAGTATCCAGTGTGTAACAGCTAAGGTGTAATATCCAAAGGCAGGTGAATGCCCTGATGCATGTGTCTAGGATGATGCATTTTCTATTTAGTCCATAGCTGGGCTCAGTATGTAGTAGATTTGGGGCCAGACAGGACAAGCTGGGGCCGCAGCTTCTATGGATTCATGTACCCATCTCATTTGTACATAAAGCCATGAAAAACAAATGCAAATCTTCCCCTCCTCACCCTTCCTTGATGCCCTTCCTTTCAGCCCTATGCTAATACCAGAAATGAGCCAAACTGAGGAATAAACACTTCCAACGGAGGAGTTTGGTGTGTGAAGCTAGAAGAAGAATGCAGCGTAAGTTTATCTAGTTGCCCTATAATGACAACTTTATTCTTAGGAGGACAAAGGAGAAGTTGAACTTTGCTAAAACACATCATCGAACACTACCTTGGCCCCTGTTCAGAGCCAAGTTGCATATTAATAATTTATAGATGTGTGTCTCTGAATTTTAATGTTATAAAATAATACAAATGATAGGAATGCACGCTTGGAAGCAACATGGTATCCCAGCAAGGGGCTTTCATGACAAATGAGAAGCAGAGATGATTTGCCTTTCTCTGCAGAGTCTTCCTTGGTTGTCTCCCATCCAAGTACCAACCCTGTTCAGGTTCTCAGATATGATGAAGAAGAAGAAGAAGAGTTGGTTCTTGTATGCTCTTTTCTCTACCTGAAGGAGTCTCAAAGCGGCTTGCAGTTGCCTTTCCTCTCCCCACAACAGACACCCTGTGAGGTGGGTGAGGCTGAGAGAGCCCTGATATCACTGTCCAGTCAGAACAGTTTTATCAGTGCCGTGGCGAGCCCAAGGTCACCCAGCTGGCTGCATGTGGGGGAGTGCAGAATTGAACTCGGCATGCCAGATTAGAAGTCCACACTCCTAACCACTATACCAAATTGGCTCTGAAGAGCTTGGGCTATACTGATCCACTTTCCCTCCACCCATATTTATTGAGATTCCTATGGGTAGAGAAAAGTTGCATATAAGAACCAACTCTTCTTCTGACAGCCCAGATTGGCTGCCATTCCCTGTCATGGCAAACCCAAGATTTCTGCCATGTATTATGGAAGAAGGTCATCTTCTTCTGCATGCAATTAGTAATGGACTGGAAACAGATAAAGAGATGTGATATTGGGGATTTGTAATCAGGGTTTCTTGCTGTCTTTCAAAGTTTCTTGCTGTCTTTCAAAGTTCAAACTGTTGGAATATGCAAAGATCTGTAGTATGTATGATTCAAAGAGTTAAGAATATTCTACATTGGAGGAGATTTAGTGTAGTCAGTTAGCATATTTAGTGTAGTTAGACTAGGAACTTCCTGGAATTTTTAAAATGCTTTTTTCCAGTGTCCTGATTAGCTCAATTAGAGACATTCTACTCCTCTGAGCCTACTTCCCCCTGCTTGCCTTCAGAAGAAACCATCAGAATGACTGCTGTCAACAGTTAGACAGTTAGTTAGGTCTCTCCCTTTCTATACAAAGCTGTTTCTCTTCGAAATAAAACTATTCTATTATTTTAAGCAGTCAGTGCATTACCCCTCTTTTGCATCCTTACACTCTGCCAACAAAAAGAAGTTGCAGGCGGGACCAAGAGGGATTGGGAAAGTAATATAGGGTCGAAGGGTTTAACCCACCGGCCCTCCTTATGCCTGATCCGGTTCTAGAACAGTGTTTTGTAGGATCATAAGAAAAGCACTCTTCACCCAACGTAATATGGTCCAGTCCCAATTCATAACCTTTTCATACAAGGAAGAGAGAAAGCGAATGGTTTCATATGCTAGCTAATAATTCTGGATAGTTAATATTTATGATACCAATGAAAATCCTAGCAATGCAGGTATAAGCAGAGTCACGGTGCGAGGGGGGAAAATTGAAATCTTTGCAACATGAGAGCTGGGCAATGCCTGTTGCTGGCTGTTGTGGTTTGTGAGTTATGATGTGTCGATGGACGGGGTTTTATTGTGCTGAAATGGAGGCAGCACAAGGCCTGGCCTGAAAATATGTTGATGGTTAATGTTTTCATTTTGCATCGAAATGGAGTCTAAAATGTATTGTTAAGCCCATCCTTCTTTCCTGAGCAGCGAGGGGTCCATGGTCGGCACAACGGGGTTCAGCTTTCTTTCGAGAGGCATTTGAACATGCATATTATTATACTGCCGAATGATATATTTAATACATCGTTTCATGGCGTATGAAAATCCATTTTGCACGAGGCAGGCAGTGTCTTTTGCCACAGATGCTTTCTATAGATCAGGGGTAGTCAAACTGTAGTCAAACCTCTAGAGCAGGGGGAGTCAAACTGCGGCCCTCCAGATGTCCATGGACTACAATTCCCAGGAGCCCCTGCCAGCGAACGCTGGCAGGGGCTCCTGGGAATTGTAGTCCATGGACATCTGGAGGGCCACAGTTTGACTACCCCTGCTATAGAGAAACAGAACGTAGTGGAAAAGAAAAGGGCTTCGGATCGCAGACAACAAAACTCTTGATCTTGCACCAGATTCCCAAGCAACAGTATGATGGACAAGAGGAAATTCTGCTTTACACAGAGAGAGATTAGAATGTGGGGATTTGCTGCTAGAAGATATAGTGGTGCCCACAGGAACAAGCAGTGGTAAAAGGGGAATTGATAGATTCATGCAGGATAAGTCTATCAGTGGCTACTAGCCATGATGACTGAGTGGAACCTCCATGTTCAGAGGCAGCAGACTTCCCAAAATACCAATGCCAGAAGGAAACATTAAGGGGAAATCCTCAGCATCTATGTCCTGTTGTTGGCCCTTCAGAGAAACTGGTTTGGGCCAAAGGTGAATTGTAGGTGTGAGGGAATAAATTAAAAGTGAAAATGCTCTACACAATCACTGCTTCTCCGAATAACCAATGAATGTGAGTTCTCGAGACTTTTAACCTTTTCTTGAAATCCCAGTAAAATACAAAGGCAGTGTATTCAAGCCATATTGGAGGGAGCGGCAGGAATACCTCTTCATGGCTTTGTCCTTTAAAAAATAAATCAGGGTAGCGGAGTGCTGGAGAGGTAAGTGGTACACTCTTTAAATATCCATATAAAATGAAATCACGGGCCCTTAAAATGGCCAAAGACCGTTATGCAAGCGTGTGTGAAGGCCGGGGGGGGGGGCAGTGCAGCAAAGGTGATTGCTTTTCCATAAATGATGTCTGATTGTTCCTATTCTGGAGTGGTAGAAGAAGGGAGCCCTCAACTTCTAAAATAATGAAAATAAACGAGGATGGAAATTAAAGGAAAACAGAGGCTGCCAAAATGGCAGCCATTAAAAGGGGAGGGGGCCAGTGAGTTGCCAGTGGATTGGGACTGGGACCTTAGAAAAAAAGGCCAGTTTCAAGGGGCCACATGGATCGATTGGAAAATTTCGCCCCAGTCGTAAGAGCTCCGTTCTCAAGGGATCCAGTGATGCAGATTTTTGTAATTTAGAAAACTGACTGAGTATGGAATGCTGAAAAGACAATGAATCCTCCGGGCTGCTCATCTGACAAGCAGAAAGATCTCCAGAGAGGTTTTGAGGCAAAAAGGGTTCATTTTTGAAGCTGCCATTGAGTGTCACTCTTCTTCCACTTGTTTCGACTGGCTGTTAATCGTCGGGCGGTTGTTATTATGGGATGGGGGAATGTCTTGTGTTCAGCAGCGTGCTTGGTTGTTTACCTGTCCCGCCTCTTTGGATGCATTGATACAGTGCAGTTCACTGCCAGTTGATTCTAAGCTGTCTATGAAGGTGAAAAAGACTTTCTAGGCTTTAAGAAAGATTTCATATACTGTGCAGCCCATCCATAAAGTGTTGTTCAGAGCACAGGCAAACATGACGGAATCATCAAAGTTTATTTTAAAGGCCTCACTTCAAGAAGGACGTGGATAAAATTGAAAGGGTACAGAGGAGAGCGACAAAGATGATCTGGGGCCAATGGACCCATGTAGATAGGTTGAGGGATTTGGGAATGTTCAGCCTGGAGAAAAGGAGGTTGAGAGAGGGACATGATAGCCCTCTTTAAGTATTTGAAAGGTTGTCACTTGGAGGAGGGCAGGATGCTGTTTCTGCTGGCTGCAGAGGAGAGGACATGCAGTAATGGGTTTAAACTTCAAGTACAACGATGTAGGCTAGATATCAGGAAAAAAAAATTTCACAGTCAGAGTAGTTCAGCAGGGGAATAGGCTGCCTAAGGAGGTGGTGAGCTCCCCCTCACTGGCAGTCTTCAAGCAAAGGTTGGATACACACTTTTCTTGGATACATTAGGATTCTTAGGGCTGATCCTGCGTTGAGCAGGGGGTTGGACTAGATGGCCTGTATGGCCCCTTCCAACTCTATGATTCTATGATTCAATTTTTTTTTTGTCTCCATATATTCTTTAGCTTATGTTTCCCTTTGACTTCTTTGCAGGACAAACACAGTTACTAAACTTGTTCATCTGCAGTGGGAAGGTCACTGCTGAATCGGATCAGACCAGGTTTGGGTTCAAGTAATCCAGTATTGATTTTCCAGCCTGCTTGCACACATGTTAAAGTGTGCTCGAAAGCTGAAGCCAACCATTCTGCAGTGGAATCAATGGCACCCTGTGTTGATTTCACACATTATGGAGTGGGAAATGTAGAACATACCTTCAGTGACTTGTGGTGGTAAAACTCTGCAGGACCAAGGAGAGTTCCTGGGGGAACGTAGCCATTGCATCACCAAGAACCAGAATTCTGCTAAGAGCTTCAGCAGTTGGGTAGGCCAGATCAGATCCTAACCCCAACCTCTCTATTGAGGAGTGTCCTCAAAGGCACAAAATTTGGACTTCATAGTCTGGTTCTTTGACACCTGAATGGCTTTCAGAAATACCTCCTTCCTCCCTAGGCGGAGGTTGGCCTGGCTCTGCGTCTTGATGCCTGAGAAGTCATAGAATCATAGAATCATAGAGTTGGACGGGGCCATACAGGCCATCTAGTCCAACCCCCTGCTCAACGCAGGATCCACCCAAAGTATCCTAAGTCCAAGTCACTGACCTTGAAGGCCCAGTTAAATGCCATGTTTTCTTGGTCAGGGTGTCTTGTAAGTTGGGTCTGGGTCAGCCTTGAAGGACAGGGGCATTGATTCAACGTGGCATTGATTCTAGAAGGAAGATGATGTTGCACAGTGTGCAGAGTGGCTTAGGTTCCTTTTCTGCTCAGGCACACCAAGGCTGGGGACGTTTCTGCCCAGGCACACATTCCTCAAAATGTCAAGGAAGGAGGGATAGACAAAAGGACCATGTGATGCAGTCTTGTCTTCCCTCAGGAAGACTTTTGGGCACAAGCCAGAAGGGATAGTGGGTAGCTCTAGGAATCACTGGAAACTCTATGGTATTAGCATCGAGATGCCAAAGATTCCTAGAGCTATTGATTGTGACTTCTGGCTTGTGCCCCAAAGCGAAATAGCAGTGCGGAGGCTAGCAGCAGTTTGTTTTTGTTTCTCCTACCACCACTTGGAGACAGCAGAAGCAACTGACTGGGGGTTGGCTGGTAATTCTACCTCAGACTCTCCTTTGGTGTAGTGGTTAAGAGAATGGGGTTTGATTCCCCACTCCTCTTCCACATGCTGAGTGACCTTGGGCCAGTCACGGTTCTCAGAGCTTTCTCAGCCTCACCTACCTCACAGGGTGTCTGTTGTGGGGAGACGAAGGGTATATGTTTCTAAGCTGCTTTGAGACTCCTTCGGGTAGAGAAAAGCAGACTACACACACAAAAAAGCTCTTTTCTCCTTGTTACTGCAGGAAGCCGAGAGTTCCCATGGAGACCTCCTGTCCTCAGAGGAACTGAGACAAGAAAGGGGGAGAGGAATGGAAGAAAGAAGAGAGGGAATAAACCAAAGAGAATGGGTGAGGGTAGACACAGGAGTGGAAGTATGAGTGAATTTTCACTAGCAATGAACCCATGAAGCTGCCTTCGAACAAGTAAGCTGACTGGACCTCTTGCAGTCATTGTCTGCTCGGATATCCAGGGTCACCACCTGTTGCCTGGTCCTTTTAACTGGAGATGTTGGAGAATGAACCTGGATGTCCTAGTAGTGATGCTGATATTTTTAGAGTCTAAAATACCCAAATCTGAAAAAATAAAACCCTTTCCTCCCCTTGCACACCCCTACCTGGGACCTTCTGCATGCAAACCAGGTGCTCTGACCTATGGGCCTTCCCCAGCAATTATTTGGTATATAAAATCTGAGCTCCAAATACTTTTGGGTAAGAATGAAGCTTTCATCTAAGCATGACTCGCAAGACAACCATTGAACTGTTAGGAGCTTCCTTCTTAAGGAAGAAGCTGAATGTCCATCTTGGAGAACACCTTGAAGGTAATGCAGAACTAGATTGGCCAAAGCCAGTCCACTGTAGCTTGATAGCAAAAAAAAAAAAAACCAAATAAATAAGGAGATAAAACTTTGAGGAAAAGAAAAGTGTTTCTGTGTTAGCTGTAGTAACAACATAGTAAATTACTCATATAGGCCGGCTTGGGATTGCTCATCATTGGTTGAGCTTTTTCTCTGAGTTCCTGTACCTTTGGAAATAAGGTTATTAAGCATCATTCTCTATGGCAGGGGTAATCAACCTGTGATCCTCCAGATGTCCATAGACTACAATTGTAGTCCATGGACATCTGGAGGACCACAGGTTGACTACCCTTGCTCTATGGTATCTGTTTGGAGTCTTATCTTAGTGACAGCTGGGGATATTTAAAATGGTGCCTTCTCTCCACCTTTGTGTAATGAGTTTATAACTTTATTGTAGTTTAAGTTTGCTATGTCGCTGTCAATTGGGGACTGAACAGGTTTTATAGGTTATATATTTGTTGGTCCCCACTCCGGAAGCCAGATGGCTGAAGATTACCAAGTCCATGCATACATGTGCTGACAATTTAGTTTATGTAGGGATGCCAACCTCCAGGTGGTGGCTGGAGATGTCCAGGTATTACAATGGCTCTCCAGGCGACAGAGATTAGCTTTATAGCATTATATCTCTTCAAACCATGTCCTCCTCAGGCTCCTGCCCCAAAATCTCCAGGTAGTTCCCAATCCAGCAATAGTGCTCCTAATTTTATGTGTAATTGCCATAGGAAAAACTGCAAACAGAAGAAGGCAAAGTTTAACACTTAAATTACTTGAGTTTTTGCAAAAATTTCAAAGGGAGAATCCAATGTGAAGGTTCTGAACTAGGAATCACCAAGAGCTTGATTATTCTTTCTCCACCGAATACAAACTTTGATTCCTGCACTCACGGCTGGTATTAATATCTCAGCACAATCAGCTCTTTACAGACGATATTCCGTTCTACGTCTCATGTTGTAACTGCAGCGGTCTTGATTGGATTTTATATGTATCATGTTCAGCCCATCTCCTGTACTTATCAGTGATCCTCCTCACTCATTTTCAAAAATCAGTTCTTTATCTGCACCCCAAAGGCTTGAACCTTTGACCTTTCCCATCATGCATTCTGTGTGACAACTGCCACTTGGTTCCTGACTAATCTACATCAGGCTTTAACAACAGATCTCTCCTGTCCTAAATTCATCATAAGGGTGTCTGTAAACCAGTTGCACCCTCTATACCTCTGATGAAGGGAAGTCTAATTCACAGCAGCTTATGCTGAATTAAATTTTGTTATGGTGCCATTGGACTCCTGTCTTATTTTACGCCAACATGCTGACATACGTACTCTTGTAGAATGATTTCCTTCACTTTGTGGCGGTGTGATGGGGGAAGAAATGAGGAGGCAAAATCTTGAGAATTTGCTATGTTCTCTAATTGTATTGTGTCATCTTGGCAAGCCATTGTGATGCCTCAGAGGCTGACTGTCGTTTTGAGCCATCTCCATAAATCCTCCTTCTTCACCCTTTTTCCGTGTCCAAAATGTGGATAATATAATATCTTCCGCAAGGAAGTGGTGCGGGGGTTAATTAGATTCCATAAAATACTTTCAGAACTTGCCATGAAAGATTGCAGCAGATGGATCAATTATTATTAATACCGGTCTCACTAGAATGGAAGCCCGAGCATTTCTGTGAATTCCAGGACTAGGCAAGATTTTCCATATGTTGCTATTTGATTGAACGTTTAATCCGCCTCTCCTCTTTAGCTTCATTAACCTCTTCTGAAGGAGAACAAAGAATCAATTGAAACATGTATGGCATACTGGAAAGTTTAACATTCTCCGGCACTTAACTACGGTCTGCAAAATATTTAAGGTGTAGTTCTGCTTTGAAATTGGCAAATGGCAGAGAAGCCTATCTTAAGGAAGTAAGCCAATGGATGTCAAGCTGGTTTTTTTTTTTTAAGATCTGTTGAAATTGTTCTGTAAGAATTTGTGTTTCAGGTTAATTGTATCTCAAGTATTTTTTTTTTAATTAAATAGCTCACAGTCAGAGGGTTTTCTTTGTTTTTCTTCTTCCCAGCAATAATAAGGATCCTAAAGCCTAGATAAGATCCTCAAGCCATTCATATGCAGTTGCTTACAGGATTCTCTGCTTTACCACAGGAAAAAATGTAACTTCCTTGTTTTCCCAAACAAAATGAACAGATCTTTCCAGCCTTCCTGGTTTATTCTTTGCTTAGGTACAAACTAGAGCCTGTCATCTTATTCCTCGAGGCATGAATACACCTGGGCACATGCTAGTGCCTCATGCTGAGTGTGGGGTTTGTGGGTCTGCCAAGGACCGAGCGTGAGGTCTGTGTGAGGATCCAACGAGACGTGCAACTGACCAATGAGCCTTCAGATCCCGCCTGCTGGATACAATGGGTTTAAACTTCGATCTAACAAATTGTGCACACTGGTGGGAAGATCTGCTGTGTGTATATATGTTGGTGTTTTCTGGGGGGGGGGTTCTTAGTCTTGGTGCTCAAGGACAATTTGCACTCATGCTGAGTTTGCACTAAAAGAGCTGTTCTTACTCCCAATGTCCTGGCTTCTTTCAATGAACCCACGGATCTTACACTGAAGTGGTGGCCTTGACAAATGGCAGAAAGGATAGAGGCAAAGGCCCAGAAAGGGGACATGGAAGCTACAGCTTAGCCTCCCCCCATCATTTGTACACACTGGCAGACAGCGAAGGCAGATGGGGGCCCTAGAAATCTAAGAGAAGCATTTACAGGACAGCTGGAGATGAACAAATAGGAGGCAGGGTCTTTACCCCTGCACAAAGAAACCTCTTGAAGAAGAAGTAGAAGAGTTGGTTCTTATATGCTGCTTTTCTCTACTCAAAGGAGTCATCTTCCCTTTCCTCTCCCCACAACAGACACCCTGTAAGGGAGGGGAGGTTGAGAGAGCCCTGATATTACTGCTCAGTCAGAACAGCTTTATCCGCACCATGGGAAGCCCAAGGTCACCCAGCTGGCTGCATGTGGGGGAGCTCAGATTCAAACCCGGCTCGCCAGATTAGAAGTCCGCACTCCTAACCACTACACCAAACTGGCTCTCTTTCTAAAATTGGAGGTGTCATTTCCCCAGACCCCTCCCCCCCCCCCCGAAATGAAGTCTGAAACACTTCTGGTTTGGGTTGCAATAAGAATGCGGAACAAAACTTGGCCACAGTGCCCATCTGCATGACAACTGCTTTGCGACTGCTGTAATTTCAAACAAGGCTTCAAAAAAAAAACACAACAGCATCATAAGGAGACTCAAAAGCGATTTAAGTCTCGTTTATGAATAAGCTACCCTCTGACAGAAGCGTCCCTCCAAACTCCTGTCACGGCAAGAAAACATTTTATACATGCTCAGAGTTTATTGATTGTGGCTTAAAAGGTTTCGCAGCTGTGATTTGGCTCCAAGTGCAGGATTCTGGGCTAAACCCCAGGAGTTCTGGTTCAAATTAAACACAGTACATTGCCGTAATAAAATCAGAGAGCAGTAGCACCTTTAAGACCAACAAAGATTTATTCAAGGCGTGAGCTTTCGAGTGCTTGCACTCGAAAGCTCACACCTTGAATAAATCTTTGTTGGTCTTAAAGGCGCTATTGGACTCTGATTTGATTGTGCTACTTCAGACCAACACTGTATATTGCTGTATTTCGAAAAAGGCACTGTACGGTCAAGGTATTGCCGTTATTAGTGCTGTATGCACAGTGTACCGATAACAGGTTCTTCTTTCTCCCTCTGGTATGCAAACCGTGTTGTCCCTTTGTTCTGCGATCTCTGATCTTGCCTACCCGGTCAGCCATAGCTCCTACAATGAAATTAGATCCAAGTCGATCTAGAAAAGGCTCCCCAGTGGGGGTTTTATCAGTTCTTTAAGGGCAACAGAGTTCACCTTAAAAAAACAAACGACAGAAAGCATTTCTGGGTGGAACATTTTATATCAAAAAAGTTCCCTGGAGGTTAATCCAACAAAGCCAGAACTAAACTATTTGGTGTGTTCTCCTTGGGTGTTCTTGGCGACTGTTGCAAAGTGGTTGGATTGCAAGATACTTCACTTTCCCCTTCCCGAGGACCACTCTATCTATCATCTCCCAAATCCACAGATACTTGGAATGTGGCTGCCTCTCTTGTCCCCTCCCCAAGCCAATGGAAGTAGATTAGTACATTTAAATCAAGGAATAATGCCCTTCCCTTGACCATTAATCAGAGTGGTTTCTGCCTCCCAATATCATAGAATCATAGAATCATAGAATCATAGAATCATAGAATCATAGAATCATAGAATCATAGAATCATAGAATCATAGAATCATAGAATCATAGAGTTGGAAGGGGCCATACAGGCCATCTAGTCCAACCCCCTGCTCAACACAGGATCAGCCCTAAGCATCCTAAAGCATCCAAGAAAAGTGTGTATCCAACCTTAGTTTATTGCACTAGGCACCTGCCTTTTGTTTTACCTCTGTTTCACTGACGTCTGTAATTCTCATTGAGGTGGCACCCTTGTGTCTGTCCAGTATTATTTCAGACTGCAGGTGGGGACTGATCAGGGATGACAGTCCCTAAGTGGGACATGAGAAGCCCCTGGAAATATAGCTCATCTCCAGAATAGCTTCCCTGGAGCAAATGGCTGCTTCAGAGAGGAGACTGCATAGCATTATGCTCCGCTGAGGTCCCTCCTTGTCCCAAATCCCACCCATTCCTGGCTCCACCTTCAAAGTATTTCCCAACCCAGAGATGGGAACCCTAGGATCAACCAGGAGGGGGACCCCTGCTCTGTCCTTTCATCCTTTGAAGGAGCTGGCACTGTCCATAGCTGTTCTTTCTTCTACAGAACGAAGTTAGAGTCCAGGGGCACCCTTAAGAGCAACAAAGCACTGGGATCCTATTTTGACTGAAACTAATAAATTTGCAAGAGCCTCTTGTGGCGCAGAATGGTAAGGCAGTTACATGCACTGAAGCTCTGCCCATGAGGCTGGGAGTTCAATCCCAGCAGCCGGCTCAAGATTGACTCAGCCTTCCATCCTTCCGAGGTCGGTAAAATGAGTACCCAGCTTGCTGGGGGGTAAAAACGGTAATGACTGGGGAAGGGAATGGCAAACCGTGTTGAGACTGCCAAGAAAACGCTGGAGGGCGTCACCCCAAGGGTCAGACATGACCCAGTGCTTGCACAGAGGATACCTTTACCTTTAATAAATTTGCAGAAGTAGGAATGAGCACAACAGGGAGTGTGAATTCAACCCCCCCCCTGAAAACTGCCCAGATCAAACCTCGAACCAAACTAGAATTTTCCAATCCATGTCCATTGCTACTCAAAAGAGCCAGGCGGTGGTATCATGGGATAAAGTGGAAGGGAACTTGAGAAGAACATGCGTGTGTGAGCCAGCATTAGTCTGTTTGTCTGGCTTTGCTCATCTCTTCTGTTGGGGCATATGAGGCATCACAACTCAATGCATTCTAGATGGTTGGGGGGCAGAGGGATGTGAAATACTTTTCTGCAAGGAAAAAAAAAACCCAATTAAGCCTTTGCAGATGACAGGAGCCATTTAGGCCCATGATCATTTTCATTACAAATCAGATTAATTAATGACGTTGCAGCTGGCAATTCTCTGCAGTTTCTCCATGAAGAAAATGCCCTCCAAGTACAAGACTAGCAAATGAGGAAGAAAGCTGGGCTAGAATGTTTCTCCCTGATATAGTAGGGGATTAAAAAAAAAAGACATTGTGTTTTAATAAAAGATCATTCAGTTGTACGATGTCCAAATTGATACAATTCAGGAACAATTTTATTAGCAGATCTGCTGTATTCTTAGGGTCCAGTTCAGAAACTTTCCTTCCACGTCTCTCTTTGTTTAATAACCCAGGGACTCAGTGGTCTTGGACAGAACCAGTCTTACAAATACAGACTTCTGTGTCCGTTCTCGCATAGAAGCCACTGCTTCTAGAAGTTTAGCCACAACCGTAGTAATACCAGGGTCAGTTCCAACTAACAAAGAAGATACAGAAAGAATGGGAAATCATGGAATGAAGAAGATCTGGCTTTTTAATACCCTGCTGCTCACTACACAAAGTAATCTCAAACACCTTTCCCTTCCTCTCCCTACAACAGACACCCTGTGTGGTAGGTGGGGGTGAGAACAGCTCTAAGAGAACTGTGACTGGCCCAAGGATGCCCAGCTGGCTGCACGTGGAGGAATGGGGAATCAAATCTGGTTCTCCAAATTAGAGTCTACCACACACTACTACACCACACTGGTTCTCTAGAGCTGACTCTCAAAAGTTTATAACCTCGAAAATCTTGATACCGATAATTTACTTTTAAGCTGAAATCTGTCGATCAGCTCATAAAACAGGTTCTCCTCAAACACCCCACTGTTGTGGGGAGAGGGAGGGGGAGGCAATCACTAGCCACTTTGAGACTCCTTCATGTATTAAAAACCGGGGTGCAAAACCCCAGTTCTTCTCTTCTTCTACATGGGATAATTTCTGTTCCAGGGCAACTCTATATACAGTATTTTATTACAGGTCTGACTTAACATCTCTGCCCTCCCCTTGACTGTAAACTATAGTTTTAACATATGCTAATTTAATAGTAAAACATAAATTCATGGTCCAAGAATCGATTTAAGACTTCTGTGAATCCAATATAATTTGCATAGGAGGCTGCCTGCTGCCCCTTTCTGTTCTCTATGCTTTGACCTTGTCCTCTTTAGACCTATCCCTGCATTGGGTGCTATGGGAGCATTCTTTCATTCTCATTACACATCCTTGTATGATTCTCTTGTTTGGGGTTCTCTCTTTTCAGGCAGGAGGTCTACCCAGAACATTGACTCATGCAGAACTACAGGGGGTGCAGTCCTCCAAGAATACTTCCAGAAGAAGGTTTGTAGAAGTGTACTTCAGCTGTCAAAAGTTTGTGGGACAGCCTGATGTATTTAAAAAAAAATAAACAGTATGTGCTTTGTTTTAAGTCACAGGTCTAATCCGAAAATTCTCCCCTCAGGCTAATGTTCCCCCAGTTGCAACAGCGGGACTTCTCTTGAGTAAGGCTATTAAATGCGAGACTTTCAATATGACTTCCTCCTCAACCTTTTTGCCGTTTCTGTTCTGTCAGGAGATGTCCTTATTTGCCTATCTGGCTTTGCTATTGTTGACTGGAAACGTGGCCAGGCCTGGAAATGAGATACCGTTTTTTACGACACAGAATTTCTTAATCACCAGGTGGAACAGACATCATTACCACAAAACGGCTTTGGTTTTCAATCTCGATTCTAAAACATCCAGTTACCCTTTACTGAATTAGAGAAGCACAATAAAATCAGAGTCCAGAAGCACCTTTAAGACCAACAAAGATTTATTCAAGGCGTGAGCTTTCGAGTGCTGGCACTCGAAAGCTCACGCCTTGAATGAATCTTTGTTGGTCTTAAAGGTGCAACTAGACTCTGATTTTATTGTGCTACTTCAGACCAACACGGCTACTCATTTGAATTAGAGAAGATTAGAAAAAAAGAAACAGTTAACTAAGGCGAAACCACCTTTCCATGGGAGGAGTAAGAGAATCAAAACAGGCCTTTTATCAACTCTGTGGAAATGCATTCAACTTTCCAAGAACTAAAAATGGGTTTCCTGTCTTGGCTATTTTGGAATTACTTACTGTCATCTGTTTCAGACGTTAAAGGATATGATTTAATATCGCCAATAAGGCCTCTGTGCCTAGTTTGGCAGGTGCTAATTATTTGAACACTACTCATTTTAATTTGGTTCCCGTCACTCTTTGCCGCAATTTGCGCTGCTTGCTTCACTGTCTGTGCTTCCTGTTCAAGGGAGGGAGAAGAAGGGGAGGCACAGAGCAAAAGGAACCAGGCCAGGCTCACATCTTTCAAAGAGTTCTATCTATTTCACCATTTCCCAATTGTTTTTAGTGGGGCCCAGTTTCTTTCAGATTAGAACTCGGAAGCACTTTGCTCAAATGTGTATGTTTGTGTGTTTTCAGTCAGCCTCTGTGACCACGTGGAAGAAGAAGAAGAAGAGTTGGTTCTTATATGCCACTTTTCCCTACCCGAAGGAGGCTCAAAGCAGCTTACAATCGCCTTCCCTTTCCTCTCCCCGCAACAGACACCCTGTGGGGTGGGTGAGGCTGAGAGAGCCCTGATATCACTACTTGGTCAGAACAGTTTTATCAGTGCCGTGGCGAGCCCAAGGTCACCCAACTGGCTGCATGTGGGGGAGCACAGAATCGAACCTGGCATGCCAGATTAGAAGTCCACGCTCCTAACCACTACACCAAACTGGCTCTCTGGTGGCAGAGGACTAGGACAACAAAATTCCATGGAACATAGTCCACCCTGTGAATGTGATTTATTTCCTTAAGAGCCAGTATGGTGTAGGGGCTAAGAGCTCAGTGTGCAATCTGGAGAACCATGTTTGATTCCCCATTCCTCCCCATGCAGCCAGTTGGGTGCCCTTGGGCTAGTCACAGTCCTATTAGAGCTGTTTTCATGGAGTAGTCCTCTTAGAGCTCTCTCAGCCCCACCTACCTCACAGGGTGTCTGATGTGGGGAGAGGAAGGGAAGGCAATTGTAAGCTGCTTTGAGACTACTTTGGTGAGTGAAAAGTGGGGTATAAAAACCAACCCTTCTTTTAGTTAGAGCTGGATAGTGGAAGTGGGATGCAGAGGTGGGTTTCCCAACAGGCATAGAGGATTCCTTCATTTCTGGCTCCAATTTCCTGCTGCTGTTTTGGAAATTAAAGAAGGCTGGTTGATTTCACCCAACTGAAGGAACCGGAAAAACCTGACATGCTGGCTTTTCAGTAAAAATATTTAATAATTTTGTTTGACATCTTCTTATGGCAATATACAAAAGAAATGTAGCCAAAATGGGTTCCGATATTCTACAAGACCATTTTCAAAAATAACATCTTTCCTCAGTGGCAGAATACTCTTAAATTATAATGTCTGCATTGTGTCAACAACTCTTTCTCTATCTCATAATATAAATGGGCCGTTGGCTCAGAAATTTGCAGGAGGGATCTCTCGTGGTCCATGAAGGTGCGATTTCTTTTGCATATTGTCCTAAGAAGACGTCAAACAGAATCGTTAAATATTTTTATTGAAAAGCCAGCATGTCACAGTTTTTGGGCTCTTTCACTGCTTTGGAAACTAGCAGGAGAGGAAAAAGTAAAAAATTGCCATTAGGTGATGGCATGACATCACTTCCAGGAGAAACTCAGAAGTGATATCAGTCTACTCTAGGAAACAATGGAAACTTGACCATTTCATCACTGAGTTTCTCGTGATTCCTAGAGAGACACAGTGTCACTGATGGGGAATCATAGCATAATAGAGTTGGACGGGACCTCCTGGGTCTTCTAGTTTAACTCCCTGCACTATGCAGGACACTCACAACCCTTGAACCTTCACAGAATCTTCTTAGACACAGCACAGAAGGAAAAACTAGAAGTGATGTCATGCTACCTCCATGTCTCTGATCTCCCCGACTACAGAGGGAATCTTTGTTTGGATGTCTGCTCTCTTAATCCTGGGGCTGACTTGATTGGTTAGATCAAATGTTTTTACACATAAGAAAATGAAGCTTGGTTCGCACATGGCAAACAGGAGTGGACTGGAATGTTGAAAAAAGCCCTGGAGCAAGACCGGTGGCTCATGGCCCCATCCCCCTACCTCCTAACCCTCTCTGCCCCCTGGCATCACTGTCAACTGTACTTGCAGTGTGGGTGTCAGTGGTTCCTGGGAACAAGAGATTCTGTAGATGTCAAAGATATCTTCCCAGGATTATGTTCTGCACAGTCCCTGTTGATGGAATGGGTCTTCCCCAAGACCTGGAGAACTGATTAGTTGGTAGCTCCAGCCTCATACTTCTGTATTTGCTCCCTTTCTTTTCTAGCTTTAGACCCATGACTGCCCTCCTGATCCCTCCCATGCTGCTGGGCCATGTCTTTGTTGTTGGTCCCTGGTTAAGCAGCCAGTGGACTTCCTGCCATGCTTACCATCTGGTGGGATGACTGGTTGCCCCCCCCCCCAGGGATCAGCTCTGCCACTAATAGAAACGGGGGGGGGGGGGAACAACATGAAAAAAAAACCCTTTCAAAACTGCCCAGACTGATCTAGGGTGTATGTCGGGAATGCTTTGCTGACTTCATGGGCACTTGCCAATCTGTGCTGTCCCTAGCCTGCTTTTACTGTGAACTCACAGAACCAGTTTTTTGGCAGAGTTCAGTCTTGGAGCGGAAAAGTAAGGCAGTTACTAAACGGCAAGTATTCTCTACTTTACTTGCATCATCATGGGGCGTTCTTAGGATTAGCATGTCTGGTTTTCATTCTAAGTTTGTTTAAAGGCACAGAGAGAGAGAGAGAGAGAGAGAGAGAGAGAGAGAGAGAGAGAGAGAGAGAGAGAGAGAGATTTCTGCTGTATGCACACCCTCTGCCTCAAACTTCCCAACTTCATAGATTGAAATGCCTTCAGCAAGGAATTTATCTGTCATGACACTAGACAAATGCCTCCCTTCCTTTTACCTTTGTTTTACTTTACCACATTTCACAGGGGCCAGAAGGGCCTTAGCACTGAATAATGAGATCCCTGTATCGTGCAAAAAGCAATAATCAGGATATGATAGATACATCATCAGCCACAATGCTGCTCTTGTTGTAAGTGTAATGTTAGGAAACCAGGCCCGGCCAAGGGGGAGAAAATTCTAACCACCACAGTGGAATGAAAAGTTGACAACCGTAGATATTACACAAGGCGAGTCATATTCATCCCAGGCAATAAATGGAAAAGGTGGGAGTTTGTTTAGGTTTAGGCAACCCCCATAATGATTTTAACACTCGGCCCAGCCTCCTGCCAAGACAAGCACTTGGAGGCCAAATCCTGTAATGAACTCTCATCTTCTCAATTATAGATTCAGGCCCGGACAGAATGATATCCAATATTCCATCTCACCTCAGAGCCGACGCTACGGACGTGCAAACGGCACAGAAGCGAATGGCGCCCTCTTCCTCGTGGTGAGCCTTTGCTGGGAAGGGGGGGGGGAGATGACCAAGAAGAGATAGCTGTGGAGGTAACGCCGCTATAAAGGAATAATATTAGAAGCAGCAAGACGTGTGGAGAACAGGAGGGGGAAATTGAAGATTCGAAACCAGAGATGGAGAAAGGCTGAAACACAGCTGTCTTTTAGGTTCAACTACCCTTCAGGTAGGCTTGCTAGCTCTGGGTTGGAAATTCCTGAAGGTCTAGGTCAGGGGTAGTCAAACTGCGGCCCTCCAGATGTCCATGGACTACAATTCCCAGGAGCCCTTGCCAGCATTCGCTGGCGAATGCTGGCAAGGGCTCCTGGGAATTGTAGTCCATGGACATCTGGAGGGCCGCAGTTTGACTACCCCTGGTCTAGGTGGATTTCTAGTCATCTCCCCTCATGCAACAGCCCGGCTCCCTGGACTCTTAACACTAGAACAAACCTCTCAGTGTTGCAAACGAAGCTTATGACCACACTCAGTCATGCCTAATGGGGAACGGTACTTCACACTGGTTAAGGAAAGGTGGTTTTCTCGAAACCAAGCCTCCATCCGAAAGGAGGCATCCAAAGTTCTTCCGACCACTTGTCAGACAGCACCCTTGTGTAGACAGTGGCACTCTGGCAGTGATTTCAGGTGGACAACTTGTTCAGCCTTGAGAACGCCGTGAGAAAATCCCTTCTTGTTTTGTTTTTTGGTGTATCATCTGCAGCCACGCGGCCCACAACGTAAGGAGCGACTGTCAGTGTACCTCACAGATCTACACTTGTCCTTCCTCTCATAAAAACCTCTGTAACTTATAAAGCAGAAACACAAGTTTTGGTCTACAGGCGAGACATATATGTTCTCACCTTGCACACTTGCTTCAGCTACTAAATACCTACCACGCCCGTTAAGTGTAGGCTGGCGTCCTTCATAAGTGAAGTGTTTGGAAAGATCCAGTGCTTGGCATTTATTTTTCATGCTAGCAGGAGGGAACTGGTGGCCCCGAGGTAGTTTTCTACCTGTGTTTCACTTTCTGGTAATGTGCTGCTCTCAAACGATCACAGTCCCAGACTAGATGTGATTATTCTCCTCCTCACTGCGGCTTCTCGTGACGCAGTGAAAATTTATTCCAGAAAGTCAGTTACCTTCTAGAGCAGATGGAGGAGTTTCAGATGGATTTGGGAAGCATGTAGACCCAATAAATACACAGATTCTTTTCTGTGTATTTGGGGGGGGGCATGGAAGAAGATTGCCCATTAAACCAATGTAATTATCTCAGTGGGAAATCTGTGTTGCTTTTATGCCTGCATTATGGCCTTTGGTTGGGCTCAGATTATTATGAATAGAAGAACAATTTGGTTATATACTAATGTGCTAAGAAGATGACTGTTGTAATTGTTGTATGGTTGCCAAGAACAAAAAAGATGGGTTTCTGCTGAAGAATGAGCCACTGTTATAAATTTAAATAAAGCCATCCATTTATTATTTTCCCATAAATTTTTGATTTTTTTCCCCTCCCTGCATGAAACAAGAATTAATTTATCGCTCTGCTTTGGCACAGGATTCCAGAGGCCTTAAAAATGACACTTTCAAGCAAAATTAGATCTAAATTTGGGGTCGTCTCTTTTTTAAAAAAACAGCCTCTGAAGTTTTGGGTATGAAGGTTGAGAGGGGACGTGACTGCTCTCTTTAAGTATATCAAAGGTTATCCCTTGGAGGAGGGCAGGGAGTGGTTGGTAATGGCAATAGAGGAGAGGACCCACAGTAATAGGTTTAAAGTACATGTAGAATGGTGCCAGATAGATATCAGGAAATCTTTTTCACAGCCTGAGTAGTTCAGCAGTAAAACTGGCTGTCTAAGGAGGTGAAGAGCCCCCCCTCACTCAAGTAGCAGTTGGACAGATACTTATCCTGGATGCTTTAGGCTGATCCTGCATTGAGCAGGAGATTGGATTAGATGGCCTTTATGGCCCCTTCCAACTCTATGATTCTATGAAGATTGCAAATGACAGCAAAAGGAGGTAGCATGTAAGCATGGGGACCCAGCATGACATGCTCAGAAGTACAGGTTGTAACTTGAAATGGCAGCATTGTGTTCCGGTGGGAGGGGGGAACAACTTCACTTGCTACACAAAGTTCTTTCATTGTTACGAAAGTTCTTGGTGCCAAAGAGGCAAGCCACCGTACATGCTTTACAGGTGACTCGTCTTGTCTGCAGTAGCATCTACTACATCTCACTAAGCTCTGATTGCAGGTGTGGACCGAATGGTGATGCTTGGAGGATACTCTGCGTTGCATTTGCGTTCCCAAAATCACATGCCTCTCCACAGAGACAATGACAAACCAGCTCTGTCCGTCTCTCTCCTTGAAGAATCCATGGACTTGCTATACGTTGGCTTCGACTTCATGGTATTTCCCACCACAGAAGCTACATGGAACAGCTCGTTGATACAAACCAGTGGGTCAATTACAGAGCCTCTGAAACACATACAGCTGCCTGTTAAAGCTGCACGAGAAGAGGGGGAGAAGCAAGACTTCAGGGATTTGGCTTACACTACTTCAGCAGGGATGGTGGACATAAAGTTGTTGGTCACCCCAGCCCCCCCCCCTTGAGAGGAAGAAGCTGCATGAGCACACCTGGTGACTGAAGGGCTTTTTAGAGAAGGGGGGATCGAATGGTGTTCACCTGTAGGTAGTTGCAGCTGCTCCTCGTAGGCCTTGAGCCAACGAATTAGTTTCGCTTTGATCCCATCCCTGAGCGATTTGCTCACGAATCTTAAATCCTACATTTGATGAGCTCTTAGCTGATTGCAAGGACTATTGGGCTTTGGCTGGAGAGGCCTCTGCATTTTTTTCACCTCATGTGGAATTTTCTGTCCAAGGAACGTTTTCGGAGGCAAGGTGGGCTATTCTGACGTGGAGCTTCAGTGCTCTTTCATGCAGGGTACATTTCCTACACAGTTACAACTTTCATTTTTAATGAATAATTCACATGGCGGTTGTTGTTGTTGTTTTTAAAATAAAAGGCTAACTATGACAAGCAACAGAAAATAAAAGAAAATTGGAATTTGTGTTTTCTTGGGGAAAAAAACAGTCTAAAAGTTCACTGAATTGCTACTGGCTGTTCTTCTTCTTTTTTTAAAGCTTAAATAGTTAGTTTACTGCTCCTGTGAGGATAGCGTAAAAATGTTTTGTCCTTCAATGCAGGTGCTTGGAAAAATGGGGGGAAATGCACTTACAATTTATTTGCTTATTTAGAGATTTGAATCCCACCTCTCCTCAATGGGGACCCAAAGGAGCTTACATCACTTCACTGCCTTCCTTTTTATCCTTGTAACAACGCCGTCGGATTGAGAAAAAATTACTGGCCCAAAGTCACCCACTGAGGTTCTGAGGTGGAGCTTCCATGATTCTAGACTGACCACTACTAGGGATGAGCCCAAACCAGCTGATGAACTAAAGTTCATCACAACTTTTGGTTGGTTTATAGTTTGTGAAGAGATGTTTGAGAAATGAAGAACTGGCACACATTTTTTCACAAATTTTGATCCAGTTTGTGAAAAGCTTTCTGCTGAGTACTCAGCTGTTTTGTTTAAGTGGCCCAGAGACGTTTGGTTTCTTCGGTTAAAACGGTGAAAGGTGTGGGGAGCAGAAAGCAAGGGTTTAAATTTTAAAGAGCTAACAGTGTTGGTTCATGATACAGCCTCCTCATTTGTATAGGTTCATGGTTCTGCCATGAATCCTGAACTAAACTGAAACAGAAAACAGCCGTCCATGTCCATCCCAAACAACTAGACCATGCTGTTGCTCTTTCCTGCTCAGAATTACATTCTTCTATGTCTAGTTTGGAGCTGGGTACACACACATCTGGGGCTCTTCCCTTTCCCACCCCCTCCAAGCCCATTATTGGCCATCTGGAGGGGGCAAGCTGGGTTGACATGACCATATATGTTCATATCATCCAATAAATGTTTAACAAATTATATATACACATATATACATACATACATACACACATCCACACTAGGGGCCAAGCCCACTGCATTCAGGAATACAACAGGCACTAGCTTAGGAGTGGTGGAGTAGAAGAACTCTGCAGACAGCCCCCCCTCCCCCTGGAAAGGCTGCAGGCAGCTGTTATGGAAGTCACTGGCAGGGGCAGCGACAGGGATCTGGAGCCTCCAAGCCTCAGAGGGAAGTGGAAGGAGGAGGGGTGGTTAGGGGTTGGGGATGGAAGGTGATTGGCTGGCCGCTGGCAGACAGGCAAGCCGGTTGGAAGAGAAGACACTCGGGCAGGGCAGCCTGGAGGAGGAGACACTCAGGGGCAGAGAGCCAGTTTGCTGTAGTGGTTAGGAGTGCAGACTTCTAATCTGGCATGCCGGGTTCGATTCTGCGCTCCCCCACATGCAGCCAGCTGGGTGACCTTGAGCTCACCACAGCACTGATAAAACTGTTCTGACCGAGCAGCAATATCAGGGCTCTCTCAGCCTCACCCACCCCACAGGGTGTCTGTTGTGGGGAGAGGAATGGGAAGGCGACTGTAAGCCGCTTTGAGCCTCCTTCGGGTAGGGAAAAGCGGCATATAAGAACCAACTTTTCTTCTTCTTCTTCTTCTTCTTCTTCTTCTTCTTCTTCTTCTTCTTCTTCTTCTTCTTCTTCTTCTTCTTCTTCTTCTTCTTCTTCTTCTTCTTCTTCCAGAGTGGGTGTTAAGCGCTGAGTGGCACTTAAGCCATGAGACACGCTCCTCCTCCAAGGCCTTACCAGAAATATTAAGTGGAACATATACATATGCACACACACACAAACTCCCATTCATTCATGAAACCCTTCCAGGGCTTTCAAGAAAACCCAGGGTTTCATGAATCCCTGGTTGAGAAAGCCTGCAGTAGACTTTTCAGGAAATGAGAGTCCTCATTCCACAAAGCCATTAGAGTGCCAAAGATACAGGGCTCCACATAGACTGGGGGGAGACCTGCAGTGCATGAGCAGTACAATCTCATCCACTGTTAGTCCAGCCTGAACCCATCGATCCTAATTGGTGTAGACTGGTATAACTTTGTATAGAATTTTATTGCAGGTGTCCCTGAAAAATCCTGTGTGTCCCAGTATGACCCACCCCACAGTTCTCAATAGCCTAATTTTAATATGAATTCCACTTCATATTGCTTAGAGAAGGGTCTGTGGTTGGCTCAGTAGTAGAACATCCCTTTTTGCAGGCCAAAGGTTCTTTGTTGGGTGAATCTACCACTCTGTGCTATTATGGGGGATGCATGTATCATTTTTTCCTCCCCTCCAATCTATGGGTAGTGTCTATCTGTGAATGCCAGTCCCCAGGTGGGGCCTGGGGATCCCCTGGTTTTACAGCCCATCTCTCAGTAACAGAGATCAGTTCCTCTTGAGAAAATGGCTGCTTTGGAGGGTGGACTCCATAGCATTATATTCCACAGAGGTCCCTTTCAACCCCAAATCCCACCCACTCCCAAAGTCTCCAGGTATTTCCCAACTCAGAACTGGCAACCCTATGTCCACCTTATGTCCACCATTCTGAGGCAGCAGAACACCAAGATTCCCTAGATCAGGGGTGAATCATAGAATCATAGAACCATAGAGTTGGAAGGGGCCATACAGGCCATCTAGTCCAACCCCCTGCTCAACGCAGGATCAGCCCTAAGCATCCTGAAGCATCCAAGAAAAGTGTGTATGCAACCTTTGCTTGAAGACTGCCAGTGAGGGGGAGCTCACCACCTCCTTAGGTGGCCAAACTGTGACTCTCCAAATGCCCATATACTACAATTCCCATGAGCCCCTGCCAGCATGCTGGCATAGGATTATGGGAATTGTAGTCCATGGATATCTGAAGAGCTATAATTTGGCCGCCACCCCCCAGATGCTACCATGGACTGGGGGAGGTTGTCAGAAATATCCACACAATCCAGTCCTTGAGCCTTGACTGAATGAACAAAGAGTTGGGCAAGAAGCCAAGCTAATATTAATTGAGCCATTGTACAGTCACCGAGATGATGGTGGCCCTTTGTTCTGGGATCTGCACAAGGAAATGTGTGTGTTGTCCTGAGTGTGAGATTGAGGTGTGCCCCACTCTGGTTGTAATCCTGCACCTGAAGTATCAAAGTGGGGAGGAACTAGGATAGATGTTTCTGAAAAGGAAAAGAAATCCATTTGGCAGAGAGAATGAGACAAACGAGAGTAAAACATGAGTTGCGGATGGCAGAAAACCCAACATTTGTCTTCTGAGCTTGAAAACTAATTTGGGCAAAGCCGTTTCTTTTCAGTTTGGCCTCCACGAACATTGTTTAAAATATAGTTTTATGACTTACGCGATCAGATTACTGTATATTATCTAGGAGTGCAAAATGAGATCTGTCTGGGTAGTCAGTGAAATGTCATTCATTACTGTTTCACCTCAGGGACTTGGGATATTCAATCCGAAAAAATAAACTTCCCAGGTATATTCTCCCTAGACGACAAGCATTGCAGTCGCAACTTCCTTTCTGATATACAACTGCTGTCTCCTGCTATAGGGAACCCAACCAGATTCATTTTGACTATCTCTTCCTTCTTAAAAGATACATCGCTGCCTTGAAATTTTCACATCACACACTCAAAAATACCCTCCTTGTCAAGAAGGTTCCCTTCCCCCAATAACTGATAGCTGATAAATCGTCCAATGATTTCAGCAGTCATTTAAACCTAGAAAAGCTGGGCCTAGGTACCCAGCCTACAACCAATTCCTGCAGGCCAGACAGAAGATGGCTAGAGTGCGTAAAGTGGCTCATGCTTTACCTAGGCTTTGCTTGTTTATGATTTAAATAAAGATCCTAGAAGTTCAGTGATAGTAGAGCAAGTAATGCTATGTTGACAAGAAAAAACAGAAGGTCAGGTCCTGGTATTCTTGCTGGGCCTGACCAGTCCTGAAGAACCCACAACCCCTATATGCTCCAGATCAGGCTTTCTCAACTCCAGGTCCAGCCTGTGTAATGTGTGAAGAGGGATTGGCCGACTCTGACATTCAGGATGCAAACCAGACTCCAGTCTGTCCATTAAAGCACCCCTGGTTTTTATGGGAAGGCAATGTGTGTGGTATTGCTCTGTTACATCCTTAGTGTATTTTGTGTATGCCTGGAATGTGGGTGACTGTTGTTAATTTATTTGCATTATGAGCTTAATGCTAGCAGGCAGCTGCAGGAAACAAACAACAACAACACCTATTTTGCCCCCTTTTAAAATCATTTAGGATAAAACTCCTGGTGCCTTTGAAACTCAAACGTGTTGTTTCTCTGTTTCCTTCTCTCCCAATCAGGTCTGGAACTGCAGTGCTCCAGGCCAGACTTCCATCTCGAATGGCTTCCATGGTGCCCCCAAAGAGCGTTTGCCGAAGCCCAGAGAACTCCTTGGCTTGTTTGAAAAAGCTGGACACTTGGCACAGTTCAGCAACACCCTTTGGAGGAAATGCTGGACTTTTCTCAGGCTCTCGACACTGACAGAGCTGTAGCCAGAATATGTGCTTTGTGTGTGTGTGTGTGTGTGTGTGTGTGTGTGTGAGGCATGGCCCCCAAAAAAGCCACCAAGGAGAGGCATCAGAACTTTGTGTAAACCATCGAAAAGCAAAATGCAGGTTTAAAGTTATTTAATTTGCTCAGTTTTACACAGAATGCATGAATGCCACCACTGGAAGGGTTGCCAATCGCCAGAAGATATTCTGGAGAAAATGGCTACTTTGGCAGGCAGACTCTATGGCATTATACCCCACTAATGCTCTTCCCCACCCCAAATGCCACTCTCCTCAGGCTCCACCCCCAAAATCTCCAGGTATTTCCCAACCTGCAGCTGACAGCCCAAAGTGTGGAGCAGGTTTTCTGAGAAAATAGGGCAGAATTCTTGCATATCTTCCTTCCTTCCTTCCTTCCTTCCTTCCTTCCTTCCTTCCTTCCTTCCTTCCTTCCTTCCTTCCTTCCTTCCTTCCTTCCTTCCTTGAGAAGCATGTTTGTCTTCCTTCCTTCCTTCCTTCCTTCCTTCCTTCCTTCCTTCCTTCCTTCCTTCCTTCCTTCCTTCCTTCCTTCCTTCCTTGAGAAGCATGTTTGTCTTCCTTCCTTCCTTCCTTCCTTCCTTCCTTCCTTCCTTCCTTCCTTCCTTCCTTCCTTCCTTCCTTCCTTCCTTCCTTCCTTCCTTCCTTGAGAAGCATGTTTGTCTTCCTTCCTTCCTTCCTTCCTTCCTTCCTTCCTTCCTTCCTTCCTTCCTTCCTTCCTTCCTTCCTTCCTTCCTTCCTTCCTTCCTTCCTTCCTTCCTTGAGAAGCATGTTTGTCTTCCTTCCTTCCTTCCTCCCTTCCTTCCTTCCTTCCTTCCTTCCTTCCTTCCTTCCTTCCTTCCTTCCTTCCTTCCTTCCTTCCTTCCTTCCTTCCTTCCTTCCTTCCTTCCTTCCTTCCTTCCTTCCTTGAGAAGCATGTTTGTCTTCCTTCCTTCCTTCCTTCCTTCCTTCCTTCCTTCCTTCCTTCCTTCCTTCCTTCCTTCCTTCCAATTGTTGCAGCCTCAGATGAAACTATGTCACAAACAAAACAGGTTTGCCAACCTCCAGGGGGGGGGCTGATGATCTTTGGAGATGACTAATGACACTGTGCCTCGCTGAGGTCCCACCCTTTCTCAAACTCTGCCTTCCCCAGGCCCAGCCCCCAAATCTCCACAAATCCCCCAATCTGGGTTTGGCAATCCGATGCATGACGCTTGGGGGTCAGATATCACTTACCCAGAGCCCCGATTGAGTTGGCAGTCATGAGTTTTCTGCAATGTTGAAAATCATACAAAATGCCCACCTGTGTGTGTGTGTTTGAGAGAGAGAGAGAGAGAGAGAGAGAGAGAGAGAGAGAGAGCATCCATCTCAGATCAGAGTCCCAGGCAAAACTTCCCACTGATTTCAACAGAGCAGGATTGCAGCCTTGGGAAAACAATAGCCACATTCAAACACACCCTCACGCCAGCACAAACGAGCGGAGCACATCCAAGGCCTCCGTTGCCGTCTAATAAGTACAATTTTGCTAGCGATATGGTAATATGCAACAGCTTTCCCCGGATGGCTGTGCTAAAACAAAGACGTGGTTGTCAGCCTTTCGGAATCAGATGTTAATGATATTTCATGTCTTTGTTGAGTCTGTGGAAAGTAGCTACTGCACCTACAAGGGAAATGACTTCCATACCGAGCTCCCCCGGCCAAAAAAGCCGTTCGGAATGGGAAAACTGGACGGCGTCCATATTTACGCTTCGGAATAGAGGTGTAAGGGAAGGTTTCAAGACAGCCCCCGAAAGCCTCCCACGCTTTTTGACCTGAGTTAATTCTTGCCGTTGTCAGGAAGTCCTTTTGGGAAGGCTGTGTGTTTTTACCTCACGTTTTTTTGGGGGATGTTTATCCCCCTCCCCTTTCATATGTATACAATGAAAAAAAAAACGTAATGTCAGCAAAACTTCAAAATGAATCTGGCAAACAGAGGAACTGTTTTTGTGTTTTTTTAATGGCGTGTGTGTTTGGAAGTGCACAGATCCAAATGAACGACTTCTTTCCAAATCTGGATGAAGTTTTTCTTTTTCTTTTTTTAAGTGGGATGCCTACGCCGTAGTGAGAAACAGCTGTCTCCTACAACTTGGTAACAGTCAAAGTCAGCTGTACTTTCTTTTTTTCTTGGCTGGCTCGCCCTCCCTCCCTCCCCATCCTGTACTAGGTTCGAAGTGAGTGAAAATGAGTTTTTCTTGCATGCGGTTGCTCTGGAAACTACCTTTGTGAGGCTGCTGTGTGTCTTCACTTCTGCGGAGTGGCTCTTGTTTTTCGGGAGAGGTCTTAACGCTAATTCAAACCTCTCCCAGAAAGGAAGGGCCCCTCTGGTCTGTATTCCAGCTGCTAGGGATTAACTTAGTCCTTCTACCGGATACATATCATTTTAATCTTAAGCCTTTAGACACTGTACAACGTACTATTAAGTCTGCAACCAAATAAAATATGAAAAAAGAGAGAGAGAGTCTGATTCGCCTAAGGTTGCACACCCGACGTGGGGAGAAAACTAACATTTGCAAAAGGACGGCGGCCAAAAATCACTTACATTTTCACCTCTCCTCTGTTTACTAAATCCCATGTCCTCCCCCATGTGTGCCGAAATCTCCGTCGACCATGCCCCTGGGAAATGAGGAAAGCAAATGAAAGAATCCTGCTCCCCTTGCTCCGTGTCAATGTGCTCATTCTAAAGAACGATTTATATCCATTTAGAACCCCGTGGAAAAAAATAAATGTTTGGCCATGATACTTGACTATCAAATAAAACGTCGCAGCATCGCAACATTGGAGGCTGTGTTTCTGGAAGCTGGAACGGCCGGAGACGGAAAATATTTCTTGAGAAGACTTAAGTGTGGTATGGTGATGTTATTGTTGCTCGTGGTGTCCAGATTTACGTTTTTTCCTCCACTTTTGTCTCTGGTCAAACAGACCCTGCAGGTTTTTGTACAGAAACCTGAATAACTTGTATGCCAGGGGGGAAAAAAACGGTGGGATGAATGTGCAAGCCATGGGCATAAAATAATGCACTGGACATGCTGGGGTTTGAACCTAGGACCTTCTTCATGGCAAGCAGATGCTCAAGCATTGAGCCACAGCCCTTCTTGGGGACAAAGAATCCTTCCCTTAGTTCAGGGGTCTCTCCAGCAAGTGGAAGAGCCGGTTGCATTGGTAGCCGATACCTTGTGACACTGCCTGAGTGAAAGCAAACCATTCCAGCCATCACAAAACTTCTAATCTGGCAAACTGGGTTTGATTTCCCACTCCTCCACATGCAGCCAGCTGGGTGACCTTGGGCCAGTCACAGTCCTGATAGTGCTGTTCTAACTGAGCAGTCCTGTCAGAGCTCTCCAAGCCTCTCCTACCTCATACGTCTGTTGTGGGGAGAGGAAGGGAAGGCAATTGTAAGACACTTTGAGACTCCTTCAGGCAGTGAAGAGCAGGGTATAAACACCAACTCTTCTTCTTCTTCTTCTTCTTCTTCTTCTTCTTCTTCTTCTTCTTCTTCTTCTTCTTCTTCTTCTTCTTCTTCTTCTTCTTCTTCTTCTTCTTTGTTTTGCCCTCTGATTAAACTTTGTGTCTTCAGATTTGGCATGAAAGCGGCCTTTTGTGCTATGGAAAAGATATTCACAGTCTGTAGCGATTCATGTCTGTGGCACACTGACGGGTGAACGAACACAACTCTTGACAAAACGGAGCATTTCAGATTCTCACATCTGCTCCTCCCGCGTGAGCAGCGCGAGGAGGCAACCAGACTGCTCTCCCGTCCCACCACTCCCTTGCTAGGTAGAAATCAATCATGTCTCTTTCAGCTGTCATAAAAGCTGTGAAGGAGACAGCCACCGTCAAAGGCATGCTTCTGGTTGACACAGATGGTGGATTTGGGCGGCGGGGGGGGGGGGAGGATGCTGAATCTGATGGGTGCCTAGTGCCGTCCTTGTATCAGAGACCGTTTGCCGTTCTCTGCTCTTGTTGGTGACTCTGATTATGATAGCCGGAATGAAATATTTGACAGGCCGGAGATAGCGGTGGCTTTGCCACCTTTTTGATAAATCAAGGATGTTCCACCATCATGCATATTGTTGACGGGGAAGATTTATGTGGATCTTGTTGGAAGAGAGGGAGACATTGGCATTGAAAGAGGGTGAGGGGGAGAGAGATCCATTGGACGGCGTTTCTGATGTCTGAAGCACAAGACAAGACCACACACAGGTTTGAATGTTGTTAGACACATTTAGCCAAAAGCAATTCTGTTTCATTCCTGTCAAGAGGAGAGGAGTGCGGGGGGGGGGGATTAAGCGTCTACCCGCCCCTCCTCGTCAGACTTGAGAGCTGTGGAACTGAGAATGCCTCGAGAGATGCTTTTAAAATTCCGCAGAGAAATCCAAGTCTCCGCGCTACTCAGCAGCCGTTGCAATTTTATAGCTCCCCTCGTTTATAAAAGCGCTCGAAGGACTGATCCTCTGGAGTCACGGTGAGGCAAGGTGGAAAAAAATAAATAAAATCAGGTGCAGGAGAGCAAGGGGCGAGAGATTGTGCTGATGTAGCAAAACGCCCAGGAGGTCTGCACCGCGTCAGCTCTGGAGGGCGTACCGACTCCGATCCAGCTGCGTTGGGCAAAATGTTGCGTGTCGGATGGGAGCAGGGATGTGAACCTGCGGGGAAGCACAGATGCGGAAAAGGCCAATCTTTCCAACGGCTTCTTTAAAGGGAGTTGTGGAGACTCTGTTTATCACGGGAGGGTTAGTTGTTAAATGGAACACCTGTGTCCGGAGGCCCTGGGCATCCACATACCAGATGTAGCAGATAAAAACGTGGGCACATGAAACTGCCTTGCCCTAAATCAGACCACTGGTCCCTCAAAGTCAGTGTTGTCTACTGGTAGCTGCTCTCCAGGGTCTCAGGTGGAGGTCTTTCACACCACCTGCTGCCTGGTTCTTTTAACTGGAGATGCCAGGGATTGAACCTGGGAATTTCTGCATGAACAGCAGAGGCCCTTCCACTGACCCCTCATTGATTTACTGTCCGGCTTTATGCACTGACTCATGAAGCTGCCTTTGACTCAGTCAAGCTACGGGACTTTCACAGGTAGCATTGCCTACTCTGACTGGCAGCAGCTTTGTAGGAAGGCAGTTTTTCTTATTACCCACTGCCGGCTCTGCATACCCAGAGATGATGGAGATAAAAAAGCAGATCTAAACAGAAAGAGATGAAAGTCAATTTAATAGCACTCGCATCCAGGGAACTGTTATTTTTGCTGCGCCGCAAATCCCCTGAGGGACCGTTTTACTCCATTTGCCTCTCCTAGAGCCTCATGGTCTGTGAGTTTGAACAGGTTTGTGGGTCTTGGTCCTCAAGAAGTGTGCCAGTCCTTGAACTTCTGGGCCTTCTCGGTCCTGGCCCCAACTGGATGGAATCAGCTCCTGGAAGAGCTATGGGTCCTGTCAGAGCTTTCACAGTTCTGCAGAAACAGAGCTCTTCCACCAGCCGTTTGGTTGAGGCCGGGTGCTGGAACATCGTCTGGGTCCCTCCTCCATACACCCTCCTTGAGCTGCAGAGGTGGGAGAGAAGAGAACTCCTTTGAGTAGTGCAAAAGGCTATAAAAATGTCTCTTTTTCTTGTGAACCAGGGCACTCATGTTTCGGAACTGCCCTAGGTGAGAACACTTGAAATCAAAATGTGGGGCTAGGTGGATAGCAAGGCAGAGGCCAAGAGTCAAGCCACAAAATGGTTCTAGATAGAAGATCGATTCTTGCAAGGAAAAGATTGTAAAAAAAGGCTAACATTGCCAGGAAAAATACAAGATGAAACAGCAGAGGGAGGGATAGATGTGTGTAGTACAGCCATTAAGAAAATGACACTTTTTATTAAAGATTTTTTATTAACAGTTTTATGTAGATTAAAAATGGGAGGGGAAGTACCAGTGGTGGGGAAACAGAGATATATCGGCCTCATTACAATAGATTTTGAGTCTCTTGCCAGACAGATCATAAACTATAATCTATACATCAGATTTTTCCATTTATACCAAATTTACTTCTTAAAATTGAAATTAAAATTATTTCTACATTTGCTTTCTTTAATCTCTAAAACCACAAGTCACCCAGTCATTCCCCCCTTCTTTCTTGCAAGAAGTCAATAAGAGGTTTCCAATTAATCATAAAGGCCGTGGTTGTCTTCTCTCTAATCAGTGATGCAAGTTTAGCCAGTTCAGCAAATTCGAACGTCTTCAAAAGCCAGTCCTCTGATGTGGGTAGTTTCTGTAGTTTCCCCATTCTGCACATATAAGAGTCTTGTGTCATATACAAAAAACAAAACTCCATGGATAAGGAAAAGGGCACTTGTCCATTCCATTGTTTATAAAGTTTAGTTTTGGGCACACATTTATAAGAGATGTTTCAGAGGGCAGCCATGTTTCAGAGGGCAGCCATTGAGTCCAGTAGCACTTTAGAGACCAACAAGAGTTTGCCTCATTTAATGATTTGATTTTTTCAGCTGTTCCCCTGCACAGCAGGTTTGGGGCGGCTTACATCAAAGGTCTCCTACATAGTTAAAAACATAAAAACACAGTTTAAAACTATTCAAAAAGTGGTAATTTTACCAATCAGAGCAGCACTCCCATAAATAAGTTAGTGGGGTTGTTCAGCTTTAAATGATCTACATTTCCCCTGATGGGGGGTCCAATTTGGTGTTCTGTTTGTTGGTTTGGGCTAAACCATATGCCTGGAGGAAGATCACCATTTTACAGGCCCCTAGGAACTTTCATAATAATGAAAGGGCTCAGATGTCCACTGGCAGCACATTCCGCAAGGGGGTATTATGCACTGGGGGAAACCCTGCAAATACTGTGCAAAAAACCATGTTGTTTTTTGGGTTTCTGCATGTGAGATAATTTTCTCCATTTTTGATTCTGCATGTTACCCATTCCTCATATCAGTGAATGTGCCTTTTCCACATCGTTTCCTCGCGGAATTGTAAACTTGCTTTGCTACAACTTTTTCTTTAAGACCGTTCCAAGAATGTCTTTTTAATCATGCATAAATGTGACTGTGTTTTTTGTCTCCTCCACTGTGCTGTCTTACACCGATGGCTAAATGGAAAGCCCATGAACTACAATGTCACTATCAGGTGACATTGCTGCTCACCATAACCTACTAATCAGTTCCCAATACAATGGAGGAAGTTCCCCTCCCAGTTGGAAATAGCTCTCTCAAATGCATAATCATTTACTACTATGGTAGGAAGTGGAAAAAACAGTATCAGCATGCATGCATAAGCAGGAACATTTTAAAAAGAGTCAATGTAAAGGTTTCAGGGAACTGACGTCAGTGAAAATTGATAAGTGCATAATAGTCCCAGGAGGGAGCCAGGGACAAAAAGTCCTTGGTTCTGATTGAAGCTAACACACTTATTTGGGACCGGGCATCACCAAAAGATTGGAATTAGTGGAATGTAGTGCTTTATGGGGGACATACTTGGAGAAGTGGTCCTTTAGCTATATAGGACCCAGACATTGTAAGGCAGCCTTTCTTAACTTCTTTACCTTTGAGAAAACCCTGAAACATTCTTCAGGCTTTGAGAACCCCAAGAATGATCGTGCAGAATATTGGGAAGCATAGCTTGTGTGTGTGATGTTAATACCCATCCACCCAGGGCACTACTCCTTAACCCCAGGCATATCATTGGGCATTTTGGAAAGGAGGGCAGGTTAACATGATCATATCACCCAATAAATGTATAACAGATTTTAAAAATATATAAATATTGAACTCCCACCCATTCAGGAAATGCTTCAGGGGTGGTGAAGAAGTGCTAGAATTTCATGAAACTCTGGTTGAGAAAGAATGGAGTAAGTCCTTAAAGGTCAAAACCAATACCTTGAACTTGACCCAGAACTCAGCTGGCAGCCAATGCAGCTGCTGGAGTGCAAGTCAAATTTGGGCTCTCCTCTACATTCTGTACCAGGTGTAATTTCCAGATCAGAGTCAAAGGAAGGTCTATGTAGAGCAAGCTTTCAAGGTAGAAGCTTTCAAGAGCCAAAACTGTTCCTCAGACATGTCTCATTGATCTGTAAGGCACTGCTGGATTCAAATCTAACTATGTTTAGGAGATGGTGTTCTAGTTTCTCTTTAGAACAAGAAATGCAGATCAGGAATATGGAATAGCCATTCATTTACAGGCACAATAGATGCAGGTGTTTGGGTGTGTGATGTTAGATTCTTTTCCCTTGCCCATGATGATGATGATGATGATGATGATGATGATGGCCTTTTAGTCATGTTCAAAATTTGGCAGTCCTATGGCTCAACTGTCGCCACATTTTTTTTGATCTTGCACACTTCTTTTAGTTCTGTAATGCTCTGTCCAGTGTCTAATCATGGTTCTTTGTTAGCCTGGCTTCCTTTTACCACTGACCAGTCCTAGGATAATCACTCTCTCCATTAAGTTGGATTGCATATGAAGACCTCAGCCTCTCTTCCATGTTGTTGGCCCTTCAGAGGAACTGGTTGGCCCCTGTATGAGTCAGCATGGAACATTGGTCTGATCCAACAGGACTCTTCTTATGTTCTTATCCTTAGTTTCAGATGTGTGTAATCCTAGTCCCATTACTTTGCTGATCAGATGTCACATTCTGTTGATTGAACTGACTCCCACTGGGGAATCCTCCTCGAATCTCAATGAGAAAAGTGGCCTATAAGTAACACAAATAAATAATAACGATTTTAGTAGAGAAGCAGGAGCCTATTTTAAAAAGCAGGCTATGCTTTAGGGCAGTCCCAGTCCATTCCTGGGACAACTGGGAACTAACCGTTTAATAGTTGTCCAACTACTGCTAACAGCAGTCAACAAAGGACTAGAGTTGACTCTTTTCTTTTCACTTTTCTTTTGAAACTCGTCTGTCTTGCTTTTTGCTCCTAGCTACTTTCCTAGGGTTGACTAAATTACCCTCGCCGAGCTTTTGAAACGCCCGCAACAAGCCTGATGCCCTTTTGTATTTGACCTACTTATTAAAATTACATTCTGAGAACTAATGGCATAATTGCCCTCGCAATTAACACAAGAAAGAAGCTCTTTGAGGGTGGGAGGGAGTTCTGATCTGATCAGCCATCGTAAGGCAGGGGGGAAGGGGGAAGTCAAGAAAAGAAAGTGGAATTCCTAATCATTAACTTCACGCATTTCGGGGGAAATGCAGGTACATGTTTGGGAGGCGGACTGCATTTAAACAATTACTATCAGTCTCCACTTTGTGCCTCCACCTTTGCTCTTGCATGCCTGTATCTGTGAAGGCAGATGCTTTTGCCACTGCAGGAATTATACTGTAACAAGACAGGTATGCAACACAGGTATGCGAGGACAGGATACAAAGGCTGGGATCCAAATGATGCCTGGGCTGGAAGGAAAAGAAACACCGGTCTTCCCTTCATGTGTCTCGACTTGTGGGCCTCCCCATCTCATATCTTTAGAACCACAGAACCATAGAGTTGGAAGGTGCCATGCAGGCCATCTAGTCCAACCCCCTGCTCAACGCAGGATCAGCCCTAAGCATCCTAAAGCATCCAAGAAAAGTGTGTATCCAACCTTTGCTTGAAGACTGCCAGTGAGGGGGAGTTCACCACCTCCTTAGGCAGCCTATTCCACTGCTGAACTACTCTGACTGTGAAATTTTTTCCCTCATATCTAGCCTATATCGTTGTATTTGTAGTTTAAACCCATTACTGCATGTCCTCTCCTCTGCAGCCAACGGAAACAGCATCCTGCCCTCCTCCAAATGACAACCTTTCAACTACTTAAAGAGGGCTATCATGTCCCCTCTCAACCTCCTTTTCTCCAGGCTGAACATTCCCAAGTCCCTCAACCTATCTTCATAGGGCTTGGTCCCTTGGTGGCAGATTCCTAACAAATGTCTCAGGAGTGTATCTGAGGGTGCAGAGCTCACGTGCTGACCATCATCTCAAGGCCCCTTAAAACATTGCTAAATTCCTACTGCTCCCTTCCCATTCCCTTATCAAGATTTCTTTAAGTGTGACAGCAGAGGGTGATAGCAGAGTCTCCACTAGACTGCTGTTGTGTGCACCATCTGCACCTTGTAGTGCCAGGAGTTGTAGGAAATGAAGTTCCTAACGTTCTTGATATCCCCAGGTACTGCCAGAAAATGTCGCAGCAGTATGGATGTTGTCCCAAGATTGCATCTTGGGAGCATTCCTTGATGCCATCTCTGATCTTTGGGAAAGGGAAAGGTGGGTCAGGAGCCTGGATGGGAAGAGGTCACAATGGCTTGGGAGGTGTTTAAGTCTCATCTTGCTCCCAATGTATTTTTAATTTACTGTGAAAACAAATAATTTTGTGTAGATCAGACCAGGTTGCTAAAGAGACTCCCATCAATACTTCTTGCAAATGTGGACTTTCTCAGTAAGAGGTCCTCTCCTTGTATGTATCCTATGCCAGCTTTGTACCTAGCATTACCAACTTCCACAATGGTGGTGGTGATCTCTGGTATTGCAATTGATCTCCAGACTACAGAGATTCATTCTCCTGGAGAAAAAGGCTTCTTAGGAAGGTGGAATGTTTTATTGATTTATTTATTTGATTTTTATACCATCTTCCCAGCAAGTCACTTGGTGTGGTTCACAACATTCTATTTAAAGCAATAATCAAACTAATATGAAAAATATATTAATTTAAAATTAATTTAAGATAATGCAGTGTCAATGGCAACAACCAGTTTTCAGGTAGCTGATGATGTTCTCCTCAGGCCAGGTGCTGATCAGGGGCTTCTTACAAGAGTAAATAGGTAGGTGGGGTCTCGGTAGATGTTAGTTTTGGCACCAACCGAAGGCCTGGCGTAAGAGAAACTTTGCCAGCTCCAATAGAGCCTGGATATGTTCCAGAAGCTCATTCCACCAGGTGGGGACCAAGATGGAAAAGGTCCTGGCCCTGGTTGAGGCCAGACATACCTGTTTGGGGCCAGGGACATCAACTGACTGGTCAATGAAAGACATGCTTGTTGACGCCTTGCATGAATTTTGCATTTGCCATTAATCAACTAACAGGCGTGCAGGCATTTGCATATACGTGAAAACAACAATTCTGGAGCGAACCGCAAACATTTCCTGGTTTTGTACAGTACACACTTCTTGCCGCCTTAGAGGAGTCATTCACCCCCACGTGCAAAGGGAGAGGAAAGGTTTCTCGAGGAGCCTGCCTGCTGTAGTTTCTGTTTGCTTGTCTTAAAAAAAAAAATCACCATGCAAGTCAGGGGGGAAACTTCATTCAGGATAGAGAAAGGAATGTGTATTGAGTTGGAACAGACTGGAAGACAGTTGTGCATTGGCGACTACAGGGAATAGGAAGGGAGGGGGGGTTTCACATTTAATCACAGTGATCCGGCATAGATGGCCTGCTCGCTGGCTACCCGAGTATACATGGATGACTGCATGCTGAATCATCTCTCTTTCAATTATGTATCGAGGTATATTTGGAACTGATATTTATTTTTGTTCTGTGACACACAAGGCATCTTGTAATGGAGCTGTTTATGCAGCCTGTCAAAAGCATACCCTTGGAAGGCTTTTTTTTTGGGGGGGGGAGCTGTCTTGGAGCCGGGAGAGGATTTGTTACTGTTGCCTTTACCAGGCAAGCCACCTCTCGACTCCCTGGGCTTCATTAAAATGGCAAAGTGCTTAAACGTTACAGACTGGAGTTTGGCTCCGTCATAACAGGCACAGGGCCCATTCGAGCGCCGGTCTGAAAACCGGGATGGAGGCTCTTAAACTGCTCCGATCCCAGACTGTTTCCACTTCACAGACGCTTCCTTCACAACTCATCGCTCTGAAACATCGTCGAGCGACAAACACCGGAGGCCGAAGGAGATACCAACCAACCTGGAATAAGAATATTCGCGTGACTTTAGTTTCGTTTTGGTTTGGGAGCAAGTGCTGCCTTTTTCTCTAGACCAGGGTGGGGATTTCCCCCCTCTAGGCTTCTCCCTGGCCATTGGAGTTCTGATTGGCTGTGCAGATTTTCTTAAAAGTGTTGCTTTGGCAGCAGTTCCCACCACAGCACAAGGATCTTCTCCGCTATGTGACTGAAGGTAAGCGGTGACGGCCATTTTGTGCCTGGGGCTATCTCCTGTAGCCAGCGGCCATTTTGTTGCTGTGCTCACCCTGCTGTGCCAGGATTCCAAAGGTGCCCACAGGTTCAGAAAGGTTGAGGACCCCTCCTCTAGACAACGGGTCTTAGCATGCCTAGACATTGAGGGGGGCACTATATTGCTCTAGATATGTGCATACGATATTTTCTTAATGAGTGGGATACCTCTGTGACCAATCTAGATTGGGAGATTCTTTCTGCTTCCTTGTCCTGTGCCCTTTGTGTTCTCTCTCTCTCTCTCTCTCCCCACCCGCTCATAGAACAGCAAGAAGCAGGATGTATGGAGGGCAGTATATAAGTATAATAAATAAATAAGTCGATGGTCTCTCCTATGGAGTCATGTCATTCTACCTGCACACACTGGCTATCAGATTAGCTGGTCATTTTTTTTTTTTTTACAGGGAACAGCATCCTTCTGGTTAGGTTTCAGGCTCTCCTTTTCTCACTGGAATACGGACGTGAACTGAATCTGCCTCAATAAAAAATAAGTTTTGTTGAAATGCTTGGAGTCTATGCACAAAGGATAAACACCAGTCGAACCCACAAAGTAGGAGATGAAGAACTAGGAATGACGACAGCTGTATAATAAAATAACATTCAAAGTATCAGTTCAGAAAGTCTTTTTATGTACGAAGTAACAACAGGGCTTCGTCAGAATAAGGTCTGGATCAGGGGTAGTCAAACTGCGGCCCTCCAGATGTCCATGGACTACAATTCCCAGGAGCCCCCTGCCAGCAAATGCTGGCAGGGGGGTCCTGGGAATTGTAGTCCATGGACATCTGGAGGGCCGCAGTTTGACTACCCCTGGTCTGGATTTTCACTCTCGTGTTCAGTAACAATTTCTTTTTCATCAATGACAAAGCTCCTAGATATTTTCCTTGTACATGAACTTCAGCAATCTCTATATGAGTCAGGGTCTTCAAATATTCACAAGGGTAGCTGCTCAGAATTAGAATGGAGACTCTAAGATTTTTCACAATCTTAGAAATGAAATCTTAGAAATAGGGACTCATGGGTCATCCAGATCAGGGAGAGAAACCCTTCTGGTTTGCCACGTTGGCCTGTGACTTGACAGGACTTTGCACACAGCGCTAAGAGAAATTCTCATAATTCCTCTTTACCATTCCTCTCTGAAATCTCACAGTACAGTTCTTTCCCTCATTTTAGGCCAGTGGTTCTCAATCTGGGGGTCGAGACCCCTTTGGGGGTCGAACGACCCTTTCACAGGGGTCACAGCAAGGCAAGCAGTTTGCCCGGGGTGCAGGGTACCATCCAACAACAGCCTTGCAGTGTAGATCGAGAGAGTGTTCATCTGTCTGGAGCAGCAGAAAAGAGCGAGATCAGCATGGGGGGGACAAGAGGCAGAACCGAACTGAGAAACCCTGGGGGGAAAAACAATGTATATACAATCATGAACAAGGGATCTTCACACCACTGGTCAGTTTTGGTTTAATGTCTGTGAAAGAACACGTGCATAATTTTATGGTTGGGGGTCACCACAACATGAGGAACCGTATTAAAGGGTTGCGTCATTAGGAAGGTTGAGAACCACTGTTTTAAGCATTTAGAGATTGTTTCTAATCTCTTCCATTTTGATCAAAAAGAACTTCAAAGAGAGGAGGGGCAGGAAGGGAACTGGCACCTCTGCAGAGAAACCTACCACGCAGGAGTCCGTCCGACATTGTAAATAAATAAATGCTCTCAACCGCAACCAGGGCTGTCCAATGTGGTTCCTTGCTGGCTTTTCAATCTATATTTCCTTCCCTAAATGAAGGATGAAATCTGTCTTGCCTAAGCAGTTAGAAACCTCTGAAAAGGATTTGTCCGTGTTTCCCAGCAACGGGGAGCTACACGGTGTTCCCGGTGACATTCCTGTCCCGAGGAGGCTTCTCTCTCCATTCATTGCAACTGTTTTCAGAAACGTTTCGGGAAAGGAGGCTGGTTAGACTCAAATTAATAGTGTAAACAGAATCAAAGGGACTGGTGGCAGCTCTTGGCTTGTTTCTCAAGCTGGAAAAATTGTGAGGCTGAGGCAAGCTTTTCCGACCACGGGAGCAGTCTCATGGGAAGGGCTAAGCCAGGGGGGAATTCTCTCTTCCATGTAGCTCTTAGAAGGCAAACTTTCTTTAAATATTCCCGAAGACACAACAGCTTTTCTTTGGATGGATGTATTTAATGAGTCTAGCCCGCCACAGACTCACTCAGTTTTTGACTCACTTAAAAACGGATCACCTAGTTCGGCCCTGTGGTTATGTAAAAGCAGGCACGCCTCATGAGGCTGGGTATACACAGAAATCCCATTTGTGAAATGGTTTCCCCTAAATAAATAAATAAAAACGGGATTTGATTTCAAGAATTAGCTTATTTGCATACAAGCATCTAATAGGCTTCTTCTACACTTGTCATAGAATGATGTGGTAGAGCTGATCTAAAAGATTTAAAAAGGTAAAGGTGTCCCCTGTGCAAGCACCGGGTCATGTCTGACCCTTGGGGTGACGCCCTCTAGCGTTTTCATGGCAGACTCAATACAGGGTGGTTTGCCAGTGCCTTCCCCAGTCATTACCGTTTACCCCCCAGCAAGCTGGCTATTCATTTTACCGACCTCGGAAGGATGGAAGGCTGAGTCAACCTTGAGCCGGTTGCTGGGATTGAACTCCCAGTCTCATGGGCAGAGCTTTCAGACTGCATGTCTGCTGCCTTACCACTAGACATATTTATTTTCCTGTGTGTTCACTGTAACTTGTAGTTATTTATTGTATGGTGTGTGTAGCGTAGCTAGAAGACCATTTGTCAGCCAGGCAAGGGTTGCTCAGAGGTAGGTTGCCATTTCCTGGCTCTGTGTCATGAAGGAAAGACCATGCAAATCCTTGAAGGTCTCCCATCTATATACTCAGCCCTGCTTAGCTTCTAAGATCTGATGAAATCAGGCTTCCCTGAGCTACCCAGGTCAGGACTATGACTTCTAGAAAGGGCTAGATTAGTCCAAGGGAATGTGATTGACTGCAGATCACTCATCAACCTTAGTGGCAATCTGAACCCATCTCCACCTTGTTCCAGTCCAATACGCTAATCACTTCTTCACTCCAGTTGTTGGTGTGGCCAGTTCTGCAACAGCTGCAGTAGGAGATCAGATTCTCTGCTTGCAAATGGTGACATGTTCAATCCCTAGCATCTCCAGTTCAGCAGGTCTTAGGAAAGTTCCTTCTCTGCCTGAGATTCCAGAGTTGCTCCTATCAGTTCAGCACAAGCAGTCTTGAAGACAACAAACCAATGGTCTGATTGTGTACAAAGGGCCATGGCCCAGTGGTAGTTCATCTGCTTGGCATACAGAAGGTCTCAGGTTCAATCCTTTGCATTTTCAATTAAAAGATATAGAAGTGATGTGTGAAATGTATCTGCCTGAGACCTTGGGGAGCTCTTTGGCAGTCTGAACAAGCAAGACTGACTCTGATGGATCAGTGGTCTGATGCAGTAGGAAGCAGCTTCATATTCCCATGATGCACAAAATCTAAGGGCCATTATTCCTTTGGAAGACACCGACTGAAACAAATGACTGAATTAATCTGGCAATGGCTTCTCTCTTGGAAGACATATTCAAAACTTTTCTCCCATAATTGATTAGCAATGCAGCTCTTGGAGATGGGCCAGACTATTGACAATCCTGGCATCAATTATACTGCGGAAGGAAAAACAGCCGTGCAAAGATTATATTGACCTAGGATGGAAAATATAAAGATGCCTCAAGATTCAGACTGTTTCAATAAGCCAGACAAGGTTGTTAATGATGCTGGAAGGGCTGACATTCAAGCTAGAGTGATCTTCATTCTCAAAATATGTGACCCTGTTGGTATAAACCAGGGGTAGTCAAACTGTGGCCCTCCAGATGTCCATGGACTACATTTCACAGAATCACAGAATCATAGAGTTGGAAGGGGCCATACAGGCCATCTAGTCCAACCCCCTGCTCAACGCAGGATCATTCCCTGCATTCGTTGGCAGGGGCTCATGGAAACTGTAGTCCATGGACATCTGGAGGGCCGCAGTTTGACTACCCCTGGTATAAACGGTTGGTTACAAATACTTTCTTGCTGGCATCTGAAAGTTCTGTTGTTATGGCTATTATAAACCACTGCAGCTTATTGGGTACCTCCACGTACCTCTGACTGTGAATCAATGCCACTGGCAATAGATTTTGGGTGGTGGTGGTGGGAGTTTACTCTGAAAAGCTGGTCGATGCTTCTGGATGAGTCTCTGGGTGAGCCTGATCCAACAGAATGTGCACACTCTGGATAGGGCTGCATCCAGACAGTCATGGGAGAGATGATGGACTCTTGCTAATCATCTTGTTAGCAGGGCTGAAGGATTGGCACTGAATCCGACACCCGTACCTTCCTGCCCAGCCCCTATATATGTAGTTGACCAAATGCAGCTTCCCAGGTGAGTCCCATTGTAGTTAACAGGGCATAATGGCCTTTACCTAGAACTTCCTGCCTTTACCTAGAAATCAGTCATTCAAGGAAGGGTTCCATGTAATATCAGGTGGCCAGGAGAGAGAAGAAAAACATATTCGATAACGTATGTCATTAATGATGGGTTTGATTTTAATCACATGGCTACACGAGACAAGTTGGATGCGACACAGTTTGTCTTTTCTTATTTCCATCCTGGATCTGATCAGAAATTTTACTCGAGCCATTTGGTTCCTCCAGGAAATCAGAGCAGGTAGATTATGGTTCCCCACTCAATTAAATTTTACCGCTCTGTGTTTTTTTTCTGTACTTTTAGATATATATTCCCTGCAATGATTATGGACAAGGAATTTATGGGGAGGGAGATAATGAGTCTAATTTCATGTTTCACAAGTCAGGAAAAGAAAGAATGAGAATCTTCGGTGTAGAAAAAAAATGTAGCCAATATTCCATTTCCCTCCCCACAGAGGAAATATGGTATATATTATTTATTATCTGAAAAACTGTGTGGGGTCAGGAATGGACTGGAGGAGGATTGTCTTCTACAGATCTATTTTGGATCAGATCACAGGTCCAATGTATGAACATGTAAAGCTCTCATAGACGATGAAACCATCTGTTCTAGTGCAGTGCAGACCGTGGGAACATCTAGTGAAATGTTGAAGCACTCTAGGTTATCAGACTCAGACATGGGTCCTTCCCAAATCTGCTGCCTGAATTTCTTTAACTTGAAATACCAAGGGCCTTTTCGCACAGGGATCTTTGTTGCAAATTGTTTGCGGAATGAAAAATCGCCATTTAAAATAGTGGAATTCGTCATTATGCATACCTGCCTTTGTAGTGGAATCAGTTGCGTTTTTTAGCGTTTCCCACAGGCTTCTGGTCTCGGCAGAAATCGCTAGAAAGGAAGCGCTATTGCCAAGCTCATCCCGCCCCTGGCCGTCAAGCAGCCAATGGGCAGCCGTTAGCATGCTCCCAAACAGCCACTTTCCCTTTAAGAAAGGTTTTTTTTAAAAAAAAACAGACCCATAGCAACGAATCTAGGTAGATTCGTTGCAACGGAGAGACCCATCCAGCTGCCTAATGTGAGCTGTCGTTTGATTGTATGATCGTTGTATGATCGCCTCGAGTGATAAAAAAAAAATCCCCCCCCCCCTCTCACGGGCCCGATTTTCGGCTCAATTAATGTGTAAAAAATAAAGGGAAAATACATCAGCAAACAGGCTTTTATGTGGTTTGTGCTTAGTGACTAAAGGTGAAGGACTGAAGCCAGGGAAGCCTCTAAACAGAAAGAGGCTCGCTGGTGCGTTTATCCCCGCTCGCTCGGAGAAAAAAAAATGGCAATCGCTTCGCCGGAAGTTTGGAGGACAGGCTCAGGAGGAGGGACTTTGAAGAACCCGCAACAATGGTAACGCACAGGTCTTTAGCGCTAGTGTTGCAGATTGGTTGCAGGAGTGTATCGCTATCCGGAGGGTGAATCCACTTTTCTGGATTCCCCTGAAAGCGCTACAACGAAGCGCTTTTTGCTGATTGGTTTCAGGAGTGTTGCAGATTGTCTGCGACGTTGTGCGTTAAGGCAAATTAGTAGCGTTTTCAATTAGCAACCATTGTGCTATTTTGAAGCCGTGCGAAATGGCCCCAAGAATTGAACTAGTTGAGATCTCCTGCAAACAAAGCATGCTCTACCACTGAGCTTCAGCTCCTCCACTGAAGATAAGGACCTTTCAGACTACAGATAGGTCCCTGCTTACCACTCTTACCCTTTATTAATAGGCAACAGTGGTGATTTCAGGGAGAGTTCCTGAAGTCTTATGCTTGGGATGTTCCTGAGTCTGCTGAAACCAGACATTGTGACAGCTACTCTTTCCATGATGGCCAGGTGTTTGGAATGATAGTGTCCAAGGCCTCAGTATCCACACTGTGCTCCACTCCTCCAAGTTGTTCAAATTGACTAATGGAATCAAGAGCAGTGGTATCAAGATCCTGTCCTGCAGTGGAACCAAACCAAACTGGGCACAGTATTGACTAAATTTACAAATGAAATTGGTTTATTAAGGGTAGTAGCACAATGTTTGAACCACAGACCATAGTCCAACCACATACAATGATGTCTCCCACATCAACAGTAGTAGCGTTCAGCAGACCTCAATGACTAACCTGACTAACCTTAAAGACTTGAAGACTTAACAACACTTATTTCAACAAACTCAGGAGGTTGCCTAATTGTCACACTCAATTTCAGCTCTGCTGTGTTTGATAGTGTGGAAGCAAGCCTGCAGATGGTACCCAGTTTCTCAGAGGGTGGGTTCCCTCTCTCTTTTTCTCCATCTCTGAGTTTTCTGAGCTTCCATGTGCCAAATGGTCCACTTTTAATGAAATTAGTATTATTGCTTTCAGTTAGAAGGTCCAAAGGTCACTTGTACCATCTTCTTAAAATACGCTTTTCTGCAAACAGCTTTGCACCATCAAAACGAGATTGCTTTCACGTGACAGGAGAAGAAAGGGCTTGATCAAGATTTAGCAATTCCTAATGACTCCCATTACCATTTCAACTTCCTCTTGGCTGTCTTTGCATTTTGCTTCAAGCAAACAGTTCCTCTTATGCATTCTGTTCCAATCATTGCATTGCGTAAGCTGTACCGTGCTCCCTAGCTATACATAAGGCAAGAGACTCTCTTAGACACATTGGCTAGTGCGACTGCATATTACTTATCTTATCTCTTGCTCCCAGATAGTTCTTTGCATTTCCAGCCAGTTTACACAAAGGGACTTCCAAGAATGATACTCTGTCCATTGTAAACATAATGTAGCGAACCTCTTCCTGGCCTGTAGGCCTTGTCTTTTACAGCTGGGAAACTGTCTTTGCTCTAAGCGTAGAACTTTGAATAGCTTAGCCAGGTTCTGACATAGTTCTGGAGTTCTTGGATCCCTGATTTCTGGAGCGTTCTTATTGTGCTACCAAAACCAATTGGGCTATCACCACTCTACCCTTCATATTAGTCAGCAGAGAGTATGGGAGGACTTATGACCTAGAATCTTCACACCACACATCCCATTGGTTAAAAAATCCCATCCCATCCATCCCATTAGTTAAAAACTGATTCTGAAAACATTCTCCTGTGTTGGTCAACTTCCACCTCCTCCTGGTGGGTGTGTAATAAAATATACACAACAACATAATACAACAACATAATACTTTGCATTATTACTACATAAGATCTGGGCATACCTATAGGCATGAACCCTTGAGCACTGTTGGAAGCTATGCCCTGTGTGATGTCTCTTGCCTCAGCCTGCAGGAGGAGAAGATTCCTAACCATAAAGTCAGAGAGATAGATAGGAACACTGGCCACTCACTTTCCTGATCTCTCTGATGCTGCCCCTTGAAGGCTAAACTGAGTCCTTTAGGAAACAACTTCCTGCTACCAACTACTTCTTCCATCTTGCCTGCTTGCAACATGCTGGGTGTAGAGAGGTTTCTTGCATCTCTCCCCATCCAAATTGCTAGATTAGTTTAGAGACTTTTGTGAATTTAGGCAGATTTTAAGTGGGTGGGCAGAAGGGGTTGTGTGACGCTTGGCTGTTGTGGCCCATTCTTGCATGCCCAGAGAAATTCCCATCACCACTTTGGGGTCAGGAGGTGAATTTCCTCCAGGTCAGGCTGGCCAGGGATTCTGGAGATTTTGGGGGGGGGGGGTGAGGGAGCATCATTGGGCAGGTAGTTGTGAATTTTCTGCATTCTGCAGGGGGTTGGACTCAGTGACTCTGGAGGTCCCCTTGAACTCTATGATTCTATGACTATCCTCTTACCGTTCCTGTCTAGAACATAATTCTCTAATAAATAGTTGTTATATTAAATAGCACAAACAGAGTCTGTACTTTCTTTCTTTGTTGTTTTTGGCCTACAGGCACTCAGTAACCAGCAACACCGTGCTGCCCACACTAGCTTAATTAAGCACTCTGCTAACATTGCTGGATATTGCAGACCTCTACCCAATATCCATCAAGCATGAACTGAAGTGCAAGAGCCAAAGGGCTCTTAGATCAAGAGGCATAGTCTACAGCTGCTCTGGGTCCCCATTGGGGAGAAAGTCAAGGTATAAATGAATAAAATAAATATATTACAGACTTACGTTTCTCTCTTTAATTCCACTCCATAGATCAAAGTGCTACCTTCTGCTACTAATTAAGCAAGTATTTTTTTTTATTTCTCATGGATTACATATACCTTAGAAATGCAATCCCATGTATTTTTTTATTTTTTAACTGAAAGGATATTCAAGTTTTTAAAAATTAGAAGCCTTGGTGAATTATGGTTAAGATACAACCACTGGCATGACATGAAGACTTTCTGGAAAGAAAATCAGGAGGGAAAATGAAGGAGGGATTCTGTCTCCCCCCCCCCCCCATTTCATTGTTGTTTGAAATGAACCTGGCAAAATACATTTCCAGCAATAAAGCTTGGAAAACAAATAAACTGAACGCAAAGTTTTTGTGTGTCTGAGATCTTGAAATATGTCCCCCCAACGGCAGTAATCCAGCTTTACATACTTTACAAGTTTCAATATTTCTTAGATGCAAGCCTTTCCCTGAGCATTATTGCTGGAATGGAGGGTCACATCCATAATTTGCTTCAAAATCTGTCAGTCTGTAGGTTCGGCATCTTTATCAGAATGGAGCTGTGCTATGTCTAGAGACAGCTGTGACTAGACTGTAGAACTCTCATTTGAAGCATGGTGATACAGCATCTGTCTCACATAAGGAAGCAACAACAACTGTTTTTTTTAATACCCTGCTTTTCACTGCCTGGGAGTCTCAAAGAGGCTTACAGTCTTCTCCCCTTCCTCTTCCCACAACAGGTACCTGTGAGGGAGGTGAGGCTGAGAGACATATGAAAGAACTACACCTGGCCCAAGGTCACCCAGCTGGCTGCATGTCAGGGGAAAGGGTAATCAAATCCAATTCTCCAGATAAGAAGCTGATGCTCTTAACCTCTACACCAAGCTGGCTCTCCAAATTCGCACATCCCAGGTTTAATCCCTGGCACGTCTGTTGAAAGGGTGATGGGAAACTCTCCCCACCACCTCTTTTCTGCTAAAGACTGGCTCGTTAAGTTCTTAGAATTATTTTGATTCGATAAAATTTAACATCTATTTCTATGATATGCTGTATTTTTTGTTGATTTCCCCCCTTTTGATCGTTATGGGGGGAACGGTTTGATAATCTCTAGATTTGAAGATTGAAGATTTCTAAGTATGTATATTATAATGAAAAGGGTCTAATGATTAGAGAGTTGAAGAGATTTAAAATGGTTAGAGATGAGGTAAAATAATAAAGTATCAATACTCTGAGTAATGCAACTATAAGTTAAAAGGTATATGTCTATTTCTTTTATCCTCTTTTATTCTTTTCGATTGTATCCTATAACAAAATGAAATTGATCTTTTTCCTGTTACTCCTGTTGAGTTCTGTCTGAATTTATTTTGGTTGTGTGCAATTAATATAGAACTGAGGAAGACCTGTGAAACTACGTAGTTTATAGATTTTATACTAGTCTTGGGTGTGTTTCATAGTTACTATATAGATTTTGTATCAGGTATAGTAGAATTTGCATGGTTGAAATGGTACTCCAGGTGGATGAGGGAATCCCAGTAATAGCTTCAGAGGGAAATCAGAGATCTTTCACGGGAGGGAAAGTGATTGTAACCTACTTTGAGACTCCTGGTAGAGAAAAGTGGCATATAAAAACTAATCTTCTTCTTCTTCTTCTTCCCCACTTTTTACTACCCAATGTAATCTCAAAGCAGTTTACAATCACCTTCCCTTCCTCTCCCAACAAGACACCCTGTGGGGTATGTGAGGCTGAGAGAGCCCTGATATTACTGCTTGGTCAGAACAGCACTATCAGGGCTCTGAGTAGCCCAAGATTACCCAGCTGGCTGTACATGGAGGAGCAGGGAATCAAACCTGTCTTGCCAGATTAAAAGCTACTGCTCCTAACCACTACATGCACAAATCCCTGACACTCATCTCCCACAGTGATAGTATTTGAGCTGCAACCTCGTACAAGCCCCAATTTGACATAGGACCATCTCTACATTGGACTGCATGGCACACAACTAACCCTCCCTCCGATCAGTTCACCCAAACAATGCAATTTTCATACAATTCAGTTAATAGGAAATCGGCTCTGCCCACAGTGAATCAATGCTGAGTAACTTCACAAAAATCTACTGAACCATCAAGATACGGACATGCTTGAGTGACCTGTTATTATCACATCAGCCCCAACATTCCCTTTCCCCACCCAGTATCTGAAAGGATCAAAGATTTGTCTTTTGGCTTGAGCAATAGGTTGAGATTCCTGAAAGTCAATTAGGGCACAAGATGTCCATCCTTCCCCCCCCCCCCCCAAACTCCCTTCTTAATTCTCATAAACATGAATGGGATTCGATGGTTGATTTCAGTGTTTCAGTCTCAGCTGGCTGATCCAAAGTAGCCTTTTGTGTTTCCAGAATGGGAGGAGCAGATGAGAAAGCCAGTTCAGTTGAAAATCAGATGCCGTCTGACATTTCAACTGCAGCGGGACTTTTACATTCCTTTTGTAGGCAAGCATGCCCAGTGGGCACATCTTATTATTTCAAGATATTGTGAAAGATTCAATATATATATTTATAAAATATATTTCAGGCTAGGCTAGTTCCTCAGATACAGTGTCATGGAGGTAGTCAGTTCATACTTATAGGCAAAGTGTGAGAGTAATTAACACATGGCATAATGAAAAAGGTTGATTACAGAGATAAATAGGGGGGGGAACCCATCAATTTGGATTTGTTTGCATCCACTTGAGACTGAATTGCATGGGAAACATGTTGGGTGTCGACATAGGAGAATAATGAACAAATATATAATCATTGGCTGGTTTGGAATGGCATATTGATATGTTTTTCTCTGGCCTGACAACAGTGGAGACAGCCAACTGCTGCACTTCAAAGAAGCTGATGCCCTACGATACTTCCATGCTTGAGAGGAGAGGAAGGGGGGGATAAGAGCAAGATCTTAGCTAATTGCTGCCAGCCATTGATTATATATTTGCTCATTACGTTCCTAGGTAGACACCTTTATTGGACCCCAGATGTTTCCCATGCAATTAAATCTCAAGTGAACACAAACAAATCCAAATTGCTGTTTCCCCCCCTATTTATCTCTGGAATCTTAACCATTTTCATTATACTATATGCTAATTACTCTCACACTTAGCCTATAAGTGTGAACTAGTAATGTCCAGTCCATGACATTGTATCTGAGGAAGTGAAAGTGTACACAAAAGCTCATATACCTTGAATAAAACTTTGCGGGTCTTAAAATCTGATATGACTTGTGAGTTGTGAGTGTCCTGCATAGTGCAGGGGGTTGGACTAGATGACCCATGAGGTACCTTCCAACTTTATGATTCTATGATTCTATGAGTTTACTAAGTGAATTAATCATCTGTTTTCCGTTTGATGATTTCTCAATTTCTCAACAGAGCACTTTATTCAGCAAGGACAGGAAACTGGGCAGTCGGAGAGAACATGCATGCATTAAAAGCCAACTGTAATGTATTTCATGGCTGATAAGGCATACAATGGAGCATCCAGCTGAGCACTGATGAACAGAAGAACAAATTGTCAAATTGAACATCAAAAAAATCAGGTCTCTCTTATGAGCCGAACCAGCAGGTATCTGAGCATCCTGAATTAGAGCCTTACACCAATCAGCTCAGAGTAGATTTTTGGCCAAATATAAGCTGCACTTATATTTCCATACAGTGTTGTTGTTTTTAGTTGCGAAGTCATGTCCGACCCATCGCGACCCCATGGACAATGATCCTCCAGGCCTTCCTGTCCTCTACCATTCCCCGGAGTCCATTTAAGCTCGCACCGACTGCTTCAGTGATTCCATCCAGCCACCTCATTCTCTGTCGTCCCCTTCTTCTTTTGCCCTCAGAAAAAACCTATGTATTTCCATACATAGTTTATCATTTTTCCAGAGAACCACAAAGTAAGCCTACAGGAGACAGAAGGTGCCCTCAATAAAGCTCATTAATCAAATCTTGGTTTTTGAACAAGAAAGAAGGTTATCTTTTGGTGGGTCAGGATCATAGTTCACAAGGTATGCAACAAGATGCAAGAACATGGAACATTTGTGCCATGGAGCAAACTTACAGAAGATTAAAGATGCTCTGGGTACCCTGAATGGATCTAGCCTTGGGTCCAAGATGAAATGAACTGAGGTCAGATCTAAGAGGCTTCTGAATCTGTCTTCTGTAAGCTGATCTCATTGTTAGGGTGCAAAGAAATATCAAGAAAGCACACAGATCATTTGCATTTTATTTGCAAAGTGGTTGTTATTATTTATGGGCAAGTGGCGATTATCCTAGAAGGTTCTGTATTTGGTTTTCCTAATTCTACCCCCACAATTAGATCTGTAGCTCAAAAGCAAAACAAACAACTCCCCACATACAACAAGCAAATAAAATCAATCAGATTTACAAAACACAACTCAAAATGTGGGACTTCCCCACCTCCTTTGCTGCTTGCTTATTGTGCTTAGTCCTGGCAGCATGACATTTAGCGCCATAAAAAGGAGCTACTTGTTTTGTCCGTAAAATTAAAGCTTTGATTAAGCCCTTTAGGGAAAGATCACTGCATTTACATTCTGTAAATTGCTTAGGATGCTAATTTAATAAGCTCAGTGTTAACAGTATTCTCAGCTAAGGGAAACATCTTGCTGTATTCAGATTTAGTTGTCCACTCTAGTTTGGGTTGGAAGGTAACAAACCTTGTTATAACCACTAATTTGCAACGTTGTCCCTATTTCATAAGAATGCTGCTAGGGAGAGCTAGGAAACTGCCTCTGGAATTGCTTATCCTCTCCAGGTTGCTGTTATCAAGACCATGTACTCCTGCCATTGGTAACAAAAAGGCCAGTTCATCCATAAATGTCTGTGGGAGCATAGGACCTGCAGTAATGACTTTAAACTACACGTAGAATGGTGCCAGCTAGATATCAGGGAGGAAAAATGTTCACAGTCAGAGTAGTTCAGCAGTGGAATAGGCTGCCTAAGGAGGTGGTGAGCTCCCCCTCACTGGCAGTCTTCAAGCAAAGGTTGGATACACACTTTTCTTGGATGCTTTAGGATGCTTAGGGCTGATCCTGCGTAGAGCAGGGGGTTGGACTAGATGGCCCCTTCCAACTCTATGATTCTATGAATCTGTGTCTGAAATAGCTTTTTTTTCTGATGCACATGAGATACACTCTCAGCACAGAATTATATAATAGCGAAGAGTGGTGAGCCTAGGCATATGCCATAGGAGGTGGTCTCCAAAAAGGATAAAATTTACATATATTGGTTGGATCCATAATTTACAGATCCCATTCAACCACTCAGCTACACTTCATAAAGAGTTTAATATAGATATTTTATATCAAGTGTATTATCACAGTTCTGACCACTGAGGAAGACCCAGTGGGGTCGAAACGCGTTTGGTCTTATGTGCTGTTAGTTCTGAATAGTTTTTATTCTGTTTTTAATTGTGCACTATAATAAATAATTAACAAGTTTTACATTATTTTATTGTACAGCTCAGCTTCTGAGTTCCTACCTGTTAAGGTTGGGTTGTGTTCCTTTTTTGGCTTTGGTTAGACCCTATACACAGGCCTGTACTATCCCAATCTTTTTAGTACCCCACTCCACATGTTATGGAAAACGATGGCGAATTTTTGCTTGCCTGATCTCCCCATGGCTGTTTTGCATGTGCAAGGCATCCCTCGATGCTGAAGTCATCATCACAGTAAAGAAAATGGATATTTGGACTGAGCCCTTGGGTCAGAGGCCTTGGGAGGAAAATTGCTCTTCTTCAGATCAGTTCGCCCACAGAACTGGAACCATAAAAACCCAACTGGACAGTTAGGTCCTTCAGAGGTTGAATGTCTGCATAAATGTTAAAATTACATTACTTCTATTGTGCACATTTTTTTAAAATTAGGAATTAAAAACATAGATGCAGTCCAGAAGCTATTGCAAAACAGTGTGCTATGCACTATGTGAACCACTCACAGAGCCTGAAGCGACTGCAAGGACAAAGTGCAGAGGGCTAATGTTTCCATCTCCTCCTGTTTTATTCAAGAGAGCCAGCTTGGTGTAGTGGTTAGGAATGCAGACTTCTAATCTGGGGTAAAGGTAAAGGTAAAGGTATCCCCTGTGCAAGCACCGAGTCATGTCTGACCCTTGGGGTGACGCCCTCTAGCGTTTTCATGGCAGACTCAATACAGGGTGGTTTGCCAGTGCCTTCCCCAGTCATTACCGTTTACCCCCCAGCAAGCTGGGTACTCATTTTACCGACCTCGGAAGGATGGAAGGCTGAGTCAACCTTGAGCCGGCTGCTGGGATTGAACTCCCAGCCTCATGGGCAAAGCTTACAGACGGCTGCCTTACCACTCTGCGCCACAAGAGGCTCTAATCTGGGGAGGCTGGTTCAATTCTGCACTCCCCCACATGCAGACAGTTGGGTGACCTTGGGCTAGTCACAGCACTGATAAAACTGTTCTGACTGAGCAGGAATATCAGGGTTCTCTCAGCCTCACCTCCCTCACAGGATGTCTGTTGTGGGGAGAGGAAAGGGAAGGGAATTGTAAGCCAATTTGATACTCCTTTGGGTAGAGAAAAGCGGCATATAATAACCAACTCTTCTTCTTCTTCTTCTTCTTCTTCTTCTTCTTCTTCTTCTCCTCCCCCTCCTCCTCCCCCTCCTCCTCCCCCTCCTCCTCCTCCTGCTCCTCCTCCTGCTCCTCCTCCATGATTTCTTGAGGGAGACAGCACTGAAGAAGATTAAAGTTTGGGTCCGGTGACACTTTTAAGACCCACCAAGTTTTATTCAAGGTCCAAGCTTTCTTGTGCAAGCCCATGTAAGCTTATACCAGTGGTGTAGTGGTTAGGAGTGCGGGTTTCTAATCTGGCATGCCGGGTTCGATTCTGCAATCCCCCACATGCAACCAGCTGGGTGACCTTGGGCTCGCCACAGCACTGATAAAACTGTTCTGACCGAGCAGGAATATCAGGGCTCTCTCAGCCTCACCCACCCCACAGGGTGTCTGTTGTGGGGAGAAGAAAGGGAAGGTGACTATAAGCCGCTTTGAGCCTCCTTCGGGTAGGAAAAAGCGGCATATAAGAACCAACTCTTCTTCTTCTTCTTCTTCTTCTTCTTCTTCTTCTTCTTCTTCTTCTTCTTCTTCTTCTTCTTCTTCTTCTTCTTCTTCTTCTTCTACCTTGAATAAAACTTGGCTGGCCTTAAAGGTGCCACTGGACTCAAATTTGGTCCACACCGACGTGGCTACCCACCGAAACTGAAGTCGATGGCTGCCTTGGATCCAGTAGGGGGCGCTGCTACCCAAAGACGTCTCCGGATCCTCCCTTCCAAGCATATTTAAGCCTGCAATTATGGTAATGACACCCCTTTTAGCTTTTCAGACAAGAGGCTAATTAAGTTTAAAGGCATTATCCCATGGAGAACACGTTATTATACATTTTCTCCTTTTGATGTATGGTTGCAATATTTAAGCAGCTTCAATTTACATATGCCCAATGAGATAATTAATAGTAGACACCAGGGAGTGAGTCCCATGTAATGCAGATAACAGGTGTCATCAAGGAAGGGGGGGCAGGTAAGAAGAGCAAAGTATAGCAGAGTCAAGAGATTGAAAGCGATTATCACAGGGATTTGCGCTAATCCTGATATTACACAACCTCTACCTCCTTGTGTTTGTAATCTCTGCGTTCCCATACTTTGCTGTCCTTTGGATCTTGATTATTTGGGTAGAAGATATGCTTATTACTTACTAATTATGTGCTGTGTGCCAACAATAACTTCTGTCAAATTCGTTGCAACAAAAGGAAGATACTAACTAATGTTCGAACAGTGCCAACCTAAACAGAGCTTCACCCTTCCGAAATCATTGAGGGCTAGGGATTTAGGATGGAGTTACTCTGTTTAGGATTATGTCATGGAAACTGTGGACAGTCTGGGAATCATAACCAAAAAATAAGGGCTCCAAACGTAAAGGATGAATTGGATCCAGTCCTATGAAAGTTAGAAATTTGATTCCTCAGATGTTGACCAATTCAGCCTCTGATCCCAAGCAGTCCTTATGATTTCTCTCTGAAGAGGAAGGGCTCATGATTTTCGGATTTCACTGTGTTATATAGGGTTGCCATCTTTGGGTTGGGAAATACCTGGAGACTTTGGGGGTAGAAACGGGGGGGGGGGTGGCATTTGGGGCAGGAAGAGAAGAGACTTCAGTGGACTATAATGCTATCGAGTCCTCCCTCCAGAGCAGCCATTTTATCCAGGGAAACTGATCTCTGTAGTCGAGATGAGCTGTAACTCCAGGGGATCCCCAGGTCTCACAAGGGGACTGGCATTCCAACATCATACCCAACATTTAAGTATTTGAAAGGTTGTCACTTGGAGGAGGGCAGGATGCTGTTTCCGTTGGCTGCAGAGGAAAGGACGCACAGTAATGGGTTTAAACTACAAGTACAACGATATAGGCTAGATAGCAGGAAAAGATTTTCACAGTCAGAGTAGTTCAGCAGTGGAATAGGCTGCCTAAGGAGGTGGTGAGCTCCCCCTCACTGGCAGTCTTCAAGCAAAAGTTGGATACACACTTTTCTTGGATGCTTTAGGATGCTTAGGGCTGATCCTGCGTTGAGCAGGGGGTTGGACTAGATGGCCTGTATGGCCCCCTCCAACTCTATGATTCTATTATGTCCTGGGCCATTCAAGGCAAGGAATATCCTTTTTTTTTTGAGACCTAGAAACTATTATCTCTTTGTTTTTTAAAATTTGTTTATAGTTTTAATACATGTATTCTCCTGATATTGTCAGTACCCAAGATGGGTGGCCACAATAAACACAGATTTTCTTTTAAATCATCTATTAAAATCAAGAAAAGAGACCATGAGTAACTAGATCAGCCAGCATTTGCATCTGCTCCTAACCTCTCTTAAATAGCTCTGTTGAACAGGCCTGCTGGAAGGCCCTGAGGGTAGATATTTGCTTCACCCCTTCTGGGAGGCTGTTCCATGGCAGAAGGATAGGAAAAGAAAAAGAAGAAGAGTTGGTTTTTATACCATCGCTTCCAATTGGCCCCCGCCCACCCTCCTGCTGCGACTGACACTGGTCTGCCTAACCCACTGGGTCCCAGTAAGAGGTGAGCTGAGGCTCTTGCAATTCCATTTTCTAATGTTATTGTTATGGTCATTTTATTGTTGTTATAATGTTATTGCTGTTATCACCTGTTACCATATGTTATCTGTATCTTTTCCTGTTCCCTGTAAACTGCCCCGAGCCTTTGGGAAGGGCAGTATATAAATATAATAAATAAATAAATAAATAAATATCTCACTTTTCATGGTCCAAAGGATTTTCCAAGTGGTCTTCCCTTCCTCTCCCCACAACAGAGACCCTGTGAGGTAGGTGAGGCTGAGAGAGCTCTGACAGGACTGCTTGGTCACCCAGGTGGCAGGGTATCAAACCTGGCTATACTATACTACACAGCAGATGGGTCTGTATTAATGCTTGCTCTTTAACACTGGCTAGGGGATGATTCATCCTTTGTGGAAGCATGTGACCTATTAATACCTGATTCTAATGGGAAAACCTGGCCCTGAAGGTTCTTCCAGTATGGCACAACTTATTTCTGGCATGTCTCAGCTGGTAGGAAGGTGGGAAGCCAGCTTACTTCTCTCTGACTGTTCATTGGAAGAAACTGCATTCGGAACTAGCTTGATCTTCAATGTCACCTTTGTTAATCACAAGATATCATCTACATACACAGCCGGTATAGGCCTCTGAATCCCAGATTCTAGGATGATAGGTCCATCAGTGGTCACTAGCCATGTTGACTAATGGGAACATCCATAGTCAAGAGGCAGTAACCCTCTGAATATCAGTACTACAAGGCAGCACTTGGGAAAGGTCTTGGTTTCTGTTGTCCCTTCAGGGCAACTGGTTGGCCATGGTTTTATGGCATTACCAGGCCTCCTAGGCTTGGATTTGCCTGGGCACATTGATGCTCCACTGCTGGGTCCCCACATGAGGGCCTATGGGTGGATACCTGGCATGGCTGCTGTCACTGAGATATCACTGATGGCCTGTGACTCTTTCTGCCTTGCCTGGCCTCCCACTATGATTCATAGGCCCAGCCATTCAGGTTTGACTGGCTGATGTAAAAGGCATTTGATATCATAGTGTGGAGAAAGACGTAGTGACAACTTTGTTCACTCAAGAGGATCAAACGCTGTTTCACGAGTGAGCAGGCTGATGTGTGTAGAAATGATTCATCAGCTAAACCTCTGCTGATTGATCTCACTGGATTTCTTTAATGACACAGCCGACATAATGAAAATCATCAAGGGTGTATCCAGCTGTGCTTAGTCACCAGGTGACTAATTGATTAGGACAGAGATGTCCAGCTGATGGTCCCTGAACCACATCCTGACATTGGAACGATTTTTGGTGGCCTTGAGTGGATCTGCAAGAGTTTAAAATGAAAATGTTAGTTTGAAGCCATGGCTCAGCGATTGACCTTTGCCTTTTAATGCAGAAGATCCCACATTTGACCCCCCAGCATTGCCCATTTAAAGGATCTGGTAGGTAATGTGCAAGTCCCTAACTGAGACCCTCCCTAGACAGCTGCTGCCAACAGATAATGCCAATTGTCTGAATCAGTATATGTGGGGGTATACTAGATAATTTGCACATACATTTTCTGGTTGGCCATCCAAAGTTGTTTTGTGAGATGTTATCGCCGACATTTGAGCTTCCATGGATGCCTGGATTGTGAAGGACTGGATTGTGAAGGACTATGCTTACTGTGATCTGGCTGGTGTACTTTGCTGCAATTAGACACATTTTCTGAATAATACCCCCAAGTGGCAAACAAAGATGTCTTCTTGTAGGTGGCAACAGTTATGAGTAAATGCCTTTGCCGGCTGCTTGACCCCAACAGAGTTTCATGAGTTAGCATATTCATGTATCAAATTGTACGTGTTTGCATGTGTGTGAATAATCAGGGGCTTATGAATGAACATGCATGGAGCTTTCTGCATGAAACAGGTCATATACCTCAGGGTTTAAAAAAGGAGAGTAAAACTAATCATATATTTGATATTTATATTTGATATTTGAGAGGACACGCAGTAATGGGTTTAAACTACAAGTACAACGATATAGTCTAGATATCAGGGAAAGATTTTTCACAGTCAGAGTAGTTCAGCAGTGGAATAGGCTGCCTAAGAAGGTGGTGAGCTCCCCCTCACTGGCAGTCTTCAAGCAAAGGTTGGATGCACACTTTTCTTGGATGCTTTAGGATGCTTTGGGCTGATCCTGCATTGAGCAGGGGGTTGGACTAGATGGCCTGCATGGCTCCTTCCAACTCTATGGTTCTGTGGTTCTATGATTCTACAACAGTTTAGTGAAAAGGATCCTTGCTGGGTTGGTTTCAATTCCTCCTTGATATCAGAGAGAATTCCCACATTGTCCCTGCAAAACTTAGTACAATCTCCTCCCAGATTCATTATGAGGCGGTATATTTTCATGCTAGAGTTGGCCTGGATTTGTCTAGTTTTCTGTTCAATTCTAACCCATCTGCTTCTTCACTGCAGTTTCCACTCTGTGAGTTTTTGACTGTGTGAGTTTTATCCTGCCCAGTGTAGCTTTTTCAGTGGCCAAAGTGGGATACAAGGGGATACAGGGATCTGTTGTGCCCCTGTAAACATAGGGCAGGGCTGGCCAAACAGTGGCTCTCCAGATGTTCATGGACTACAATTACAGTGAGACCCTGCTAGCATAGTATTGGCAGGGGCTCGTGGGAATTGTAGTCCATGGACATCTGGGCATCCACAGTTTGGCCACCCCTGGAATAGGAGGAATCAGCTTTCCTTCCACACACATTGGATAATGCACTTTCAGTGTGCTTTTGCAGCTGGATTTTCCTGTGCAAAACAGGAAAATCTACCTCTAAAGTGCATTATCCAGTGTGTGCAAAATGGGTCCAGGTCTACATTTTAAAACTATTTTTCCATAGCTCTGTAGTCCTCTTGAAGCTCCTTCTCCCTTTCCAGTAACTACTTTTATTTATCCTTTGAATTTCTCTGAGCTCATTTTCAACCCCCTCCCCCCCAAGAGTTCAGAATGGCACACATTATTCTCCCACCCCCACCCCCCACTGTAGCAACCCTGTGAGGTAGGGTGACAGTAAGAGTGAACAACCAGTCTAGTAGGTTTTGTGACAAATCGTGATTCTGATCTCTACATTTTTCATCTGTTTTCATCTAGTATTCACTCAGTGGCTGAATTCCTCTTTTTATATGAAAGGTCTTATAAATCAGGCCCAATGCCCATGTTTTTAATGGTGTCCAGGTTAGCACAGGATTGAAGAATGCAATTTCTGAACGAGGGAAACCCTGGAGTCAAATCCCTAGACAGCTTTGGAGCTCACCCAACAAGTACTCTTGGGGCAACTCACATTTAGGGCAAGATTCCGTGTAAAACCTGGAAACGAAATCTTTGCAGCATGTATGGAAGCTCCAAAAGATCACATTCTCCTTCAGAAGCCAAGTTGGAGGGAGGAAATCTATAAGGAAACAGCCACGGTCATCTATCACACTGGCTCCTTAAGGGCCATAATGTTATAAAAACCAACTCTTCATAGTCTACTTCAATTGAACAATGCCACTTAAAGGAGTCTCAAACCAACACTGACACACGGGGAATGCCGGCTGGCGCTAACAAGGAATCAACCCCCTTCCCTCTGATGCGCTTCCAAACTAGCCCAACCCCAGGTCACAGTTCAACGGAGAAATCGCAGCAGTTCATCTGGGTTCCCTTCTGTTGGAAGAGTAGTTTCTCCTCAGGCATCTGGCAAGCCTCCAAGGTGGCTCACTGCGGTGCCAAGTCTGTTTGCCTCTGATTTCAACAGCCACAGCCAGGAAAGTGCTTGTAATGAGAGCCGTTGTCTCCAGATAATCACCACACTGTCTTCAGAGGGCAAGTGCCACCTTGTCGCTCTTCTTCTTTTGGTCTTTTATTTGAGCTTCCCTTTTCGGTCTCACAGGTGTGTCGTACCCATGTGCACGTCCTTCTCGGGAGCGGGTGTGGAAAAGGAAACAAAGAGAAAGACAGAAACATGGGCGAGTTTCAGTTCGAGGAACGGTGTCTTCTGAAAGGATCATAGCGGAGAACCGTCATCTTGATGGATGGCTTTTCTTGCCTCAGGGAGGGGGCAGAGCTAAGAGGGATGGCATTTGTGTGTGTGTGTGTGTGTGTGTGGTGTGTGTGGTGTGTGTGGTGTATGTGTTTTGCCCTTCGTCAGGTGAAATTTCCAGATAACTGCTGACATGAATAGTATGTGCCTTATCTTTCCCCATCTCTCTGCGTGTTAACAAATTGTACTACAAGATAATAAGGAGACAGCAAGCCAGGAAGGAGGGTGCTTTTGCGCATGGTTAACATTCTGGTTCCCACAGAAATACTCCTGGAGAGACTCCAGAGAGGAGGCAATACAAGAAGCACAGGTGACTTGTGCTTCTCTGTGCCACACTTAGAAGGTTTATAAGGGGCAGGTGTGCAGATTTCCCCACAGGAGAAGCTTATCTGCAATCTGCCGGGCCAGATGATGGCCGAAGAAGAGAAAAACAGAAGTGGCCTGTGGGATCAGACCAGCATCTCTCTCACACAGCAGCTAACCAGTTCCACTGGAAAGCTGAACAAACAGGGCCTTGAGGCGCAGGCCGTCCACGGATGTTGCCTGCTATACAGAGGTTTGTTGCGTTACACCTCATGGCTAGTAGCTGCTGATGCCATGAGTCTGTCTGACCTTGAGTCCTCTGAATGAGGACGGTGCTTCTTCTTCCACTAAAGGTTCTGCTTGCATGAGATGAATGGTTTTCAGCGGGCTCTTGCACAACTGGAAGTACGAGTGGAAGTGGGAGAGTGCTCAATGGCAGACATTATATAGCATATATGGAACCCATTCATAGGAACCAGCGCTATGTATCTTCAGCAGATGAAGAGAGATGAATGGATTTCCCCAGTTCTATCGCTTTATCATTCCAGAATAGAATCTAGAGCAAGGGAAGTTATCAGATCGCTCTATTCCACATTGGTTAGACCACATTTGGAATATTGTGTTCAGTTCTGAGCACCATAGTTCAAGAAAGATATTGACAAGCTGGAATCTGTTCCGAGAAGGGCAACTAGGATGGTTGAAAGGTTGGACATCCATGCCTTACAAGGAGTTTAAATTGCAGGAAAGGAGGATCCATTTAAGTATTAGAAAGCGTTAGGATTGTGAGTGTCCTGCATAGTGCAGGGGGTTGGATTAGATGACTCATGAGGTCCCTTCCAACTCTATTATTCTATGATGGTGAGGAGTATTTGTAGATGAAATATGCTTTGTCAAAGGGTGGTGGAATCTCCTTCACTGGAAGTTTTTAAGAAACTAGATGAGTACCTGTCAGGAATATGGGATTTGTAGGTACTCAAGATGGTGGGGGGCTGGACAGAATGGTCCTCTGTGACCTCTTTCAGCTCTGTGTGATTCTATGATTTAGAATTTCATTCTGCCATGTCTCCCATTCCTCAGTTTTGCTAGGGCTAGTTTGAAAAACTGACTCTGGAACTGGAGCATCTCATAAGTAACTTTTCTATTTTTAACAAATTAGAACAAATTGATAATATAAAAGAAACTAAAGTAAAAATAACTGTCATAGATAAAAAACAGAACGTATTTTCTCCCCAACACCCCCTGCATTTCATAAAATATTTGTCAGTGTCTATACAATAAGAATATCTTTTGCTAGAATACACGTATATTCAACACTTAACGTTTAACATTTTGCGCTACTTATTTTAATATATTTATATGCAAAACCATTTAAAATAAACACACACACATATACACCCTTCCCTTCTAACTCCCTAGTTCAAATACACATGCACATGCAAACTCATGTGCACACACATGCCCTCTCTCGCTAACCCCCAGTTAAACACACAAGTGCGTGCACTTACCTGTGCACACACACACATCATTTCCTACCAATCTCCCACCCCCAGTTAAAACAAACACACATGAACACACATGAACGTACAAATCCCAAATGACCCCACCCCAAGGACTCACCACACTCGCCTTGCCCCGGACAACTCAAGTGGACCATTCCCCTCCTCAACTAGCATAACCCCTCCAGGGCCCTGGCATGACCCTGCAGAGGAAAGACAGAAGGAAGATAACAGAAGGAACAGAAACCTGCAACAAACCATAATCAAAAAATCATTCTATATAACATTTTTTTAAAACAATGGAAGCATGGAGAATTCCTGTAACATTGGTTATGGTTTGGAAATGAGACAAGTCAATTCAGACCTCCAGACTCTAGGGAGAAATTTGGATGGGCCTGGAAGCACAAGTCCATTTTGCTACTATTTTTTTTAATCTCCTTATTTTAATTTTGCTTCATTTATACTTTCCCTTTCTCCCTGTAGGGACCCAAAGTAGATGACTTTTTATATTACTTCTCTGGAATGCAATATCCCAAGGACATCCACACAGCTATAGATCCCCTTTCTCGCTTTCTTCTTTTTGGCTTGGTGAACTTTCCCCACACCTCTCGATGTACATCTGGTAAAATCCCACTTATTGGCTAATTATTCTAAACTCAGCTCTCTATATCCCTTCTTCCCCCAATTTTTGGGGCATCCCCGGGTTCCTACAAAACTTTGCCCTCTTATTTGTATTCCTTGGACTCCCTTCAGGCAAGGAAGGCACTACTCCTAGCACGATTAAATGTCTTTCCCTCAAAAGTGAACCCATGGCAGGTTCTGTAAGATTTCTGAATTGGAGAGACTTTGCCTCCAAAGTTGTGGTGTCCTTAACAGCCTTCCCCTGATCAGCTTGGTTTGCCTGGCTCTTTGCAGTCAATACATCCCAATTCAAGACTATATAACCAAAATGGGCCTGAATTACGGGAACGAATGGCAGATTCTTAAAGCTCTGCTTAACGAGAAAAACCATGCTCTAGAGTAGGGGTAGTCAAACTGCGGCCCTCCAGATGTCCATAGACTACAATTCCCAGGAGCCCCTGCCAGCGAATGCTGGCAGGGGCTCCTGGGAATTGTAGTCCATGGACATCTGGAGGGCCGCAGTTTGACTACCCTTGCTCTAGAGGCTAGACTCACAAATATACTTTGTTCTATGTTAAAAGTCAATTTTCTGTATTTGCAAAAATGCTAAGCCTGCACGTTGGGTTTCAGTGTATATCACCGATGTCCATCTGAATTATTTGAATTTTATACCATTAAAGGTAATCTACATCTGTATTGTGAAAGTGTACACTTGCCATGGGAGTAGCACACGCACACACTTGAGGAGATTCCAGTTTAAGAATCCCATTATGGCACTCGCCAAACTCCTACCAGTATGACTTTTCTAAAGTCATACTGGTAGTTGCAATAGCCATGTGTTGCCAACCAGTCAGTGCAGGCGATTCGGTTGCAAGCCACCCCAATGCATTATGCTTTAGGCGAGACATAAATTCTTAAATCCACCAGGCAATTGTCACGAGGAGCCTGAATCGCTGCGTGAAGCCTTGGGAGAAAGTGGTGCCACCTTTATGAATTACAAATCCACTACATTTATATTCTGCTCCTCCTCGGAGCGGCAGAAGGCAATGTGCGTGGATTTTCTCCCAAGAAAGCCTGTGGAGTAAATTATTTTGACTGATGGTTATCTCAGAAGTTTTCAATCCGAGTAGAGATCTGAGCCTGGCTTCCCCCTATCACACTCTGCTATACCGTGCTGAATAAAAGGGATTGTGAACTAGGACTGCCACATTCCCTCTGGCCACAGATAGGAAGCAGAGATGCCAGTCCCCGGGTGGGACCTTTGCTTTAGGATGCTTAGGGCTGATCCTGCATTGAGCAGGGGGTTGGACTAGATGGCCTGTATGGCCCCTTTCAACTCTATGATTCTATCCCATGGTTTTACAGCTCATCTCCAGTTGGCAGAGATCATTTCCCCTGGAGAAAATGACTGATTTGGAGGGTGGACTCCGTAGCATTATATTCCACTGAGGTCCCACCCCACCCCAAATCTCACCCACGCCTAGACCCACCTCCAAAGTCTCTTGCTATTCTCCAACCCAGAGCTGGCAGCCCTAGGAATGAGGAGTGGGATAGAGTTGCCAGGTCCTGGCTAAGAAACTCATAGAAATTTGCGGATGGAGCCTGGACATAACAGGGCTCTAAGTGGGGTACAAACCCATCCCATTGAGTCCATCCCCCAAACCATCAGCTTTCTCCAGGGGAACTGATCTCTGTAGTCTGGAATTCTGGGAGAATCCCCAGGTCCCACATGGAGGCTGGCACCCCTAGCATGAACATTAGGAGGGGAAAAACCAAGCCGCTCAAGCGTGTGACATCAGCACAGAGGCTCCCGCTGCCTTCACCTTTTCCCCAGTGGAAGACACAGACGAGCCATTCTTGGCTCCAGCTTTATTCAAAACACATTACAAAGGCGCGGCTGTAAACCATTAGGTCTCCCCAGCGAGCAAGGGCCCTGCTGCCAGTTGGCTGATGAGAGCAAACACGGCAGACTGGCTGTGCAAGACGGGGCAGGCCCCAGCCTCACCCGAATCTTCCTTCCCCGGGGAGGGTGGCATTCCGTGGAAATCAGGCAGGGACGGACAATGCCGCTTCCAGAGTCTCCCACTCCTTTTTCGGGACAGCAACAAAAGCCTGCAATCGCTCCATCTCGCTCCTTCCTTTTGCTATAATCCCTTTCATGCCACCCGTGCACCTCCAGGCTTTCCCAAGAGATGACAACAGAGCAGATTATAGCCAATCTCCTCTTTGAGTCCTGAATAAAGGCCTGTTTCTTTCCTGATATTTGGGTTCACACCCAAGAAGACTCCCAGGCTCAGGTTTTACATCCTGGTGGCGGGGCAGCCATCTCTCACATTTTGCCGGGATGTCAGCTATGGGGATGGACTGCACCAGGTGTTGCATTTCCCTTGAAGACTACGCCCGGCCGTGACCCATCGCAACCTTGGCCCTTCCGGCCTCGTCCTTCTCACTGATGCTCAACCCCAAGAAACATGCCTGCAAACTTCACTTCAGCCTCCGGGAACAAGTTGGAAAGGGCTGTGGCTCAGTGGGAGAACACCTGCTTTGCATGCATGGTTGGTTTATCCACATAGCACAAGTAGCACAAGCTAAAGGCCCCACGCTTCCAGGGGCCCTGCACAGGGATGGCCCCCCATGGATCCCATAGCCTCTTCTCCATGGCCCTCCCCCCTTTCCCCTCTTTACAGACACTTGGAGTGACACCCCTTTTCACTTTAGGGGGCCTTTCCACCCACAATCTGGCTGCTCCCACTATAATTGTACTCTGCTAGGGCCCAGCAAGTCCTTAGAATCATAGAATCGTAGAATCCTAGAGTTGGAAGGGGCCATCCAGGCCATCTAGTTCAACCCCCTGCTCAATGCAGGATCAGCCCAAAGCATCCAGGATAAGTATCTGTTCAGAGCTGCTTGAAGACTGTCAGTGAGTGGGAGCTCCCCAACTCCTTAGGCAGCTGATTCTACTGCTGAACTACTCGGTGAATTTCCGCCCCTGATATCTAGCCACTACCATACTACCCATAGTTTAAACCCATTACTGGGAGTCCTATTCTCTGCTGCCAACATCTTGTTCTCATTTGCCCACTTTTCCAGATCTTGTTGAACTCTGTCTCTGTCTTTTGGAGTGTTTGTTACTCCTCCCGATTTGGTGTCATCTGTAAATTTAATGAGAATCTACCGGACCCACAGATCCTCAAAACCTTTCTGCTTGCATCCAGTTCTCACGTGCAGCTGTGCCACTCTCCCTGGGTGATCTAGGGATAGTAATAGGCAAGGTATTGTATATGAATGACAGAGACACCTGGCTGCACAGGATGAGCTCAAGTCCCCTGGAACAGATGGTGTGCACCCAAGAGTGCTTAAAGAACTTTCTGGAGAGCTTGTGGAACCTTTGTCCATCATCTTTAGAACTTCCTGGAGGACTGGCGATGGGTCAGAAGATGGGAGGAGAGCGCATGTTATCCCAATCTTCCAAAAAAAGGGAGGAGAGATGACCGGGGAAACTACAGGCCAGTGAGTCTGACCTCAGTTGCTGGGAAGATAAAGGAGCAGATTTTAAAGAGAACAATCTGCAAACATCTGAAGACCAATTTGTTGATCTGGGGAAGTCAGCACAAATTTGTCTCCAACAGGTCCTGCCAGACCAACCCCGTTTCCTTCTTTGACTAAGTAATAAGCTAACGAGATTGTGGAAACTCAGTGGTTGTGGTTTACCTAGATTTCAGTAAGGCTTTTGACATGGTGTTCTGATGGAGGGCTGCAGACTGGATTTTCAGATGAGTTAGGTGGATAGGGAACTGGTTAAAAAAGTACACCCAAAGAGCACTTGTCAAGGGTGTTTCATCATATTGGAGGGAGGTGATCAGTGGGTGCCACAGGACTCAGTTCTGGGTCTGGTACTTTTCAACATTTTTATCAGTGATCTGGATGAGGGGGTAAAGGGGCTCATTGTTGAATTTGCATCTCCAAATGGGAAGGAGTAGTGAACACCCCAGAAGAGAGATGTAGGCAGGTAGCCATGTGGTCCTGAAGCAGCAGCACAAATTTTGAGTCCAGAAGACAGAGTACAACAAGATCTGAACATGCTGGAAAAGTAGGCAAATGAGAACAAGCTGCAATTCAATAAGGATAAGTGCAAAGTTCTGCGTCTGGCTCACAAATAGGAGAAGCATGCATACTGGATGGGAGGTGCATGTCTGGGTTGCTGTGTGTGTAAACAAGATCTTGAGGTACTTGTGGATTGTAAGCTCTATAGGAGCAGAAGGTGAATGCAAACTTGGGCTGTATCAACAGAGCCATCACATCAAAATCACAAGTTGTCCTAGTCCTGCTGTATTCCTAATTGATCAGGCCACTCCTGGAGTACTGTGTGCAGTCCTGGATGCCTCACTTCAAAAAGGACGTGGAAAGAATTCAGAGGGTGGAGACGAGAGTGACAAGGATGATCTTGAGCCAGGAGACCAAGCCCTATGAGGATAGGCTGAAGGACTTGGAATGTTCAGCTTGGGGAAGAAGAGGTTGAGAGGGGACATGATTGTTCTCTTTGAATATTTTAAAGCAGGGGTAGTCAACCTGTGGTCCTCCAGATGTCGATGGACTACAATTCCCATGAGCCCCCTGCCAGTAAATTCTGACAGGGGCTCATGGGAATTGTAGTCCATGAACATCTGGAGGACCACAGGTTGACTATCCCTGCTTTAAAGGTTGTCAGAGGAGGGCAGGGAGCAGTTCCTATTGGCAGCAGAGGATATGACCCACAGTAATGGCTTTAAACTCTTTGTAGAATAGTGCCAGCTAGCTATCAGGAAAACAATTTTCACACTCAGAGTAGTTCAGCAGTGGCTGCCAGTGGAGGTGGTGAGCTCCCTCATAGTTGGTCTTCAGGCAGGTTGGATTCTGTAGCACTGTCCCCGACTGAGGTCCCTGTCCTCTCCCCAGGGCCCACCCCCAAATTTGGAAACTACCCTATACCCCCTGCCAGTGGCGAGAATATTGGGACCTGTCCATGTTGAACAGAGTAGATACCAATGAAGAGCTTGAGAGAGCAAATTCTTGCCTTGGCTACCCCCACGTAACTCATCTCATGCTGATTCCAAAAGGAGCATTTCTTTTCTTTATTGACTGCTTTTGTACCCTGTCTTTCTCCGCATTCGGAACCCAAAGTAGTTCACAGTTTGCTCCTTTTCTCAGTTTTGTCCTCACATCAGCCCTGTGGAGCGGGTTAGGCTAAGAGTGGGTCGCTTGCTCGAGGTCACCCAGAGAGCTTCTACAGCTAAGTGGGGATTTGAACCTGACTCTTTGACACGCTAGCCCCTCCTCCTAACAATCAGCCCACCTCCCAGTCTCTTATTTCCTTTGTGCTGCTGACTTTCATCACGATGGGCTTCCTGACTACAGAACAGTCCTCCTCCAACTATTTCAGTAAGACTTAAGTCGATTCGGGTCCCTCTATTTAAATATTGCATTAGTGCCCCCAGACTTATTTGGAGTCAGATCTGCAATACACAATTACATGTCGTGAATTTCACTGAGCAACTCCCAGACTTTAGAATGTACATTGTTTGAGATTATAGACTGGAGGTTATGTAGTGATTTAGCAAGCTAAATGACTTTCATTTATACTTTTTAAAAAATACGCTCTCCTATAACATAAGCAAAAGATATTAGATGTTCCCGTAAACAAACATTGCCTTTTGGGGCATGATTTCCAAATTCATATTGCTTCTTTTATGTCTTCTGTTACAAGGGAAATGTGTTTTCTGTTAAATCTATTGTTATGAGGAAATTAAGCCCCCAAAATCTGCCAGCATGGCTTTTTCCATAACTCAAAAACTTCTGTTAGGGAGTCATGAAATCTTTCTCTTGTTCTTCCACCTTTAAAAATGGGGGAAAGGACTTTTCTTGTTTTGCAAGTTGCTGCAGAAAAATGAAAAATGTTGTTTTCGTGCAAGCTTACGAATGAACATACAGAAGTTTGATTCAAGACTGTGACTCATTCACACATTGCCTTCTTGGCACGGACAGGAGATCTTTCAAGCGTACCCCTAAAAATGCCACAAATGTCTTGGGGACCCCAGGTATCCTCGAGACATATTCGTCAGAGAGGTGTGATTTACTGTGGCTTCCTGTGGAGCAAACATTCAGTGGCAAACCTGGCTTCACTGCCTGCCATTTCATGCTTGAAAAGCTGCTTCAACTGCATGTGGCTGTTTTTGTACTGTGAAAAGAAAAAAAGTTAATAGGGTAGTTAAATCACTATATTTTGTTTTCACGCCTTGCTCACAACACTGACGTAGGCACATCGAGGCCATTGGGGGTGACGCTCTAGTTTGTGGGCAAAATCTTTATGATAGAATTAGCCTTCTCCCATAGAGTTTTGCCCCCAAACCAGAGCGTCGTCCCCCCCGTCACTGTCGTGACTATGTAACTTGCAAGTGATGTAAGCAGATTGCACTTATTTCTGGTTTCTTGCCTGTTTGTGTGTGTGTGTGTGTGGGGGGGGTTAATTCCCCCAGCTTCCTGGTAGCCCTAAAATGGTGCATGAGTGTGTGTGGGGGGGAGGGAAGGGGCCCAACCTGGGGGAATCTGCCATCCCCACCTGGGGACTCACACCCAATTTATTGCGACCCTGTAAGGTTTTAAAGGCAAGAGCTCTTCAGAGGTGGCTTTCCATTGCCTGCCTCTATCTCTGTCTGGTGACCTTGGATGGGTAGCCTCCCATCCAAATATTGACCAGGTCTGACTCTGCTTAGCTTCTGAGATCTCAGGTCCAGGACTATCTGGGTTAGGGCACAATAGAGATGCCAGATCTCCCAGAATTACAGCTCATCTCTAGTCTATTGAGATGAGTTCCTCTGCATAAAATGACTGCTTTGGAGGTTGGACTCTATAGCCTTGTAGGCCACGAGGTCCCTGTCCTTCCCAGGCTCCAGCTGCAAATCGCCAGGCATTTTCCAACCTGGATTTGGCAACCCTACCCCCTCTTTCCTGCTAGTGGCCAAAGGAGACTTGGCAACCCTAGGGCACAATTGGATTGGGACTGCAGAATTACATAGGGCTGGAGATCTCGGAGAATGAGAACGGATTCTGAAATCAGGATCTGCTCAGTGTCCTTAGCCTGAGATAGGTGACATTGGCCTTGACCAGGGCCACAGCCTGATGAAACATGCTCCCGAGAGAAATCAGGCCCCTGTAGGACCTCAATCAGTTCTTTGGGACCTGTAAGATGGAGCTGTTCTACTGGGTTTATGGTCGAAGTCCACAATAACACCCACCAAAGGAGGAGAAGGAGATATTAGAAGATTGGCTCCCTTATAGAGCAGGGGTAGTCAACCTGTGGTCCTCAAGATGTCCATGGACTACAATTCCCATGAGCCCCTGCCAGTGTTTGCTGGACATCTGGAGGACCACAGGTTGACTATCCCTGTTCTAGAGGACTCCCCTGTCTGGGTATTGAGATTGTGTATGTTGATTTTATTGATATTACCCACCCTGAGCATTTGGAAGGCAGGTAGTATTAGTATTAGTATTAGTATTGGTATTGGTATTGGTATTGGTATTGGTATTGGTATTTAGTGAGATTGGTTCCCTTGGAGAAAATGGCTGCCGTGGAGCGTGGACGCTGTGGCTTTATACCCCACTGATCTCTTTAGTCTGGAGATGAGCTATAGTTCTAGGGGATTCCTAGGTCATACCTGGGGACTGTCATCCCTGGGTTGTCCCATGGTGTGAAGTCACATCGCTGTGGTTGCCCTGTTGCCAAGTTTGTCGGTACAGCAGAAGATGGTTTTCCATTGTGAAACTGGAGAAGAAATGAGAAGACAAAGTGTGATTGCATACAGGTAGAGAGTCCCGGGCCTGGTGGCATGATGAACATAAGGATGATTCAGATGGATGATCTTAACAGATACGTTTGGATCTCCCCCTCCACTCCTGGAAGATAGGCTGTAGGCCACAGGGCCAGACAACAGATGTTTCTAGAATTCAGGTGACTTAGATAAGATCCTTGATAAATGTCAGCAGAGTGCAGAGATCAGATCTTCTTGGAGGCACTATAAAGTAAGAAACAAGACAGATTACAGCTTGGGCATGTCAATCCTCAGGATGACAAAACAAATATGGAGCCAGGAGAATAACCCTCTAGAGAAAGAGGGGGGGGGAAAGTGGTATCAATCCATCTGAAAATGCAATGGCTACTTCTGGCATACCCAACTGTCAGCCCAGACAGCCAAAGGGCGCATCCAAAGCGGCCCACCCACCAGGCAGCTTGGCCTGCTGTATGTATAACTCATATTTCTCACTCCCATGCTCTGGTTTTGTAGTATTTTATGTACTTATTGCATGGCACATACAGTATGATGTAGCCAGGAGAGTCAAAGATTGTCTGACAAGCAGACAAGGGATGTTCAGAGGTGGTTTGCTATTGTCTGTCTCTGAGTCATGACCCCCTAGTGTTCCTTGGATGAACTACCACCCCAATCCTGGCGGTCTCCCACCCAAATATTCACCAGGATTGATCATGCTTAGCTTCCAAAATCTGACAGGATCAGCCTCATCTGGGCTATCTAAGTCAGGCCTTTGCAATGCCAAGAAGGTAGCCAAACCTAGAAGAATTATTAAGCCACTAGAAAGCCCCAACTTTACATATGGCAGGTGGGCTGTGTTTGGTTTATGTAGGTTTGCATACAGAAGGAATAGGAAAGAATGGATAAAACCAAGGGTCCATAAGTTAGGCCAGGATTCTTCTGTTCCTGCGTGGCTTCTTATTTATCAGCCACCAGTTTACAAGATCTCAGCAAGACTGTCAACAGTAGGGTGTTTGTGAGTTTCCTGCATCCTGCAGGGGTTTGGACTAGATTACCCTGGAGGTCCCTTCCAGCTCTATGATTCTATAATTAATTCATAGGTCTGGCACCTTAGAGACCATAGAGCTTTCAAGAGTCAAGGCTCCTTTCCTCAGATTAATTCTTACAGTCACCTTTAGCCACGTAAGGCACCCACATTTGCATTTATTACATTTAGGAAGAGAACATGAATGTTGCCATTTTCATTCCCCCAATAAAATAACATCCCAAAGCTAAAATGATGGACGGGCCAGACAGACCACCAACCAAATCACCGTGGCAACCAAGATCACCCAAACAAAATATGTTCCTTTATCTTGAGAATTTTCCTTATAGATTGGAAATGCTCAGAACTCTGCGGCATTCCACTGATATCCTTTGAAGTGACGCAGGGGCCTGAGCCCCCACCTCCCTCTCCATTGCCATCTGCAGCTGTAGAGGCATAGAATGAAAAAGGGCTGGCCAACTCCTCGAAAGAGGGAAGAATCTTTCAGCCACTGGTTGCTTTTCCCACTGCCTCCCAGAGGGGTACGATGGCTTCATATCCAAGCCACTGTTTCATTCCACACACATTGGATCATGCATTTTCAATGTGCTTTTGCAGCTGGATTTCCCTCTGTGAAAACAGGGAAATCTACTTCTAAAGTGAATTGGAAGCGCATTATCCAACGTGTGTGGGAAACGGCTGCAGCCCCCCAAATGCCGGATACAACGTGTCAGTACTATTAGCAGAGCTTCGGTGATACCACAGAATGTTCACAAGCTTCGCTTCTCGGGGGAAAGGTCTCCACAAGAATTGAGGAGCGCAATGGATAAAAGCAAGGGCAGGCTGGACTGGGAGCCAAAGAGCAGAGGGAAACGACGTGAGTGGGTGGTTTATATTTATTTAAACAAGCCAGCCAAAATCTTTGACTGAAGGTCTCTGGCTAATAACTAATTATCAGAGTATAAACAACTCCAAGATCTCCATAATCTCCAGTAGCTACAGAAATATTCGAGAAACGAAAACATTTCGAACGGGTTGCCGAAAAGGTGGATACTAAATGAAATCAGCTGGACCCATCTTCTGTGTCCACTGCCCCGCCTCCCTTTTAGCAAATCCAGTGAGAAACTTAAGCCCCTCAGAAGCACAGAAGACAACGGACATGCTAGATTCATTAGATCCCGTCAGGGTGAGATCATGCATGGGATGGCAATCAGAGAGCGGTTTTGCGGCACTTCAGTGCCTTTAATATTACGCCTTTAATGTCAGACAAAAATAAGATGAAGAATGGACAACGGGGGATTTACCCGGACAAGGAAAACCCATTATTATTATTCATATTGCTAATGCAAAGGTATATTTCTCCAACTGAAGAGTGTGTCTTGGGTTCTGTAGTATCTGGTGTAATCCTTTTTGCAAAAGGGGAACTGGGAAAGATCTGTTACTTGGTGGCCTGGAAAAGTTGGACTTGGCTAGCCACAAAGTTGGTGCCAGAAACAACCAGCTGCCTAAGTCAGTGGTTCTCAACATGGGGATCGCGACCCCTCAAGAGGTCATTTGGCCTTCTCCTGGGGGTTGCCGAGACAGCTCAGCAGTGACAGCATGGAACTAGCCTCCTCCACACCACCTTGGAGCTCATGGAAGCCAGAGAGAAGAAGAAGAGTTGGTTCTTATATGCCGCTTTTCTCTACCTGAAGGAGGCTCAAAGCAGCTTACAGTTGCCTTCCCTTTCCTCTCCCCACAACAGACACCCTGTGGGGGAGGTGAGGCTGAGAGAGCCCTGATATCACTGCTTGGTCAGAACAGCTTTATCAGTGCTGTGGTGAGCTCATGGCCACCCAGCTGGCTGCATGTGGGGGAGTGCAGAATGCCAGATTAGAAATTTGCACTCCTAACCACTACACCAAACTGGCTCTCCAGTTTGGAGATCACCGAGGCTGTGCGGAGGAGCCCAGCGCCACATATGCATGCACGCCGCTGCCACCTCTGCTGTAGGAATCACGGCATTTTGGTGGTTGAGAACCGCTGGCCAAAGTGAATACATAGACCTCCACATTGCAAGTTTATCTTCTCTGTTACACCTATGCATTCAGCTATCTGAACCTTGTGGTATCCTGTATATTGAAGGGTTCTGAGTTAAGTTCATGGTTCAGAGTGGCAGCCTTTAATCTGGAGAAAAGGGTTTGATTCTATGCAGCCAGCGGAATGAACTTGGACCAGTCACCATTCTCAAAGCTCTCTCGGCCTCACCTACTTCACAGGGTGTCTGTTGCAGGGAGAGGAAGTGTGGACGACTGCAAGCTGCTTTGAGACTTCTTCAGGTAGTAAAAAGCAGGGCAAGAGAAACCAGCTCTTCTATAAAAATCAGCTCTAACGACAATTGGCAACTTAATTCGAAGAAGGGAAGAGGAAAGGGGAGACACCGGGAGATTTGTGTCCACTCCCCCCTCCCCCACCAACCATGACATTTTCACAGAGATCTTGTGGGAGAATCTGATTCTCGCAACATTTTTGTTACATTCACTTCCCAACCTGTCCCCAAGAAACTCTGGACACAACCCCTTGAAGAAAGTGCAATTAAAATGGTTCTATGTTCCCTGGTACACCATTGACATCCTCCCTAGTGGACCGGCCTTGTCACTGTCTCTGCAGAAGAAAAATAACATCTGAGGTGGGTGTTCTACCAGATGACCCTAGAGGTACCTTCCAACTCTATGATTCTATGCCAACGCATGACATCACTTCCAGTGCAGAGCCAGAAGTGATGTTATCGTGTCAGCATGATGCTCTAGGATTCATCTCAAACTCTCTGGGGTGAATCATAAAGCATCATGCTGACATGATAACATCACTTCTAATGAGCCAGTTTGGTGTAGTGGTTAGGAGTGCAGACTTCTAATCTGGCATGCCAGGTTCAATTCTGCACTCCCCCACATGCAGCCAGCTGGGTGACCTTGGGCTCGCCATGGCACTGATAAAGCTGTTCTGACCGAGCAGTGATATCAGGGCTCTCTCAGCCTCACCCACCCCACAGGGTGTCTGTTGTGGGGAGAGGAAAGGGAAGGTGACTGTAAGCCGCTTTGAGCCTCCTTCGGGTAGGGAAAAGCGGCATATAAGAACCAACTCTTCTTCTTCTTCTTCTTCTTCTTCTTCTTCTTCTTCTTCTTCTTCTTCTTCTTCTTCTTCTAGCTTTGCACTGGAAGTGATGTCATAGGTTGATGTGATGCTGAACAGATGGTCTCTATCTCCAGATTCCATGGTAAAACCACAGATTTTTGTCTGACTCTTAGAGCATCATGGTCACCCAATGACATCACTTCTAATTTTGCACTGGATAGCTCCTCCCATTTTCCCTTTGCTACCATGTCAAGTATTGTAGGGGAAGGGGGGGCAAGACAAGAGTTCTAGCAAGAGACCTGTCCCTCAAGCAAAGCTGTGGCTGGAGAATCCGGCATAAAGCCTCCATTATTGTGGCCCCACATAGTACCTCCCCCCTCCTGGATCAGGGCAATAACCTCTCTCCTCCTCCCCATTTCCTCTTTAAGGACACTCAGAGTGACACCCCTCTCCAATGGGGGGGGGGGCTCGTTGTCCCTAGTCTGGCTGCTCCCACTTGTACTCTGCTAGGGCCCTGAGAACCCTGAAACTGGGTTTGGTGCTCTGGGCCCCACGAATCCTTAAACCATTTCCGCAAGTGATTCTGCAGTGCAAAAACATCCTTCCCCATTCTTACAACTCCCAATTTACTTAAGGCTGCTGTGTCTGGAAACCTGGTATCAGAAAGCCTCCTGACCCTGTTTGGCTTGTAGTGGAAGGGATTAAAAGCAGCCTTTTACTCATGCCTTAAGTGCTGTTGAAACCCTGGAGATGAATGTATAATAAACACATGCATTAATCATGGAGCCTCATCTTGAATAATTGCCTGTTGAGACTCCTGGAAGGGGACAGAGAGCCAGGACAGTTCTTCTGCATGGCTTGCTCTCTGTTTCCTCTAGACAGCAATATTTTGTTTCACATGTCCATCCCTGCACAATGGAGTGATCCTCCTGAAGCCACGGAGCCACCCAATGCAACATTAGCAGCGCGGATCCGTTCCATGAAGACCGCTGTCTTTGCAAACTGGTATCTAGGGAAAGTGGGTGGAGAGCCACACGGATGCCTAGACCGGCATTCTCACAGGCTCTTTCTTCATATGTGGGTGATTAGTTCATCAGCTCCCAAAGTCCTTTTAGCTTTAGCAATCTTGTGCTTTTCCTTGATCCCTGTGAGGCAGGTGGGGCTGAGAGAGCTGTAACAGAGCCGAGTTAGCCCATGGTCACCCAGCTGGCTGCATGGGAAGGAGTGGGGAATCAAACCCAGTTTTCCATTTTAGAGTCCGCCAGACTTTAACCATGGAGAACCTGATTTGTACAACTTCTTTAGAACCTGTCAACTCTTTGAAGGAACGATTTGGATGTGTGTTGGGAAGGGACCCACTGGTTATCCAACACTATAGTTCCTCATGGATCCCTTCCCTCCCAGCTCAACCCTCTAAAATGCACATGCCTATCACAAAGCTGCTCATTAGAGCTCCCACAACCACAATCCACAGCGTCCTATTCTTCCCCCCCCCCCTCCCAGTGACATAATGTACCTTCTGGCTCTTGCATAACAGCTAATTAAAACAAAAGAAGATAAATGAGAGGCTTTTCCTTTAATATTTAATTAAAAGCTCCCCAATATAATTGTTTCCCCTGTTCTGACAAAATATGGAGAAGCACTTTGCATGTTCTCTTTCAGCAGTCTTGCTGGGGCAATTAATTCTGAAAACAAAAGGGTCACTTAAGGGAAAAGGGGACACTCTAGGTGAGTGTAATTGCTATGTCAAGATAAGCAAAATGCATGGTTGCTATAGTGACGGAGCAATGCTTTGGAAGGAACAGAAGGTAGCCATCAGATGAACCTCAGTCTGACTCTCCAGACAGACCTGCAAACTAAGGAAACGGGTCAGCTGGGAAGGTGAGGCAGTCAGAATTCCAGGATCAATTAAGTGAGCTGCTAGGAAGGCAGGAAAGGAATAAAGAAGAAAACGAAAAGAAACTTATGTTGAGCTTTGGGTTGCCAGGCCTCCCACTATATGACTTTACCATAGAGATTTTTTTGTAAATCCTAGACTGTCCCATGACATCACTTCCTGTTTTGACTGGAATTGACATCAGCTTGCCAAGGTGACTCTGGCATGCCGTTTCCCACTCCCTAATTACTTATGGGGGTTGCCGACTGTGGCAGGGGTCTCTGGTAGGGAATCTGTGAGCCAGTTTGGTGTAGTGGTTAGGAGTGTGGACTTCTAATCTGGCGAGCCAGGTTTGATTCTGCACTCCCCCACATGCTAACAGGAACTGCTCCCTGCTCTCTGCCAAGTGACAGCCTTTCAAATAACCACAAAGATCTAGTTGAACAGTGCCAATATAATATTATCGCAATTACAATTGAGCTAGCTCCTTTTAAGCAAGCAGAGGCCATCCCAGTTTCAAGGAAACGTATGTTAAATATGAGGCCTCAAAAAGTCTCACCTTGCCCTGGGAGCTCTTGCAGTAGTAAATCCCCAAATACTCTAATGACAATTTAAATATTAAACCCTATTTAAATTGGAACATGAATATTGTTATATATAATTTAGCAGGATGACACTCTTGTAGTCATACTAGAAACAAGGTCATTGGCCTTTGACTGCCATTTTCAGTAGTTAAACAAACTCTTGGCATGCTTTAAAACATGGTAAAAGAATGGGACGCTCTTCTTTTACCATTTTGCTTATACAAAGAAGTAAAAGATTGTTTTTGATGCGGGACACATCTTCTGGCATGCTTTATAAAACAGAAATGTAGTCCCACCCACAAAACACGCAAGAAGGGCCCAGGACTGTGTGTGTGTTTTTTCTTGGGAGGGAGGTTGGGAAACCAACAGGTAAAAGGGGAAATGGCAGGGGGGAGGGAGTCTCTGTGTGTCTGTGTCTCTGTTACCGTTTATGCACTGAGAACTTTACTGCCCCAGCTCCTGTGCAGGAGTACAAATCGGGGACAGATGAGGTGCACCAGGCCAAATGCTCCCCCATGTGGGTGCAGGAAGAGGTGGAGCAACCTGCCACGACTAAAACTCCAGCCTGCAGCCCAGCATGAAACCTCCAGTGCATAAACGGTCTGTGTGTGTTTGTGAGGGAGGGGGAGAAAGCAAGAAGGAGGTTGGGAAACCAACAGGTAAAGAGGGAAATGGGGAGAATGGGAAGTGAGAGTCTGTATGTCTGTGTGTGTGTGTGTTTGGGAGGGAGGGTTGAGGAACCAAGGAGGAGGTTGGGAAGTCAACAGGTTAGGGGGGAGGGGGAGGGGAGTCTGTGTGTGTGTGCACGTGTGTGCGTAGGAGGGGGCCCTGAACAAGTAGCCCCAGAGCAGTTATGTGTCCCACATACCCTCTGAGAGTCAGACTGTCAGGATAATGTTTTTATTATTTAAATTAGAACTGAAATGAATATTCATAAATACACATAGCCGGAATTGTAGTTTAAAGTGAAATTTTCTCCCTGAAATTCAAAAGTCTGAAGTGGTTGGTGTCTTCTTGATAGGTTCAGTTTTTGGCAAGCTTCAGATCAGTTCTCAAGTACTAATTAGCATTGCATGACAACTGGCAAATTAATGATAGTATTAGGCAGTTGTTGCCATGTAGCAGTAATGAGTCTATGATTGTTTATCAGATTTCTGAGTTAAGCTTGCCAAAGTCAAAGTAAGGGAGAGACATCAACCACTTCAAGGCATCAGAACTTCAAAGCAAAATTTTCACTTTTGAAATGCAAATTCAAAATCTGAATTTGAAACTTTTTTTCCTGAAATTTCATTAGTGAAATTGGAAAATCTGCCGCCACCCTCCCCCATATTAGCAATTATCTGTTTCAGTGTAGGAGAGGAACACACCATCCTCCATAACAACCTTGTGATTGTATGGGGCAGGCTTTCTCAACCAGGGTTTCCTGAAACCCTGGAGTTTCTTGACAACCCTGGAATTATTTCCCAAATAGGTGGGAGTGAATTAATTTTTTTCATAAACATTTACTGGGTGATATATGGTCGTGTTGACCCACCCACCCCCTCCCAAAATGGCCAGGGAGGAGAGGAGCCCTGGATGGGCTGGTACACAGCTATGCTTCTCAACCTTATTCTTCATGATAACACCATTTCTGGGGTTTCTTGAAGCCTTAAGAATGTTTCCAAGAGTTTTTCAATGGTAAAAAAGTTGAGAAAGACTGGTATAGGGGAATGCCAACCTCCAGATGGGACCTGGGGATCCTCTGGAATTTCAGATAACTTCCAGAGATAATTTCCCCTGTAGAAAATGTATGCTTTGGAGTGTGGATTCAGTGACATTGTACCCCACTGAAGTCCCTGTCTTCCCCAAGCTCCGTCCCCAAATCTCCACGGGTTTCCTAGCCTGGGTTTGGCAAACCTATTCCCCCTTCCCCCACCAGTGGCCAGAGGGACCTAGCAGCCTTCTCAAGAAGCTATTGCTGCTGGTTCAAGATTGCTTGCCCCCTCCCCCTTGTATGATATGTACCCTGATGAAAAATTGTGGTCAGCTCAAAAACCTGCATGATGCTTTCAATCATTTTGGTTGGTCCTAATAAACAGTCTTATGTGGATTGTTCGCTTCCTTTAGGGTTGCATGGATCACATGGTGTCAGTAGCCTTGACAAGTCCTTATTGGGTGGAAAAATGAGGTATAGAATGAATGGATGGATGGATGGATGGTTTATGGATGGATGGATGGATGAATACTTCCTCATTTGAGATCAATATATGTAATATGTATTACATATCACCCAATATATCACCCTCTATATAACCCACTACCACCTTCGGTCACAGGGGGTGCAAATTCCCACAATATCCAAGTGTTGGACATGCCTTGGCTTGATCTTCAAAGTATGGTGGTGGAGGAAAGTGCCATCAGGTCACTCCTGATTTATGATGACCCCACAAAGTTTTCAAGGGAAGAGACATTCAGAGGTGGTTTGCCATTGCCTGCGTCTGCACCACGACCCTGGTATTCCTTGGTGGTCTCCCATCCAAATATTGTCTAGGGCCGATCCTTCTTAGCTTCTGAGAACTATCAAGATCTGGCTTGCTTGGGCTATCCAGGTCAGGTCTCCAGTTTATAGACATACATTTTTATTGCCAATTTCCTTCCATATAAATAACCTGTCCTTAACTTGGACACACTGACACTTTCTAGGTTGAAGTGTACCACCAAAGTCAGCATTTTTATAGCTCAGTTCTTGGGCAGCTGAGAAGCAGTTAAAACGTACTCTGTTTGTACAATAATTCACTTCAATCCTTGACAGATTGATTTTCATGGGTTTACTCGCTCCTTTCTGAACCCTCCCTGGTAACAATGCTAATGAGAAACGATCTATTAAATACTTGCCAACTTCTTTGTTGCCTTAATAATTAGATGGAACGTTGGGACACGGTTGGGACACGAGGCTGAGTTATTTCTCCCCCAGGTGTTGGAGGTGATGCGTTGCAATAACAAATGAATAAGGGTCATGAACCAGTTAGCCTTTTCCAGATTTTCTGTGCCAGAACAAGGGAGGGGGACTTTGTTTTTCTCCAAGGGACATTTTGATGAGACCAACAACTTGCCACGTCGTATGTTATCTGCGACACCATCAAAATGTCCTACCAATGGGTGAAATGAAGCCCATGGATTTGCAGAGCTGAGCTGAGGCACAGCATTGAATAGGTACGTTAACAGTAACAGTTCAGAAGAGCGATGTTGCATTGTTGTGTGGAATTTCTGTTTCTTCATTACTTGAAAATGTCCTGGGTAGGGTCACCACCAGCCATAAAAAGACCCTTTGAAGATTGCATCTCCCCCGATGACCACCAGTTGGATATAGACTCTTGACAGATTTTCCTCCATACTGGAACAAAACTGATAATAAAACGTGCTCAGATTGATGAACAAGAACGGTTATTGCTCAAGAAGGAGAAGGGCTTTTCCCAGTATGGTTTTAGTGCAGTGTAAAGAGATGGAAAGCAGCAAGCCCTAGTTCAAATCTCTTCTCAGCTACCAGTATGCTCACTAGATGGCCTCAGCATCCCATGTGTAATTTGTGGACGATAATAACACCGGTCTACTCTACAGGAGCTGTTGTAAAGATTACATAGATGTGATGTGAATGCTCTATACTATAGTGATATTTTAAAATTACCTTTATGCATTTAGTTGATTTCTAGGCCACTTGTTCAGTCATGTTTCTAAAAGTAGGGTACATGCTTTAAAACATTAATTAATACTCTCCTTAATGTAAAAAACAAACAAAAACAAAACTACAAACACAGGCTTGGATCCAGTCACCTTGGTCACTGCTGCCAGGTGAGAGACCCCCTTAACAACCAAAGCAGCCATGCTGGGAATCACAGGGCATACGCAGAAAAATGCCTTGTGGGATGGAGACTGTAGAGAAAGGAGAGGTGAAGTTGAGTAAAAAAACTGGTCAGATCCAACTTAAAAGCTAACCAGGATTAAAGTGAAATAAAAGCAGCATACATTAAAAAGCAATTTGGTTTTAAAAGCCATTTGTCAGTAACAACAAGTAGTAGTAGTAGTAGTAGTAGTGATGGTGGTGGTGGTGGTGGTGGTAGTGTGGTGATTGTAGTAGCAATAGTAGTAGAAACTGAATAAAGGAACTGCTCATCTTATGGGTTAGCTTTATTTTGAGCTAGCAAAATAGCCCATTGTAATTTAAAATACAATGGGCATTAACCTTCTATCCCCACACCCCGGGCAAGACTCCCAAGGCCTGGAGAGGCTACGGTGGGCCTTCTCAGGATGTGGGGGGGGAGTGCTGGTGGGACTCACCTCCTCTGTTCCCTGCACACGCCGGTGAGGCCAGGGCTCACCTCCTTTCCCTCCCAGGCCCTGGTCCTGGCTGCGGTCCCAGGCTCTCCCCGTTTCTTCCAACTCGCGCTCACTGGCTGCCTTACCTCTCACAGTCAGTTGAGTGGAGTGGTCTGGCAGTGTGGCCAGGCCTACCCGATTGGCCGTTCATTGGACCAACGGCCATTCAGGTGAGTGATGAGTCCCAACTCCTCTCACCACCCCTGTCCGGCTTTCTTTACGGTACAGATGATATTGTAAAATGGCATTAGCCATTATGAGACTTCAGAGACAATAAAGGTTAAAAATTCACTGACTTGAACTGAATATTAAGTAAGAATTTACTACGGAATTGGAATTCACTTGCAGGATATGAAATTCCAGTAGGGCCTGTGGAAGAGAACCTCCTGGCATTGGGAAGACAACAGAAGGAAGGCTGGGAAGGGAGAGGCCAGGCTTAAGAACAGAGGAATGTAGGCAAACACAATTTCATGGCCTTTTGTTGAGTGAGGTAGAGGAGTAAGTATGAAAGACAAAGGCAACATAGGAAAATAAGGTTTCAAGGAGGGAGCTGAGGGATGCTCTTAGTTGATTTATAGAACAACAGTTTTTGAATGACAAATAAACAGTTTTCAAATTGATAGCATGAAGTAACCCATTATTGTGTTTTTAGGCCTCTGCCATCTCTTTTACAAGCTGAAAATTGGCAGCACAGATTGCTCACAGTTCTGCATAATTGTTCCTTCTGATCTTGGTGGATTTAGGATGCGGCCTTTCTCTGACGTCTTCACAAATAGAGCTGAGGAAAATATGTCTTCTTGTACTGCTCTTCTGTCCTAACAACAATGATATCCTTCAGTGTAAAGAGGCTCTTGTGAGGCTGCTGTTTCTGACCATTGCGAAAAGCGAGATGCAGTTGGTTGACCGTTGAAATTGTCAATGGTCTCCCTTTTTTGTCTCCGGTCTGTTTCAGGAATCTTCAAGGGGATTTCCAGGAACAAGGCGAGCAGCTACCAAATGCATGCTTGATTCATTAAATGTATAAAGTAATAAAGGAAGAATGTCCACCCATTGCTTTGGGCGTTTTCATAATAATTAAAAATACTGGAGCTTTCAACAGCTACCAAAAAAACACACAAGGCAATTAGCAAATATGCATATAGAGCTTTGAAGAATTGTTATTAAAGGACATACTCTGCAATTCTCTGCAGAACTACTCCAACCTGAGCCCGCTGAAATTAATGGGATCAGGCTGCTGTAACTGTACCTAAGACTGCACTATAAATAGCACAATCCTACACAGGTCTATTCAGTGAAGCTTACTTCCAGGAAAGTATTCTTAGGATTGCACTTGTAAGTGTTCTATGTATAGAATGGATATAGAAAATAAATCATTCTCCATTCTTCTGCATAAACAATAATACTGTCAGAAGCTGGATTTCTTACAGAGGAGAGGACGCGCAGTAATGGGTTTAAACTACAAGTACAACGATATAGGCTAGATATCAGGAAAAAAATTTTTCACAGTCAGAGAAGTTCAGCAGTGGAATAGGCTGCCTAAGGAGGTGGTGAGCTCCCCCTCACTGGCAGTCTTCAAGCAAAGGTTGGATACACACTTTTCTTGGATGCTTTAGGATGCTTTGGGCTGATCCTGCGTTGAGCAGGGGATTGGACTAGATGGCCTGTATGGCCCCTTACAACTTTATGATTCTATGATTCTATGATTCTATGAAGTCCATGAGTCTGTATGAGAAGGGTTTTATACAAATAAAATAAATATATAAAAATGATGGATGCTTTAGGCTGCTGCTATATTGGGCAGGGGGTTGGGCTAGATGACCATGTTCATGCAGCGTGACATCATCTCACCAGTGACTTTTGGGTGACACTCTGGTATTTGGGCACAACTTCTATTGGAGAAACCAGTTTTCCCATAGAGTTTTGTCATTGTCATGATGGTGTCACTTCCTTTGAGACACTAGCAACATGGCCCTGGCCTTTTTGTTTTCCTTAGAAAATCCTCCATACCCTGCTGGCAACCCTAATTTTCACTGCTATACCACCTTGCTGGTTCTCATTCATTGAAATCTAGCTTCACACAACACCTTCTCCATGTCATGCTCCTACGTACAAAGGATTAGTGAAGAAATTGCTATGAGGATGCAAGAATGGGGGGGGGGGGGGAAGGGGACTAACAATTGGTGCCTTCATTCTGTGCCTCTCACTTCTCTTCCATGTGTTTCAGAGCCTATATTCTTGCAGAGGGCCTCCCAAGACTGAATTGCTTTGGGGGACAATGCTGCTTGGTGTAGTGGTTAAGTGTGGTGGCTTCTAATCTGCCAAGCCGGATTTTATTCCCCGCTCCTCCGCATGCAGCCAGCTGACGACTTTGTGCTCAGCACAGCCCTGATAGAGCTATTCTCCCAAAGCAGTCATGTCAAAACTCCCTCAGCCTCACCTCCTTCACAGGGTGCTTGTTGTGGGGGAGAGGAAGGGAAGGTGATTGTAAGCCGTTTTGAGACTCCTTCGGTTAGAGAAAAGCAGCATATAAGAACCAACTCTTCTTCTTTAGTAATATCAGCGCTCTCTCAGTCCCACCTGCCTCACAGGGTTCTTTTTGTGGGAGAGAGGAAGGGAAGGTGATTGTAAGCCACTTTGAGACTCCTTCGAGTAGAGAAAAACAGGTTGTAAAAACTAATTCCTCCTCCTCCTCCTCCTCCTCTTTGTGGTCTTCTTCCCATGTAACAACTATTTGGAAGATGTGATGTGGCTTTTTCACAGCAGAGAAGCTTTGCCAGAAAGTCGGCATATCATCATCTTCCTCCAGGGAAACTTTGCTCACTTTCTTTCGGTGCATGTTGTGGTCTCGATCATTTTCATGTGGGCGCTTTCAACAGCCCGGTGTTGTTGTTTAGACTTTGTTTATCAAGATGTTTCAATGAAGCCGGCTTATTATCATATATTGCTGTCTGTCTCCTTTGATCTTGCTGACTCATGTCAAGGGGGCTGCCCAGACCAGAATCACTTACTTATGAAGAAAGAAGGGATCCTGAGAGCCAGAGGGGAGGGGGGAAAAAGATTCCTTTATACATGCCAGTGGGTTGCTGCAGTTTTGATTGCCCTCACGCTTTATTTTGATCATGGGTTGAGAATGTTTGCGATGTGCTTTATCTGATCTCCACACCAAACCAAAGCCTTCAAGTTCAATCAGATCTTTCCAATTAAAAAGGCAGGATGCTTTGAAGCGATTCCATGTAAATATCAACATGAATGGCATGCTGGTTTGCATGAACTGTACTCTCCTTATCTATGCCTTTGTGCATCTGTGTATATTATGTTGGTGTGACTGCCTATAAAACAACATTCGGCAATGAACCCTGATGGATATTTCTTTCTTCTTTGCTAATGGGAAGAAACAAGGGCGGCTCTCCACTGAGGTTTGGTAGCCATGACTTCACAGACATGGAAGACTTGGTGGACTGGCACTGGTCAGACCACCCCTGGAGTACTGTGTGCAGTTCTGGAGGCCTCACTTCAAGAAGGACGTAGATAAAATTGAAAGGGTACAGAGGAGAGCGACGAGGATGATCTGGGGCCAAGGGACCAAGCCCTATGAAGATAGGTTGAGGGACTTGGGAATGTTCAGCCTGGAGAAAAGGAGGTTGAGAGGGGACACGATAGCCCTCTTTAAGTATTTGAAAGGTTGTCACTTGGAGGAGGGCAGGATGCTGTTTCTGTTGGCTGCAGAGGACATGCAGTCATGGGTTTAAACTACAAGTACAACGATATAGGCTAGATATCAGGAAAAAAAATATTCACAGTCAGAGTAGTTCAGCAGTGGAATAGGCTGCCTAAGGAGGTGGTGAGCTCCCCCTCACTGGCAGTCTTCAAGCAAAGGTTGGATACACACTTTTCTTGGATGCTTTAGGATGCTTAGGGCTGATCCTGCGTTGAGCAGGGGGTTGGACTAGATGGCCCGTGTGGCCCCTTCCAACTCTATGATTCTATGATCATTTTAATGGCAAGAAGAAATCACTGATGAGATTAGGTTAGCCTGGGCTATCCAGGTCAAGGCTGTCTCTAGTTAGTTCCTAAAAACAAACATGACATGACATTGGTGTTTAAGGCAAGTTGGAATAAGAACATATGAAGAGACCTACTGGACTTGACCAATGGTCATCTAGTCCAGCATCCTGTCTCACATAGTGTTCAACCAGTTCCTCTAGCTGGCCAACAATAGGACATAGAGGTCAAGGCCTTCCCCTAATGTTGCCTTCTGGTTGTGGGATCTGGAAGCTGAATGCCTCTTAATGTGGAGGCTGCTCAACCTTTCTAGTAATAAAAAGGATTACTACCTTTTCCTGGGGATGGTGGGGAATGAACTTGTAAGCTTCTGCATTCAAAGCAATCTCCTCCCCCCACCCCCATTGCTATGACCCTGCCCCTGTAATATAAACAGACCCTTTGGGTTTTGTTGTTTCTCTACTATCCTCATAACCTGTATACAACGTCTGTAAGGGATGAACTGAAGAACAGTTAGGCTGGTAGCTAGCCCTAGCTGCCCAACTCATTCCATCACTGGATCAAGTTCAAGGGACAAGAGTTAAGCGAGGGATTATTTTTTCGAGAGTCACATTTTCACTCCAGATTTCTGTTTGTACTGGCCAGTCTGAGGTATTTAAATCTGACTTTCCCGTTCAGGTCTGGCTTTAAATGTCAGACTTTTGACAATAGTGATATTGTGCACAGATAACGGAGACAGAAGAAAGAACCTTTCAGAAATGCTCTCTTTTTTTACCCCTCTCCCTCTCGGATGGCTCGAAACTCCACTCTGGGGTTTGTTTTGTTTTCAGAATTGGGAAGAGGACCAAGTTGGAAGTGAAATGCAGACAGGAGTGGGGGCAAAGGCCCTGCAGCATTGATTCCAGGAAATGGGTTGGAGGTATAAAGACACAATTAAAGGGCACTGTAAGGATATCGGAATACGATATAAGGTTATAATTAGGACAGCAATGGTAGAACCTAGATAAGGTATTCAAATGGTCTACTAGGTTTTAAAAAGAATACTTGGATGAAGATACAGTTGCCAGGTCAGGGTTGGGAAATACCTGGAATATTTGGGGGTGGATCTGGGAGCAGGCAGGATCTGGGGTGCGGAAGGACCTCAGTGGAGTATAAGGCTATGGAGCCCACCCTCCAAAGCAGCCAGTCTCTCCAGGGGAACTAATCTCTGCTGCTTGGAGATGAGCTGTAAAACTAGGGGGTCCCCAGGTCCCACTTGGGGACTGGGAGCCTCTTGTGGCGCAGAGTGGTAAGGCAGTGACATGCTGTTTGAAGCTCTGTCCATGAGGCTGGGAGTTCGATCCCAGCAGCCGGCTCAAGGTTAGCCTTCCATCCTTCCGAGGTCGGTAAAATGAGTACCCAGCTTGCTGGGGGGTAAATGGTAATGACTGGGGAAGGCACTGGCAAACCACCCCGTATTGAGTCTGCCATGAAAACGCTGGAGGGTGTCACCCCAAGGGTCAGACATGACCCGGTGCTTGCACAGGGGATACCTTTACCTTTACCTATCCCTAGATGAAGAACTGCTAGATAGGTTATTTTACCTCTTCAGTATACCTTTAGGGAAAGCTTCTGAGATCCTCCTGGGCCCCAAGACAAAGACGGACTTTTGCCCGTTCCCTGTGCTACTGAGAGTCAACTAAGCCGTGTACAAATTGCTATGGTCTCCAGAAATATGCAACACTGCCCCTCTTGGTAGGCCTCCCAATCACCCACGAAGTTACTTTAAACTGAACTGACCCAACATTCCTGAAGGGGTCTAATATCTTAAGAAGCTACCTAACCACTGTGAAGCCTGGCTTTGGATGCCCTCATCTCTTGAGGTTAAGCAGGGAGCAACCCAAGAAGCCCTTTTCAGTCATGGGACTGTGGAACTCTCACTAAAGGTAGACTTCTCTGTCCCCTTCTATTGCCGTCCTTCAACTGTGGGTGAAGCCTTTTTCTTTTTGTTTAGTTACCTCTTTCCTGTCCAAAGTTTTAATTGTTTTTATGTTTTTGTATGTTAATTTTAGCTTTGGTTTTAATGTTGCATGCTTTTTGTGGTTGTTTTTTTTTTGTTGTTTTTAAAGCTGCGATTTTATGATGTCTGTTTTTATTCTGTTAGTCCACTTGGTCATCCCGATGATGTCAGAAAGGCTGCGTATAGCTTATTAAATAAAGTAAATTCAACGCAGACAAGCAACGTATCCAGAAATGTTGCATCCCATTCTCTCATCTCCCCACTAACCTGCTTCCTATACGTCCATGTGTGGGTATTAAAGTATTGACCTGGGTGTAAACTGCATGGAGTTTTTATTCCAAACCCAGGTCGATTCAGTCCCTTCCCTCTACACAGAATGCGATTTCCGTTTGGATTTTGGTGATTTAAATTTTCCTTATGCAGCAAGAAGGATTGATCCGGAGTGACCCTACCTTTATTGTGCGATATCTTAGAGTGCTTTTAATCCTGAATATATTTTAAAATCTCATTGTTTTGAATCTGGGCTCTCCTCTATGGTAGGGAACCCATGATTGGCCACAGGTGGTCATGTGACAAACTTGCCTTAAAGGAGAAGCCCCTAATTTCTCTCAACTTCTGTTGGTCTTGGATTTTTTTCTGCCTTCTTCGATCCTCTTACACACACACCCTTCAAGAAAAGAAAGGATACTTTCCTCCCTCCTCTGACTTCTTGGATCCTCTCCCCCCATCAAGAAAACAAAGAAAGAGTCTCCATCTGCCTCTCCCCCTTCTCCTGAGCCTCCCTAACCACGTGCAGAAGACTTTCCTGTTTCAATGGGGGGGGGGAGAGGAAGACTCAAGTTGAAATCGATCTGAATTCAACAGGATTGACAATGGAATAAACAAACTAAGTGCAGACTCTGCCCCGGCTTCATGGGAAGTTCCCTCTACCAATGATTTTTCCCCCTAATTCACAAGCATCACTGTTTCTTTGCCTGCTGTCTTGATGTTTACTAGACGAAAGTAACTTTGACAGCTTTATGGATTTGACTGACCACTCTTGAATTTCGACCCAGCGATTCCAGGGCCTGCACCTTAAGCCTGGGCTGAGGTAAGAGGATCTTTGGCAGGTGAAATTGAGCATTTTGCTTTGGGACACAATTGCTGCATTATATTAAGCAGCAGTTAAGTGAAGCAGGCAGGTGCTTGTAACTTATTTTACTGTGGCTGCTGGGGCTGAACGTCGAGAGCTCGCTCGAGATATATTTATAAATATATCAGGCTCACGGTGGATGTAACTTTATCATGCTGAGGAAACGTGTATTTATGACACAGCCATCTCCTATAAATGCTCAAATATTGCTTCTAAATGAAGAAAGGCTGAACGTTTTCCCTTGATTGCCGTATTTTCTGCTCCACTTAATTTCATTCTGGGTTCAGTCAGTGACTGCAGGGGGGAAAAGAAAGAGACCTTTTTTTTCCCAAGCAAAGCGGCCTTCACAATGTTACAGCCGTACGGAGACTCTCGGCAGACTGACCGACGGGACTGATGTATGGCAACGAGGCAGACTTTCATCCTTCCCTCGATGTGGCTTTTCCCTTGCCTGTGCGCATTTGTCTCTGTGTATGTTGGCACTCCGTTGGAAGGCTGACTTTCCTGCCTGGTATGTAGAACCCTGAAGAAAGTCATTGTTTCGGCTGTAATTCGGACTCCCATCTGGGAGCGCTGGAAACTCAGCTTTCAGTTACCAAAACTGTAGCAATATCAAGAAGCATAGCAACGGTGGCCTTTAAATGAATATACCAGATCCGTCTGTTACCCAATCGCTCCGGTCTTGAAAGCCATTAAATTTACATCATACTTTATCACGTTACAAATTGCAAAGGTCCAGAATCGTTGTTTTGCGAGACGCCACAGACGTCGATTCAGTACATCTCTCGGTTGCTATTGGCGGCAGTGGGGGGGGGCATTAATAATGAAATATTATGAATATAGAGAACAATATCGCAGCCGTGGCAATAATGCAAGTCTGAAACACTCGTGTTCTTTCACCTTTTGGGGAGAATCCATCAACTGCCAAGTTGTCTAATGAGGGATTTCATCCTGATTATGTCAATTTAAAAATTGGCCATCCCAATTTAACTCAGTTAAAGAATTTGTACCAAGTCGAGTATCCTGGATTAACTAATGTGCCCCTGGTTCTTTGACAGGTGCCAGGCAAGAAGCTGCAGCAGATCAAATGTGTGCTAGAGTCAACATCTTCCCCATTGCATCCTGAAGCAGCCAGCGTAGGAAAGAAAAATGTGCCAGATTTCTGAGAACTCAATATGGGTTTTGTCCTCTGTCTTCCTCCATCAACTCCTTGCCTCACTCTCTGCATGGTATTTGTGGCAAAACTGCTTGTGGGTAGTTATTGTTCTGGTTTGGTGAGAGCCAGTTTGGTGTAGTGGTTAGGAGTGCGGACTTCTAATCTGGCATGCCAGGTTCGATTCTGCACTCCCCCACATGCAGCCAGCTGGGTGACCTTGGGCTCGCCACGGCACTGATAAAACTGTTCTGACTGAGTGATATCAGGGCTCTCTCAGCCTCACCCACCCCACAGGGTGTCTGTTGTGGGGAGAGGAAAGGGAAGGAGATTGTAAGCCACTTTGAGACTCCTTCAAAGAGAAAAGCGGCATATAAGAACCAACTCTTCTTCTTCTTTAGTAATCTCAGGACTCTCTCAGCCTCACCCACCTCACAGGGTGTTTACTGTGGGGAGAGGAAAGGGAAGGTGAATGTAAGCCACTTTGAGCCTCCTTCGGGTAGGGAAAAGCGGCATATAAGAACCAACCTCCTCCTCCTCCTCCTCCTCCTCCTCCTCCTTCTTCTTCTTCTTCTTCTTCTTCTTCTTCTATGGACAAGTATATTCACAAGGAGGGGGGAAAACAGCAGTGTTACTACAAGGGGACCCAGAAGTGACATCTCCCTTTTTCATTGCAGGGTTGTGACAGATTAGAGCAGCCTTTCTGAACTTGAGTTGCCAAGTGTTGCCAAGTTGCAACTGACATGCGGTGACCCCATCGGATTCTTCCAGACATGAGATGAACAGAGGTGGTTTGCCATTGGCTGCCATTGCTTCCTTCCAAGGATTGTCCTGGGCTGACCCTGTGTAGCTTTCATGATCTGACAAAATCAGGCTAATGTGGGCCATGCAGGATGTAAACTGCACGGAGCTTTTATTCCAACCCCAGATCGATTCAGTCCCTGCCCTCTACACAGAATGCGATTTCCGTTTGGATTTGGGCCGATTTAAAATTTCCTTCTGCAGCAAGAAGGATTGATCCAGAGTAACCCTACCTTTATAGTGCGATATCTTAGAGTGCTTTTAATGCTCAATATTTAAAGGCGGTTTTGAATCTGGGCTCTTCTCCTGTGGTAGAGGACCAGTGATTGGCCACAGGTGGTCATGTGACAAACTTGCCTTAAAGGAGAAGCCCCTAATTTCTCTCAACTTCTGTCAGTCCTGGATTTTTTCTCTCTTCTCTGCCTTTTTCGATCCTCTCCCCCAGCCCCTCCAAGAAAAAAAAGAGGCTCCTTGCTTGGCTCCTCTCCCCTCCCCCTTCAAGAAAAAAAAAAAGAGGCTTGGCTCCCACCCCCTTCTGAACTACCCTAACCACGTGCAGAAGACTTTCCTGTTTCAATGGGGAAGAGGGGGAAGAGGAAGATCCGAGTTCAAAGCGATCAACAGAATTGACAATGGAATAAACAAAGTAAGTGCAGACTCTGCCCTGGACAGCTTGGACTTCTTGATAGATGACCATTCTCAGTTGTTTTTGAAAATTAATTAAACAGCAATCCAGCTCTAGGCCCTTCAACAATGTCACTGGGCCGATTGTACTTCACGAGGTGCTCTCTGCAGTGCACAAGTGAGACCACGGAAATGATTCATGTGCTTTATTAAAGGCTCTTAAAATACTGCCATTGTGCTTTCCTATGCAGACCCCATAAATTGTAGCACGTTCCATAATTTGGTTCGATGACCACCAAGCCTTTCCATCTGCCAGCAGTGTCAGATCCCAAAGGATTTTTCCCTATCCATAATTGTTGCATAAGAGTGTTTTTTATTCCATCAATATTCGTTATAACCATTTATCAATTTTAATGCAAGCCTAATGAAACTTTCTTTAAAAAAAAATAAAATTTCATAATTCATTCAATGCTTTACTGCCCAGAGTGCAGAAATGTAAAAAACGAAAATTTATTTCTCTCTCGTATTCCATTGCACCCTTTATATTATTGTGAAATAATTAGCCCATGGCTGTCGCTAGCCGAATGCAAGGCGTCTTTCCCTTTCACAAATTCTCTGTGCACACTATTGATGCTGGGGGCAGGGGCTCATGGGAATTGAAGTCCATGGACAGTGTGGCCACCCATGGATTATACACTTCCAGCCAGCTTGGTGTAGTGGTTAAGAGCGGTGGCCTCCAACCTGGATAACTGGGTTTGATTCCCCACTCCTCCACATGTAGCCAGCTGGGTGACCTTGGGCTAGTCACAGTCCTGTTAGAGCTGTTCTCACACGATCCCTCGATGCCCCTTCGTTTCTCACCAATGTTCTATGTTGTGTAAGTATTTTAACTGTTTTGTATGTTTGAACTCTTTTTTTTTAAACTTTCTTTTTTGTTTGTTTTAAAGGTGTGTGTTTGGGAGGGGCTTGATTATATATTGTAATTTTATCAAATAGGTTCACGTAGTTAGGGTCAGGGCTCCCAGCTTTCCTTTCAAGTTCCTTGTCTCTGTGTAGACCAGGGGTAGTCAAACTGCGGCCCTCCAGATGTCCATGGACTACAATTCCCAGGAGCCCCCTGCCAGCGAATGCTGGCAGGGGGCTCCTGGGAATTGTAGTCCATGGACATCTGGAGGGCCGCAGTTTGACTACCCCTGGTGTAGACCATGGAGCAGGATAACATCAACAAACCTAGCTGACCTTTAGACCGATGTTGACCCCTAACAGCATGTGTCACAGAGTTCACTGGAAGACCAACGAAACAGCATTCAGGTAGGTAGCCATATTGGTCTGAAGCAACCGAACAAACCTCAAGAGCAGTGACACCTTTAAGTCTAACAAAGTTTACTTCTGGTTATAAGCTTTCATGTGCACGCACACTTTCATGCACAATTGACCTTTGTGGTCAGCGGGATGTAGTGCTTAAGAGCGGTGGCTTCTAATCTGCAGAGCTGGGATTGATTCCCCATTCCCCCATGTGCAGCCAGCTGAGTGACCTTGGGCTAGTCACAATTCTCTTAGAGCTCTTCTCACAGAGCAGTTCCATTAGAGCTCCCTCAGCCCCATCTACTCCACAGGATGTCTGTTGTGGGGAAAGAATGGAAAGGCATTAGTAAACTGCTTTGGACTCCTTCAGGTAATGAAAAGTGAGGTATAAAGAAATCCAGCTCTTCTTCAGACCTGTATAGCTGTACCTGTTCCTGTATAGTTGTATAATGTATCTAAAGAAGTGTGCATGCAAACAAAAGCTTATATCCAGAATTAAACTCTTAAAAGCGACACTGGACTCAAACTTTGTTCTATGAAACAGCAATGACTGCAACAAGGAAATGTTTTTCCCCCCCTCTGCTACTGCTTTGTCAGCTAGTTGACAACAATCCAGCTGTTTAAGATATTCAGCACCTGCTACCTCCTAAATCTCAGTCTTTCTTGCCTCAGGAACAAGTAATCCGTTGTGATGCTTTTGAAAAAAAAATGCTGAAAAAATGTCTTGAATACAATTTGATTTGGATATTGGTTGCAATGGAGTACTATCAGAAGAGGGCCGCAGTTTGACTACCCCTGGTCTAAAGCAGTGGTCCCCAACTTGCGGGCCGCAGCCCGGTGCCGGGCCGCGAAGGCCAGGACGCTGGGTCGCAGCTCCCTCTCCCCGCCCCCCCCCGCAGTAAAAAAACTTCCTGGGCCGCAAGCTTGCGGCCTGGGAAGCTTCTTACTGCGGGAGGGCGGGGAGAGGGAATCAGGGCCGGCCGCGCCCGTGTGGGTGCGGCCCGATGCGCGGGCGTGGCCCGCGGGTGCGGCCCGATGCGTGGGTGCGGCCCGCGGGCATAGCCTGCGAGTGCGGCCTGATGCGTGGGTGCGGCCCGCGGGCATAGCCTGCGAGTGCGGCCTGATGCGTGGGTGCGGCCCGATGCGCGGGCGCAGCCCGCGGGCGTGGGCGATGCGTGGGCGTGCCCCGTGCGGGCCGCGGGCCGCGCCCCGATGCCCTGCCGGTCCCCAACCTCAGAAAGGTTGGGGACCACTGGTCTAAAGTATCCCCCAATCTCTCAATGGATCATTTCAGTCCAGTTACTTTGATGGACATCAACAGGATCTTGGTATCTACGAAAGCCATGACTCGTGCTCTGGATCGCTGCCACCTTGGCTGCTGAAGTCATTTAGGGATTACCTAGTGAGCCCTGGGTGCTCATCATACACCAGTCACTGATTCAAGGTGGCTTCCCTAGGCAACTCAAGGAGGTGGTCCTCCATCATCTGTTCTGAACCCTTTTCAGTCTGGTTCTAGGCAAGGCTATGATCTCTGAGGCCACACCACTTTGTTGCTCCTACTGGTTTTAACTCTGCAGCCTTTGATACAGTGGCACTTGTCATCATGGAGGCAGGCGATATGCTTTGGAGGGGTTTACATTGTTTCATTATGGATCAATCTCCAAAGATTGCTTTGGGAGACCAATCATCAGAGAGGGACTTGTCCTTTGCAGTTCCACAGTCCTATCTTTATTACTGTTCAATCTCAACATGTAGCCAGTGGTTCACCTAGTCCAGTATCCTGTCTCACACAGGATGCTGGACTAGGTAAGAAGTTCCACTGGAGGCCCAACAACAGGGCATAAAGGCCAAGGTCTTCATAAGAACTTCTGAAGATGGATCAGACCAATGGTCCATCTAGTCCAGCATCCTGTCTCACACAGTGGCGAAGAAATTCCTTTGGAGGCCCAACAACAGGGCATAAAGGCCAAGGTCTTCATAAGAACACCAGAAGATGGATCAGACCATCTTCAGACCATGGTCCATCTAGTCCAGCATCCTGTCTCACACAGTGGCCAACAAGATCTTCTGGAGGTCCAAAACAGGGCATAGAGGCCAAGGCCTTTCCAGCTGCTGCCTCCATGTTCACCTCTGAACATGGAGGGAGCATCACCACCCGCTGCAAGTGTTTCCAAAGGTTTCTGTTTCCTAGATATGGGGAAGAACTCAGAACATTTCTTAGGTGGTTGTCAGACTGTCAGTGAGTGTGATGAGGCTCTCAGTCATTCCTGCCAAGAAGGCTGTAAATGGGAGCAGGAACGGCACATGGGAAGCAGCAGCTCATATTTCTGTGATGAACGGGCCCAAAGGAAGACTTGTACTCAATTTTGGTGCCTTGCATTATTTAACTAGCTACCTGAAGTTCCTGTCGTGCTGTAAATCCAGAAAATTACTATTTGCTCAGAAGTTCACTGTTTCAATTTTATATGCAGAGACATAAGGTAGTCTCCACTCTCTGGAAAGTTTTAAGGTTATTACATGAGAGGGAATATGGCTGCAGCAAACGGAAACTTTGACAGAAGATCGGGATACTTTGGGGAAGCTTTGAACAAGAGGGCACGACTGGTCAGCAGAGTGCTGTGGGAGCTTTTTTCAGATGTCTAGACCAGGGGTAGTCAAACTGCGGCCCTCCAGATGTCCATGGACTACAATTCCCAGGAGCCCTTGCCAGCATTCGCTGGCGAATGCTGGCAAGGGCTCCTGGGAATTGTAGTCCATGGACATCTGGAGGGCCGCAGTTTGACTACCCCTGATCTAGACCATTTGAGGCCTGCGGGCACCTTTGGAATTCTGACAATGCATGGTGGGCGGAGCCACAAAATGGCTGCCACAATATGGCTGCCCCAGGAGTTGGAACCAGCCATACAATGGCTACTGCATCTTATCTTCAGTCACACAGTGAAGATCCTTGCATCGGTGTAGCAGCTGCTGCCGAAGCAACATTTTATTTAAAAAATCTGCAGGCATGGATATTGGGTATGTGTCACTTGGAGAAAGCATTCACTCTAGTGAACAAGACCCGTGTAGCTGTAAACCTATTTGGCTGCTGGTGAACTGAAAAGGTCCAATGCTTAGCTCACATCTGAGCACAGTTGTCAAAAGGGTTATGTTCACATGTTCAACTAGCGAGCGAAACATTCTCATCATTAACCCTTCTCAATTGCAGACCAAGAAGAGCACAGGACCACCTTCAAACATTTAGGGCAGCAACACACCAGGTTAGCCATGGATTTCAGTTAGGTGGTGCTAAAACTCTCAAACAAACAAACAAACAACAAAAACTGTCCAAAGAAAAATGGCACTACTCAGTTCTACTCAGCCCCCTTAAGTTAAGCTGGGCACACAATCTGAAGGTGTCGATTTTGCTGTTCCCCATGGCACTAAACTTGGATGGGAATTGTAAGCACAAAAAGAAGTTCTGCATTCTTAGTAGTTTAGATTTACACATGCATTTGAGAACTGGGCAACTGATAGAAATCAGACAGGTGTTGTCCTGAGACTTTCTGGCAACACACTCAGCTGAGTGCGATCTGCTGGCCCACTTTATTTTGCTCTTACAAATTGCCAGCTACTATATATGTCTGTCTGTCTGGGTAGCTTGTTCAGCAATGAAATGAGTTGTGTGGTGTCACCTCCCCTCTTTATTTTTCAAACATTTGATCTCATGTTAAGGTAGTCATTAAGTAGAACAGAAAACACTGTTAGGTTAGTACCTGAAAGCCAGCTTGGTGTAGTGGTTAAGAGGGGTGACCTCTCCTCTGGAAAACTGGGTTTGATTCCCCACTCCTCCACATGCAGCCAGCTTGGGTGACCTTGAGCTGGTCACAGTTCTTTCAGGTCTCTCTCAGAGAGGAAGGGTAGGTGATTGAAAGCCACTTCAAGACTCACTCTGGTAGTAAAAAGCAGGGTACAAGAATCAAATGCTCTACTGATACTTAGCAGCACTTCAGAGCAAATATGTGTGTGTAACTTAAAACTACAGCAGCAGGACTAAGTAGAATTTGTATCCCACACACACATACACACACACACACACACACAACATACTTTAACAGAGATCACTGGCTGGGGCTAGAATTGCAGTCCAAAGATTTGGGAACCTTTTTATCAAAAACACCATAAAAGGCAGACCAAAGTTGTTAAGTTTATGTACACCAAAGAAGTGAAAGTCTTGATTGCTTCCTGATATCTGCCCACCACTTAATAGGCCTCGTGGGGCGTCCCTGCAACCCAACCAACCTGCCGTTGTAACTTGAAAAAAGGGCTGCCAGGAGATACCATCTTTGCAAGTCAGGTTTACTAATAAATAGACCAGTTACAATCAGGTGAAATGATGAACTTAATTATCCTGGTGGGGAATGGAGCCATGTATCAGCAGGCAGATGCCAAAACAGACTTGGCTTAAGTAACCATGACCCACCTGGTGAGATGCAGAGATAAGCAAGAGTCTGCGAGACAGAAGCTGTAATTAAAAAGAGCAGAAGAGTTCTACTGTCAGGCAACACAGTCTGAGGGATGACACGATCCAGCTGGGGCAGCAGCAGGGCTAGGAAGGGAAACAAGGGGCCGGGGGAACGCAGCCCATAAATGAGCCTCAGCCACCAGCTCCTCACTTTGAGTGAATGGAGCGGTTTTTAAGTTTTACAACAGGCAAAGGTGAAGTGCAGAGGCAGATCGGCCATTATGAACTCTGGGGAAAGTCCTGGGGGCACCTCTTCTGAGTCTCCTTCCACCTGGTAAAAAAAAACTGTAGAAGAGTTGTTTTTTTTATATCCCTCTTACCCAAAGGAATCTCAAAGGCCCTATTGAAAAGAATGGGAATAATGGAGGTTTACTGCCATATTAAGAGCCTCTTGTGGTGCAGAGTGGTAAGGCAGCCGTCTGAAAGCTCTGCCCATGAGGCTGGGAGTTCAATCCCAGCAGCCGGCTCAAGGTCGACTCAGCCTTCCATCCTCCCGAGGTCGGTAAAATGAGTACCCAGCTTGCTGGGGGGTAAACGGTAATGACTGGGGAAGTCACTGGCAAACCACCCTGTATTGAGTCTGCCATGAAAACGCTGGAGGGCATCACCCCAAGGGTCTGACATGACTTGGTGCTTGCACAGGGGATACCTTGACCTTTACCTTACTGCCATATTACGTCAGTTTTTTTGCATTTGTAAATCAGTGCTGTCTTATTGCCCCTGACCAATAGGTGGCGAAAGATACATGTGGGTGCTGTTTGTGTGTTTCTAGCCAAAAGTCCAGATCTACATAAGGTAGTCTAGCCCCGGTAACATTTTTTTCAGTAGACTGGCATTTTTGCTTGGGGAGAAGGAGTGGAGGAATGAGAGAAGGAAAAGCAGGGGGCTGGATTCTCTCTTTTCCATTCTGTCTTACCCTTAAGAAATGTAGACCGTTTAACTTGGGCTTAGACCCTGCAGCCCCAAATCCTGGACCGGGTTTCTTAGCTTGCCAAACTCCATGCGCATGCAAAATTTCTCTGGTTGGATCTGGGCATATTTTACAATTCTGTCACCAAGATAATGCAATAACAGTGAATCACTTCCTCACAGGCATACAATATAATTCATGCACTCATTGAAAATATTAATGTCCCCTGCTTTCAGCAAAGCATTTCGGAAATTTACGTTTGTAAAATCAGTCACAGAAATAGAAACAATAGAACCCAGCAGCTTATAAGTCAGCAACAGCAGCCGTAACAATGAAGGGCTCCGGCAAAAAAGAAGAGGCTAAAAGGTAAAGCAAAGTGCTGAGTTAATAGGGAAGGTTGAACACGCAACCATGAAGTGGATGGTAACCAAGAAACTGGAAGGAGACTGAAACTTGGAAGGCCAGCCATGAAGGAAGCAGAGAACAGCCTAAAGTTTAAGGATGTCAACTTAAAGATCAAGATAAATCATATTGTGGTGTTCCCCGTTACTATGTACAGATGTATAAGTTGGACAATGAAGAAAGCTGATGGGAAGAAAGTTGATTCATTTGAAATCTGGTGTGGGAGGAGAGTCTTACAGATATCTTGGACTACCCAAAAGTAGATTCTAGATCAAATCCAGCCAGAACTCTCCCTAGAAGCTAAAATGTCTAAACTGAGGCCATCACACTTTGATCTCATTGGGAGAAGACAAGAGTCACTGGAGAAGTCAGGCATTGCCAGGAAAAGCTGAAGGCAGCAAGAATAGAGGAAGAACAAAACATGCGAAGGATTGACTCAACCAAGGAAGCCATGGCCCTCAGTTTGCAAGACCTGAGCGTGACTGTTAATGATAGGCTGTTTTGGAGGCCATTAATTTACAGGGTCACTATAAGTCAGCACATAACACACACACAGTTTGGTTGTTCATAGTGAATGTAAGCCTGGTTCTTGGGTTAATTTTCAAAACAGTGCTGAGCAGCTGCAAAGCATTCAACAGGCGCTTGAGGCAGATGGCACACTAGCAGACAGACTGGAAGTTCAGCCCATTGGCGATTGTGGCTATCAAACATGGCATGAAATACATTCGTTGCAAAGTTTGGGTCATGGTGACTGAGAGGAACCTCCATATCCAGAGTCACTAAGTCTCTGATCCCAGACCCAGGAGGTAACCTCAGGGTCCTACTGTTAGCCATCCAGAGGAACCGGTTTGCCGCCATGTTAGACAGGATGCTGGGCTAGAGGGACCATTAGTCTGAACCAGCAGGGCTCTTCTTACGTTCTTGCAAGCAATCTCACTGGTACCTTGTAAATGGGGCTAAAACCCCCAGATATTTTTTTTTTCAAATTCAACCCCATACAGAGAACATTACAGTAGTCATGTTACAATAGTCACTGCTGTAGACCTTTAAACAACGCCATTTATTCACAGAGAGTGATTACAATGTGGAATTCACTGCCAAAAGGTGTCATAAAGGTCACAGGAATGAGCCACTTTAAAAGGGGATTAGATAGTTTCATGGAACATAAATCTATCAATGGCTACCAGCCTTGGTGACTGAGGGAATCTCCATATTCAGAGTTACTAAGCCTCTGAATCCCAGAGCCAGGAGGTAATGCCAGGGGAAGGTCTTGGCCTCTTTGCCTCATTGTTGGCAATCCAGAGGAACTGGTTGGCCACTGTATGAGACAGAATACTAGACTAGATGGACCATTAGCGTGATTCAGCAGTGCTCTTCCAGTGTTCTTGTGTTTTTAATGTACGTTTGCATGCAAGTTCATTGGTACCTTGCAGATGGGTTAAAGCTCCAGATATTGTTCTAATGCAGCCCCAGGTAGAGAACATTACAGTAGTCTATCCTGAATGTAATCTTTTCTTCCCTTCCTGCTGCTGTTTATATCCCCTTCAACTCGTTCATTTTTTACATTGTTCATTACTATTATATTTATAGAATGCCCCTCTCTGCAAGCAGACTCGGGGTGGTTTACAAAATAGTGGAAAACATTCATAATTAAACATTTAAAACATCCTATAATTAAAACTCCCAACTCAAGCTCCCTCCCAGCCCATCTATCCAACCCCATGCTGTCCCAGCCATCTTCCATCTGGCCCCACAGACTAGCTGTTGGCTGGGAATAAACATCCTGCCAAAGAAGAAAGGGGGAGGTAAACCTGGGGAAGAAATGCAGGAGGCCCACTGCGATATTAAGCCACCCGGGCCTCAGCCATAGCCCTGATAGGTCTTACAGGCCCCACAGAACTGCGAGAGCTCTGCTAGGACCCTAATGAAAAAATATGTTGACAAACAAATAAAATGGATTCATGTATATACTACACCAATTTTGTGTAGTGGTTAGGAGCGTGGACTACTAATCTGGCAAGCCGGGTTTGATTCCCTGCTCCCCCACAAGCAGCCAGCTGGGTGACCTTGGGCTCACCACAGCACTGAAAAAGCTGTTCTGAACGAGCAGTAATCTCAGGGTGCTCTCTGCCTCACCTACCTCAAAGGGTGTCTGTTGTGGGGAGAGGAAAGGGAAGGTGAATGTGAGCCGCTTTGAGACTCCTTCGGGAAGAGAAAAGTGGCATATAAGAACCAAATCTTCTTCTCCAGTAATATCAGGGCTCTCTTGGCCTCCCCTACCTCACAGGATGTCTGTTGTGGGGAGAGAAAAGAGAAGGTGAATGTGAGCCGCTTTGAGACTCCTTCGGGAAGAGAAAAGTGGCATATAAGAACCAACCTTCTCCTCCTCCTTTTACTTGGGGAGCCAGCTTGGTGTAGTGGTTAGGAGTGTGGACTTCTAATCTGGCGAGCCAGGTTTGATTCCACGCTCCCCCACCTGCAGCCAGCTGGGTGACCTTGGGCTCGCCACTGAGAAAGCTGTTCTGACCGAGCAGTGATATCAGGGCTCTCTCAGCCTCACCTCCCTCACTGGGTGTCTGTTGTGGGGAGAGGAAAGGGAAGGTGTAAGCCACTTTGAGACTCCTTCGGGTAGAGAAAAGCAGCATATAAAAATCAACTCTTCTCCCCCCCTCCCCCCCCCCAAAAAACCCTGTGTACAGAAACTGGCCTGCTCAACTAGGTGCTTGAGCCGAGCGGCCAAGACCACAGGGATAATGAAGGAGACCGAAGGTTGAATCTGACACTGGGCACATGGATGCTCATCCTTCAGGTCAGTGGCTCCTGCGCAGAGAGGTATAATTGGCAGCCATGATGACTGCACCATAAATTCCTAAGATAAGTACAATACTGTCTGCCCTGTGCAATCCTTCTATGAGGAAAAACGAACACGCAAGGATAATAAAAAAAATGAAAAGGAGCATTAATATCAATGGAGTGGAGATAAAAGTCACGAGACAGTGGCAACGATGGGGAGATTAATTAAAAGAGACATATGGAAAAAAACATCAGACTGTAAATGATATCAAGGCATTTTATAACTACCCAATTTAATAACCAGTTAACACAGCAAAAAAGAAGAAGAAAAAAAAGCCCTTTGTTTTTTGGAGAGTCATTATTTCCCTTAGGTCATCAGTATGCCAGATAAACTTCAGCCTGGCTAGCACCTACATGGCGGTAGGATTTACTGAAACGAAGACCTTTTGTATATTTTGAAAGATGGAGCAACTACCAGGAAGTTATTAAAATATAGGATTCACTGCCAGAGGATGTAATGATGGTCACAGGATATGTTGAGACTGCCTCCCCCCCCCCAAGAACTTTAAGATCAGGCATTTTATATCTGCTTAAGGTTTCTGATCCCAAAGAGATAAAGCTGGCCTTAACCAGGACCAGGGCTTTTTTTGGCCCTGGCCTGATGGAACGTTGTGGTTGAAGAGATCAGGGCCCTCTGGGATCTCAAGCAGTTCTGGAGGGCCTGCAAAACTGAGCTGCACTTCCCGACTTACGATTGAGGGTAGATAATTATAACATAATAACATCATGAAACTGTGGGTTTACAGTAAAATTGACCAATGTTGCTTTCGGGCTTCATCCGGAATTGCTAAATCATTGTGATGTCACTTCCGGGTGAAACCCGGAAGCGACATTGTGTCATTGACCCATGTCCTCCTCCCCGCATTTCCCCTCCACAGGTCATTTCAGCAGTAGTGGAGATGAGGCAGCATTGATGGGAGTTCGCCAGGAGAACTGAGCCAAGGTTAAGCCTCTTCTCCTCAGGCATGTATAGACCAGATCTCAGGTAAACAGGGACCACTGAAGTGTGTGGGTTGATTTCACAGGCCACACATTGAGCTTCATAATTGTACTGTATTTATTTTTTAATTGATGTTACTCATCAATTGGGCTCTGGCTCGGATGGCCCAGGCTAGACTGATCTTGTCAGATTGCAGAAGCGATGCTAAATCACCCCTGGTTAGTACTTGGATGGAAGGCCACCTAGGAAGTCTAAGGTCACTACACACAAGTAGTCAAGGACAAAGCCCCTCTGAACATCTGTTACCATGAAATCCATATGAGATTATAACTCATCTGCAACTCGCCGGTGATTTCTACCACCACGATGGATGTAACAATGGATGTAACAATTAGTTGCCGTTGACAGGGAGTTATCATCGGCTTCACAATATAATTTACGTAAAGTCAAAACCAACCCAAATCCTTGGCTTTTCCCATATTTATTGAGTTAGTCTGATCTTGCTGTTGCCTGACGTTAAATGAAATTAGAATAAGTACTGAAGAAATAAATTAAAAATGATCAGCGAGCGGGGAACTTAAATGCTGCTCATTAATCTGCTGGGGAAGCAAGATTAAAATAATTACAGTTTAAATTTTTCCATAAGTTTCATTAGACTTCGCCCAGGCTTCCCAATGAAGAATGACTGCTCAGTGACAAGAGCCAGGGATGTCATTTTTGAAGGTGCATACATAATTGCTTTATTGTGATATTTTTTTAAAAAATGTATTATTTCCTAGACACTATAAACTCCTGCAGTTTTGGGTGGTCAGGAAACTTGCCCTCTTCCTCAAATAGTTGATTTCCCACTTTTCTGCCTGACGGTGACCCAAACTGCTTGTAGCTTTATTCTTCTGTCCTCCGTTTTATCTTCAGCATAAACTTGCATTTCCATGGGGAGGGGGATGAATGTGAATATTGGTTCCTCAGATTCTAGTCCAACACTCTAATCATCATCATCTTTATTTTTATAGCCTATGCTGTATAAACGGTAATGACTGGGGAAGGCACTGGCAAACCACCCTGTATTGAGTCTCTCATGAAAACGCTAGAGGGTGTCACCCCAAGGGTCAGACATGACTCGGTGCTTGCACAGGGGATACCTTTACCTTTACCTATTATACCCCTCCTACACTAAGGGTAGGTAACAGCAATTAAGAACAATAAAATCTTAAAAACTGTATGCAGCAAAAGCATTCTGTTATATATAGCCTCCAACTCAACCCCGATTTTGATGGGGGGCGGGGCAGTCCAATCTCTCCAGTCCAGTCTCATTTCATGATAGTGAGACCAGAATTTCTTGGAAGTTTGTCAGGACCCCACTTGTATGCCTGGTGGAATCGCTCTGTCTAATGAAGGTCCTGCAAGGCCCAGATCTTCCTGGCGGAATGTTTCATCAGACAGGGGCGAAGGCCAACAAAAACCCTGGCCTTGGTCAACGTCAATTTCATCACCTGTGGGCCAGGGATCCTCAGTATGTTTTGGTCTGATGATCTTAATGACTTTTGGGGGGCCATAATGGAAACGGCAGTCCCATAGATCAGGGGTAGTCAACCTGTGGTCCTCCAGATGTTCATGGGCTACAATTTCCATGAGCTCATGGGAATTGTAGTCCATGAACATCTGGAGGACCACAGGTTGCCTTCCCCTGCCATATACAACTTGATCTCAGACCATTTAGGGCTTTGGAGGTTAATATCAAAAACGAAGCGGCAGTCCTCATCCCCCCTGAAAATAAGCCTAAGTATATGTATTATTAACATTTTTGAATCCCACCTTTCCTCTGGGAAGCTCGGAATAGCATTCATGACACTCCTTCTACGTTATCAGCACCTTGGGGGGGGGAGCAGGGAAAAGCAACAAACTTTCTATGTTTGGTATAGTATTTAGACTACTCTCTGTGTACGACTCCTTAAGATGATTTTTTTTTAAAAGCTCCGTTCTGAGACAGAAGGAGTTAATCCTCCCCCCCCCCCCCCACCACCACCACCATAGCTTTAATGATTTAAATGTCTCTGTGGTTCTGTTCTGCTCTGTGGTTAAAAATCATAGGTAACTTGAGAGAGACAGTCTGTCTTTATTGCACCCAGTGAATAACTCATAGCAACAACAATGATTCCATGGAAACAAAAACAAGAAATCTCCAGATATTTTCATAGGAAAAATTAAAATACATCATGATCATTAATACCATATAGCACCTAAACATTAGCCCGAAGAAGGGGAAATATGATTTAAAGTGTTAAAACAAATGTGTGTGGGGACCAAGAACTAACTCCCCACAGCGCTTCAGCCTTGATTGGAAAGTTCCCAAGGCCAAAGTGGTGTAGCAGTTAAGACGGTCAAACTACTGCCTGTGAGACCCAGGTTTCAACCCCCAATTGGATAAGTCACAACCGCTCAGCCTAGCCCACCTCATAGAGTTGTTGTGATAGGACGCGCAGTAATGAGTTTAAACTACAAGTACAACGATGTAGGCTAGATATCAGGGAAAAAATTTTCACAGTCAGAGTAGTTCAACATTGGAATAGGCTGCCAGAGGAGGTGGTGAGCTCCCCCTCACTGGCAGTCTTCAAGCAAAGGTTGGACACGCACTTTTCTTGGATGCTTTAGGATGCTTTGGGCTGATCCTGCGTTGAGCAGGGGGTTGGACTAGATGGCCTGTATGGCCCCTTCCTACTCTATGTTCTGTGATTCTGTGATAATAAAATGGAGGAGAGGAGAACAATGTAAGCCACTTTGTGTTCCTGTTGAGGAGATAGGCAGAGTACAAATAAATACATTAAATAAAAAGTATTGGTGTTTTTGATGTTGTGTTTGCTTTGTTTATGAATTGAGGAATGCCTGGACGGAGAGCTTCTGCTTTATCTTCTAGTTTCCCCTGGCATATGTTTAATTCTGGAACCCAAAATTAGCATGTTTCAAAAGGAGCTGGTAGAGGGATCAGTCAGCTTGGAGCCTAGTCCACACATGGGACCCACTAAGATCCTAGTGAGATGGCACAGAGCGGAAAAAAGAAAACTTTCATTCCAGTTTGTATTTGGCGGATAACATTTTTCAAAGTCCTTCTATCTATAATAATAATAATTCCATATCAGTAGACAATTGGCATGAATAACCATGGCCGCCAATTGATGACACTGGGGGCTGGCTGGCAAGGCATGATAATGCTTGCCAGCACAGTGGGCGTGCCATGCTGGGCATGCACATTGGGGGCAGCAGGGGTGGGCCTTGTGGTGCCTATTTAAGGTGCCACATGTAAGGGCCCAGCCTCTTTGCTGTCAATTACCACCGGGACAGCTTCCCACCCTCCCACCCTAGTTAAATGGTTTATTGGGTTTGTTGTTGTCATCATTTCCATCACAGGGGTTTAAAGGGGGCAAGAGAAAAGAGCCCATGGTTTCAGGGCTCCAGTGTGTGTACTGGAGCCCTGAAGGAGGGGGGGGTCTTGTTTGAGCGTGGCCTACCCTATTGGGTAGGCAAGGGGTTCTGAGACAGGCAGCTGGGTGACCAAATGAGGTGGGCGCCCATCAGTCACCTGCCCAGCTGCTTCCCTGGGAGATGGACCCTAGAGGCAAGGACCTGTCCTCCCGGCTGGGATGGAAACAGGTTCCAGGGCAACCCCAGGGCCAAGAATAAGCAGCCAGACAGCTGAATGGGGCTCTACTTCTTGCGCCAGGCCAATCCTGCAGCTAGAGGCTGGGTAACAATAAAGCTGTGACCCTATCACTGCCAACGGGAGCCATGTCTTGCTAGCCCACATACTCGCCTGCCAATCAAGTCTACCGTCCTACCACTTCAGAATTCAACCAACTCATTCTGCTCCATCCATAAGCCAGGCCTGGGTTGACAAGTCATTTTGAACAATTTCCACATTTTTAATAGAACATGGACTGCTGGGTCAGCCTTCGCACGACAAAAAGAAAGCGTTCTCCTTTCTTAGAACCCTGGGAAACCCCATTTGAGCGCCATTCTTCCTATAATTTGTTCCGCATCTGACCTTCAGTCCTGTCTTGATTTTCTCCACGTAGCCCTGCATTTATTAACGCCGTGGCTCCTCCCCTACCAAATATGGGCCAGGAAAACAATGTGCAATTCAGTGTGGCTGAGTGCTGGAATCCAAAGTCTCAGAAGTTTGACACCAATGTAATAATGGTTTTCAAGCCACTAAAAAGATTCAGATGTTTATTAATATGATTTACTGGAGCGTTGTTTTCATTTACAGGCAATCGGTTTTATTAGGACAAACGCTAATGCAACATAGACGTAGAAGATGAAATTGTGTTTCTGTTCTGTTTGGAGTGCAGGGCTTAATTATAACCTATTGGTTGACTTCTTCTTTTTTTGTTTTTGTCTTTTGCCATTTTAATTATGATCATGTATTATACTTCTGTACTGTTGCCATTCAACAGGACAATAAAACTTAATTAACAAAACAAGGAACATAGAAGACTAAAGATGGAAATACCTATTAGATCATGCAATTAGATCCCCAAGCCAGCCAAAGGGTTGTTCCTTCCAGTGAATGTATCTGAATTAACATTTTTCCACAAACCAGCCACAACAGAGATCTACCAAAACTTTCAAGTTTGCTGCTTTTATCTTCAAAAGGACAGAGTTGGACTTTAATGTTTGCTCCGTTTTTGTTTACTGTTTAAAAATATCTTCACCACCCCCCAATAAGAAAGGAGGCGAGTTCACTATCGGAGTAATGAGGAAAACACCCCAGATGGTTTATGAAAGGCCTGTATCGCCTGTAAATGTGACAGTTATATCATGGATGGCTCCTCTTAGACCGTTTATGCACTGGGAACTTCACTTCTCCACCCCCCTATCAGGAGCACAGATAGGGGGGTTGATAAGGTGCAGCAGGCTAAATGCTCCTCCATGTGGGTGCAGGAAGAGGTGGGGCAACCTGCCACAATTACAACTTCAGCCTGTAGCCTGGCATGAAACCTCCAGTGCATAAACGGTCTTACTGTTACTGCCCAGACTCATTGCGTTTGGTGGTTATGGCTCGGTGGTAGATCATACGTTGTGCTTGAAGAGGGTCTCAGGTTCATGGTCCGGCATTTCCAGTTTAAAAAAAATTTCAAGGTCAGGCTCTGCAAACTCTAATAAAATGTTATTGCTTCAGATGTGTTGGTTCTGGGTTCTGGACCCAGCTCATATTCCCAGTGGCCACATAGCAACTGGCTGTGATGATTTGTGATTCACTAATTGGGCATGCCATGAACCTTAAACTGAACCACATTTCCCTGGTTCATACCCACCCCTACTCAGAAATCTCTTAGCCCCATTTACCTCATAGGGTGTTTGTTATGTGGAGAGGAAGCCATTTTGAGACCCCTTTAGGTGGAAACAAGTGGGGTATAAAACTTTCTTTAGAAGCCCTTCCTCTTGGAGTACCAAGACTGGCTTTCCTTTTCCCACTGCCCCCTTAATTAAACCTCAGTCCATTTTCGATCTCATAAAACAGATATGGAGAATTCATCCACAAGAAGCAGGGATTTATTAAACAGACAAAAGTGCCATATTCATCATCATTTGGCTGCAAATTTTGTGGGGTTTGTTGGGATGCGGGGTTATAGGTGTTTTACTGGTCTATGAGATTTTACAATAGTCATCCACCATGAGCCTCTCCGGAGTGCTGGGATATAAGACCAAAAATCAATCAATCTTATATGGTATATGATGTTTAATGGGGCTTTATAAAATATTAATGTTTTTTCTGTAAAAAAAATTGTCTTACCTTATGTGCAAATGTCATTTCTCTCACTCAGATATATTATCGGCGTCACTCCATGGCTACGTCCTTCCTCTTGGCTCTAAACTACCACTGTCATGAGAGTAAACTCTATTGAATAAAATGGGACTTACTTATGAGTAGATCATATTAGGCTTGCCACCAGTGTATGGTTTCTGTCGTCCAGGTAGTGGCTGGAGACCTCCTGGGCTAACAACTGGTCTTGAGGTGACCTGGAAGAAATGGCTCCTTTGGAAGCTGGACACTGTGGCATTATATCCCATCAATGACCCTCCTCTCCACAAAACCAGCCTCCTCAGACTCCACCTTCAAAATCTTCAGGAATTTCTCAACCAAGACCTAACAAACCTTGGACCAGTATTTCCTCTTTTCCAGTTTCTCTGCTTAAGCAGCATCAGCTGTAGGCTCTGGGCCAAATCAGGCATTCAACCATACAGTTATCAATTCACTTAAAAAAAACCCAGTAGGATTACATAAGGGTATTTGATGATATCCAGATCTCGACTTGCCATTCCTTCTTCTTTCTCAGCCTAGTAATGCTATGAGCTTCAAGTACAACCATTTCAGCAAGGATGGATCCCCTGGGTTGCCACTGGATGAGCCAAGAATCCCAAAATAGAAAGCTAGATTTATGAATTGGTCCTGCTGCAATCAGAATTATGCATGCCCATTCAGGTCCTTTTGACTGTGAATATTGTCAGGATATGCAAGATCTATAGTGTGCACCATTCAACAGCATAAATGAAAAATATCTTACAGGGGGCATAAGAGGAGATGTGTAGCTAGGATGTTTAGATCAGGAATTTCCTGGTCTTTTTTTTCCAGTGTCCTGATTGTCTAAATTGGAGAATTCCTGTTCCTTTCAGGATACTTCCTCATTGTTTGCCTTCAGATGAAGAGAACACAGTCAGTTAGACTGATAGGGCTCTCTCTCTCTCTCAAGTTGTTTTTATTCTCATTAAAGCTATTTATTCTTTAAGCAGCCAGTGCTTGACTCCCTTGCATATTTAAACCTTGCCAATAAATATGAATGGGGTGGGGTTGATCACTGGGGCTAGAGTGCTATGCAGCAGCAGCTCTTCTCATGGATTGCCTTTTCTGTCTGTAGAAAAGGAGTAGGTAATTTTTGGCTGATTCTTCCTCCTATTGCAGACCCCCACGTTGCTGACTTGGTTCGTTTCTACAGGTCTACCATCATGACAGACCACCAATGGGGTGGGGAAGAACCTGTATGGTGAGAGAACAATTTCTTTCCTCTTGTGCTGCTTCGGATCCAAGCCAGAGGCAGGGAAGAAGGAAAAGACAGATTTATGAACCAGAGTGCTGTCACTTGATGAGAGTTTCCTTTTTGCCTTTAGCTTCAGCCAATTAGTAGTTTCAATTTTGTATGCATCTTAAACAAACACATGCAAATGGGACTTCTTTAGCCCTCTCATTTCAACCAGCATTACATCAACAAGGCTGTAAATAATGATTGTGTGCCATTGAGACAGAGTCATTATTATTATTATTATTATTATTATTATTATTATTATTATTATTATTATTATTTCTTACCTGCCTCCCCCCAAAGGCTTGAGGTGGGTTACAACACTCAGATAAAAACCCCAGGACAATCCGATATAAAAACCAAAATACAACAACCCCACAAAACCAAGATGCTACGGTGAAAAAACTCCTCCTGGACCTAAGACCCGAAATCTTCTTCGCTTAGAGGGAAAGGTGCAAGAGGGTGCAGATGGACTTTGCTACCACCACTCCTATGGGCGTGGGGGCTCTGATCTTCCTTGCCACCTGACCTCAACCATAGACCTGGCGGAAGAGCTCTGTTTTGCAGGCCCTACAGAGTGCTGAAAGCTCCCGCAGGGCCCCAGCTCCTCCGGGAGCTCATTCCATCAGGTTGAAGCCAGGTGAGCCTCCCTGGGTCTAGGAATGACCAATAAATTGGAACCCGCAGAGCGTAAAACCCTGCGGGGAGCATAGGGCGACAGGTGGTCCCTCAAATATGCTGGCCCCAGACTGCGGATGGCCTTAAAAGTCAAAACCAAAACCTTGGGGTTTTCAAGGAAAGAAATGAAGAAAGGTTTGTCTTTGACTTCTTCTGCATAGTAACTGCAGCCTTCCTGAGTGTTCTCTCATCCAAGCTGACCAAACCCGCTTAGCTTTCAGGATCTGATGTGATTGGTCAAGGCTGGGCTATCAAGCTACTCAAAAAGGTGATATAGGCAGGAAGATGATTCAGGATGGCCCTTGACACTGGCACACGAAATTGAGGGCAGAGAACAAAAAGTGGGCACATCAGGGGCTGATGGATCTAGCATCACCACTCACACAAGAATATTCTGTAGCACGGCGAAGGAGACTGCCCGTCATACACCAAATATGGTTAAATCCCAAGTATAAAAATCAAATTATTATTAATTATATGGGGTATTTCTATCGACATTCTCCCATGGCAGGCTCAAGGTGGTTTACAGAAAACAATTTAATACATTTAAAAATTAAATTTAAAATTTAAAAACTAAATATCAGCTCACTATCTAACAACTATCTAGTTCCCGCCCCCCCGCCCAGTTATCTCTTTGGTTTTTGCCTGCCTGTCGATTTGGATAGTTTACATCTGTCAGTAGGATGGGGGAGAGTAGGGAAGGTACCGGAAAGTGGCAGGGAAAGGTCTATTTTTATTAGATCACTCTGGTTTCAGCCACAAGCCTGTTAGAAGTCAAGGCCAGGCAGATGTCTTGACTGCAGTCAGGGCCAGGCAGATGTCTTTGGGGCCAGGGAATATCATAAATTTGCACCAGATTAATAGAGTACTCTCTGGGGCATGTACTGGGAGAGGCTGTCCCTCAGATAGACAGGTCCCTGAAAGGTGACTTAGGATATCAAACGTATGTTAAATATTTGGCAAATACTTAGAGAGAATATCTGATAAATATTCACTATCAAAATTCACACAAGAACGTTCTAAGAAGGAATTCATTTCAATCCATAAATTATTTCAATCCCCTGAAGAATTTGTAGTCAATTAAAAATGTATCTGTCTATCACCCTTTTATACTTTTCTTTCACCGAGAAGCTGAAGGTAGTGTTCATAGTTGTCTTCTGCTCTTCCTTTTTAATCTTCCAGCAACTCGGTTTGATCTCAGAGACCAAAACACCTCCCACTAAAAATATTTAATTGAATAATCTACTGTTCTTTTTGTAGATCTGTTGGAAAATGACATATATGTCACGTGATGGATAAACAATAAGGATTATGAATACATATCCTATACAGCAGTGGCCCCCAACCTTTTTATCCCCGGGGACCAGTCAATGCTTGACAATTTTACTGAGGCCCGGGGGGATAGTCTTTTGCCAAGGGACGTCACCGCTGCTGCCTGAGCCCCTGCTCCACTTGCTTTCCCGCCGGTGTCCCTGACTTCCTGCTGCCCACTGGGGAGCGCTGCCAGTGCCACATCAAGGTGGAGCCCCAGCCATGGTGGCTGCAGGAGAGCACCAAAGGTTAGCCGGTGGCAGAGTGGCAGGGCAGCCCCCAAGGCAGCAGCGGGGGAGGAGGACGAGGAGGAGCCGCAGCCCGGTACCGACTGATCCACAAACTGGTCCTGGTCCCTGGACCAGGGGTTGGGGACCACTGCTATACACTACAGGAAATATTTTTCAACATGTGAAATCATGTTTGAGATCTTCTCCTACTTAAGTCCAAACAGATGAAACCAGCTTACTTCATAATTTTATGGGAACTTGAATTCTTCCACTGACATGGACGCAACTGGAGCCCCTTAATTAATAGAATTAAACAATGGCTTTTCCTGGAGCAAAAATATGGAGTTTTTGACAAAAACAATTTGCTATTATAGGCCAACCACATGGAAACTTCCTATGAATTAGTTGCCTTAAATATCAAACTTAATCCTGTGTTGCTGCTCCTTTTTAGAATTCAAAGAGAATTCCGTGTTATTTTTTTAAAAAAACATGTGAGTAGCATGATGTGGAGAGTGAGGAAAGAAGGATCCCCCCCTTTTCATAATATGTGGGCTTTCCCAATAAAGCTAATTGGCAGTAGAGTTCTTCACATCATTAGTTTGTGCAGTTTGCGGCCTCTGGGTGGGCTAAATGGCCACTGGCTTAGATGGTTTTGAATGAAGTTAGCAAATGAACTGAGGCCATTAGCCATAATAGCTAAATGGAAGCTCCAGATCCAGAGGGAATATATCTTTCTATAAGAGAGGGAAGTGTTATAGCCTTTGTGACTTGCTGGGGTTTATGGGGGTAACTACGCTGAGAAAGGTGTTGGAGGCCTATTTCTGGAGAATCAAAAGCAAGTCCCCTGGTATGTTCAAAACTAACCACATTTATTTCTGCTTAAGTTTTCATGAGTCACTTTATCAGACATCTGGTGCACATCTATCCTTGTCTTCTGTGGATGTCTCCCCATCCTTGTCTCCCTATGCTTCTGATGAAGTGAGTTCTGATTCTTAGAATCATAGAATCATAGAGTTGGAAGGGGCTATACAGGCCATCTAGTCCAACCCCCTGCTCAACGCAGGATCAGCCCAAAGCATCCTAAAGCATCCAAGAAAAGTGTGTATCCAACCTTTGCTTGAAGACTGCCAGTGAGGGGGAGCTCACCACCTCCTTAGGCAGCCTATTCCACTGCTGAACTACTCTGACTGTGAAATTTTTTTCCCTGATATCTAGCCTATATCGTTGTACTTGTAGTTTAAACCCATTACTGCGTGTCCTCTCCTCTGCAGCCAACAGGAACAGCATCCTGCCCTCCTCCAAATGACAACCTTTCAAATACTTAAAGAGGGCTATCATGTCCCCTCTCAACCTCCTTTTCTCCAGGCTGAACATTCCCAAGTCCCTCAACCTATCTTCATAGGGCTTGGTCCCTTGGCCCCAGATCATCCTCGTCGCTCTCCTCTGTACCCTTTCAATTTTATCTACGTCCTTCTTGAAGTGAGGCCTCCAGAACTGCACACAGTACTCCAGGTGTGGTCTGACCAGTGCTGTATACAGTGGGACTATGACATCTTGTGATTTTGATGTGATGCCCCTGTTGATACAGCCCAAAATGGCATTCGCCTTTTTTACCGCTGCATCACACTGCCTGCTCGTGTTTAGTTTACAATCCACAAGTACCCCAAGGTCTCGTTCACACACAGTGTTACCTAGAAGTGTATCCCCCATCCAGTAGGCATGCTTTTCATTTCATGAAAGCTTACGTAGATATACATCTGGCTCATCTTAAAGGTGCCACTAGACTAAGGTGACCAGATATAAGGATTTGGGCGGGACTGTCCCGCCCTTCCACAATTTGTGCGAGGTCACTCAGCGTTTAAGAAAAGTCCCGATTTTTTTCCAAACAGCACATGCAGCACTCCTCTTCCCCCATTTAATCCTCAAACCAACTCTTGGGAGCTGCTCATGCTGACTCGGGATTGTCTAGCGAGTGGCAAGAACCTGGGCCCATTCCAACACCCCGGCAGCCTTCCTAGCTCCTCCCCATGAACATAAGACAAACTCTTCTGGATCAGACCAGTGGTCAATTGAGTCCAGCATCTTGAAGAAAGAAGAAGATCTTTTTGGACAAAGGAATGCTGTTCTTTGTTAGCCAATCAAATGCATTATTCTTTATTTCGTTATAAAAACTTAATGCAATGTTGTATTCAATTCTTATGTCAAATATAGATTGTTTTTGAAAAGAGATGCATGTCTGGTTGTTTCCAGCCGAAAAAAGTGTCATAGACCTAGATGGCTTCAAATCAGAGGTTTGACTCTTGAGAGCTGTTACCCCCCAAATCTCTTCGGTTTATATTTCAGTGGTGGCCAAATTGTAGCTCTCCAGAGGACTACAATTCCAATGAGCCCTGCTGGCAGGGGTTTATGGGAACTATAGTCCATGGACATTTGGAGAGTCCCAGTTGGGTCACCATTGTTCTGTAAGGTACTAATGGGCTAAAATCAGGCTGTTCTACTGCAGACTGACATGGTTGCCCTTTGAAACCGTCCCCAGAAGAATTACACCCATCTATGCCCATTGATTGCAGTGGACTTTGGTGGTACTACCAACTTAATTTTGATCTCTTCTGGGTCTTGTAGTTTTGTTCCCTTCATGATCCAGTTTGGAAAACGGGTGACGATGCCCACCTCTCTAGATATAAACAATACTTATCATTATCTCCGAAGCTATGCCATAAGGCTGTTCTAAGGATAAAATGTGGAGGGGAGGACCATGCACACTACCTTGAATTCCTTGGATGAGGAACTGGGTGAAAAATTAAATCAATAAGAAATACATTATTATCAAGACATAGAGATACTGGCCTCAGTATGGGACCTGGGGATCCCCTGGAATTATAGTTCACCTCCAGACTACAGAAATCAGTTCCCCTGCAGAAAATGGATCCTTTGGAGTGTGGACTCTATGGACTCTATTTCATCCCATTGAGGTCCATGTCCTCCTCAGGCCCCATGCCCAAATCTCCAGGACTTCCCCAGTTTGGAACTGACAACTGTTTCCCCTCCCCATTCCCCACTGGTGGCCATGGGGGACTTGGGAACGCTATCAAAATTTGATGATGTGTTTCGGGGAGTTGTAAATGAAAGTGGACTGTGGACTGGGAACATCATCTGGGCATGGAATTGGGGGTCACTGTACATTTCCTGGATTCCTCAGGGGATTGGATTAGATGACCCTGGAAGTACCTTCCAACTCTGATTCTATGAATCCTAAACAGAGTTACATTCATCTAAGTCCATTGAAGTCAAGGGATTTAGGAGGATGAAATTTTGTACAGTAAGTTTATGCAGGAAAATGAGAAATTCACAGATGCATATACAAGGATAAGGGTCCTAATATTCCCCCAACTGGTTACTCATTTAGTTTTAAAAGCTTTGTGGTATTTAGTATGAAATATATATAATATGCCTCCCGAAAGGTGGGAAAGACCCCCCTTTCAGTCCCAAGTATTCTACGAGAAACTACTCTGAGAGATTAAACAGACTGCTTTACCAAAGCCCTGCTCTGCCTCCAGAGCATCCGAGACACTTAATTACTGTTCGCAACGAATAGCTGTCTATATTCTAATACAGGATCTGAAGAGTTTGGCTGACATTCTGTCAGGTAGATCATGGGATTAAGAGTGTTTTTACTGATTTTCTGTTTCTTCCCTGAAGGACTGAAATGTCTATTAGGAATAATTAATGGAACTCGGAGGCTTAGATCAAGGTGGGTACCAGTGGAGAGAGAATGCCGGATCCTGCGCCCAAACCAACCTGTCTGCAACAACCAAGGCTTCACGGCCCTCTGTACAAACCTGCTCAAACAATTCTTATCCTCTACTCTATGAAAGGCAAGCCGTATTGGCGACAACTCACCGCTTAAAGCAGTGGCTAGCAGGAGGGGGCATGAGATGTGCCATCCTCTAACATGCTAACATCTTTCCTGTGGGATGTCAGCCTGTCGGAGGATGCCATACCTTGCACCCACTCCCCCCACTTGTGCGTTCCCCCGGCTGAGCAGCCCTCAACCCCACTCCACCCCTGACCACTCTGAGCAGTAGAAAGCGACAGTGGCTGAGGCAGTGTGCATAGATGAGGCAGTGATGGCTGAAGGACAGAAATGGCTGTAGCAGCCAGCCAACCTCTCTCTTGCTGTCTTCCCCCCATAGTGGACTCATGGTGGTTGAGGGGGAAAGGGGGGAGGGGAAATGAGGGAAATCCTGATGGTGGCTCAGGAGATGATGTGGGGCAGGGAAGGTGTAACCCTTCCACATGTTGTCCCAATGTCTGCTCTCGCCCCATCTTTTCTAGAGCCTGTTGTATTTTCCCCCTACAACGGGTTTTGTTTCTAGTCTAGAAATAACCAGCTTTCCTTTGTGGAAACATCAGTCCGGAGAAATAAACAGCAACAATCCTAGTGAGAAACTCTGCAGCCCCAGGGTGTGGCTGGAAGGTAAACTGGGCATCCATCTTGCTGGTGTTTGACAGGCTGGGACTGATCAGTGCCTATATGGCTCTGGGGGACCCTATTTATGCCACTCTATGCTGGAAACTGTTGGGAGAGGTGATAGCAGTTTCATGAAGGTACCTGCTAACACAGGGTGTGTTTAATCCATCTGGACTCTAGAGGGAGCTGTAGAGTATTCTCTCTCCCTGAAAGCTTGCAGTGCTGAATGCATATCTTGTTTCCACCCCTGCAGCTTGTGGTGCTTATTTTCTGCCTATAAGTAAATTGTTGTGGGGAAAAGGTCTCCTTGCTGATGAAAGGCTTGCAGTTGTTAAGGTGTTTGCAGATCCTGTTCTGTTGTTACAGTAAACATTGCATATTGCAGCTCTGTATGTGTGGGACTGGATGATTAGGCTCCCAACAAAAGGAGGATTTCAAATGCAGTAAATAAATACATAAAGTAACAATTCTTACATAGGCTATATTTTGAAATAATGCCTCTGCAGGCTTGGGCTGCTTTGCAAACTAACAACAGAAAAAGAAACATTGAAAACAACCCCAGAATTATCGATATTAAAGAAAGCCTAAAAATATGACATTAACTAATCTAAAACAATATCCAGAAAGCAGGCCAGAAGCGGACCATAGAAACTGCTGGGAAAGATGAAATTATCCAATTAAAAGCATGGGTAATCAAGAAATGCTCCAGTTTGGCGCCTAAAATACTCACCAAGCAAGCTTCATAGGGAAGGGCATACCACCACTGAAAAAGCCATGTGTCTCCTTGGCACCCTCCTTACCTGTTCAGGTGGGAGCACAGAGAGCAAGACTCAGGGATAAGAACTTGACTGACCAGCTGGGGAAACAGTCCTTCCCCTCCCACAGCCCCAAGTCACTGAAGGCTCTCAAAGTTGTGTCTGGAGTCCTTTTTAAAACCCAGTTTCTTTTTCGAAACTTCATGGAAATCGCAGCGACAGTATTATTGTAGGTCAAACAGGCACATGGTCTTTCTTACCCATATTCCTTATTTTTTGAGCTGTGCAATTTGCAACTTTGCATTTGTAACCAGTATACAAGCTGAAGTTGTGAGGCCTTGCCTAGCAACCCGGGCAGCTTCTGGAGGGTGGAAAGTCATGAAAGCAGCACACTGTGACAATGAGACATCCTTTCCAATCCCATGCTGAGAAGTGATCACATCACACACCATGCTATAGCCATTTCCCAAATCTAAACCGATCTTACCATAGATACTTAGATAGTTCCTAGAGTGTTGCCAGCACCATAACATAACTTCTGGGTGCTTGGATGGAATTTCATTGTGAGCTACCCTTCCCCCCCCCTACACACACACACACACACACACACACACACACACACACACACACACACACACATTCTACTGCTGATTGGTGAACAGCCCTTCACACCAGCCATTCTCCACCTTTTTGGGGCCATGTCCCTTTTATCAGCTCTTTTGAGGTTCCAGACACAACACCAACAGATAGCCAGAAAATCATTTATTATCGAGCCACAAGAAAACTTGAACATTCCGACATACTGAAAAAACTTTTTAAAAGCCTGTAAGAAATTAAAATTTAGAACATCTGACCGAGAGAAGCATATGCGGTCCTTTTTTCCCCCTTGGATGCATTAATTCAAGTACATACAAAGGAAAGGATTACGTGATTTCTTTTTCCTTTCTCTTGACGAAGGTTGAACTTTCTAACAATTCTGCACCCAAACCTACCTGTCTGCAATAACCAAGGGTTCAAGGCCATCTATCCAAACCTGTTCAAACATCCTCTTCCTCTAATACAGAGGTAGTCAACCTGTGGTCCTCCAGATTTCCATGGACTACAATTCCCATGAGCCCCTGTCAGCAAATGCTGGCAGGGGCTGATGGGAATTGTAGTCCATGGGAATCTGGAGGACCACAGGTTGACTACCCCTGCTCTAACATATAAAAGGCAAGACATATTGCTGATAACTCATCTCCTAAAGCAGTGAGAGCCAGTTTGGTGTAGTGGTTAGGAGTGCGGACTTCTAATCTGGCATGCTGGGTTCGATTCTGCACTCCCCCACATGCAACCAGCTGGGTGACTTTGGGCTCGCCACGGCACTGATAAAGCTGTTCTGACCGGGCAGTGATATCAGGGCTCTCTCAGCCTCACCCACTTCACAGGGTGTCTGTTGAGGGGAGAGGAATGAGAAGGCGACTGTAAGCCGCTTTGAGCCTCCTTCGGGTAGAGAAAAGCGGCATATAAGAACCAACTCTTCTTCTTCTTCTTCATATATGGGTTCATGTCAAGAAGGGTTCATAGAATCATAGAGTTGGAAAGTTGTGGTGCCCAAAACTTAACACAATACTCCAAGGGAGCTCTTACCAGTGCCTCAGGGTTTTCATCAGTTCAGTTACCAGGGCCCCCCTAAACCCTTTGGGCTCCCCTTCCCACATTTTTTAGTCTGTGGCCCCCTTCAAATTTGCCAGGGCCTCCCGGGGGGCCACATAGTCCCCATTGGGAATGGCTGCTTAACACACCCACTGAATGAGCTGGAAGTACGCACACACAGGAGTTGGTGATAGAATAACTCTACAAACCAACTTCTAAATCTTTGCGCGCACCACCAAACCCGCACAGAAAGAAATGTTCTACCGTGTACAATATGCACCAAAATAGAAGGCAGTAGTGGTGATGGTGGGTTGGTGGGGGAACTTGCTCCTGCATTCAAAATAGGCCTTTAAGAAATTACTACTTTGCTTCCAAAAAAAAGTGCGCTGTGGCCTTAAAGAGAAGAATGCCAGAGTACTGTTTCGCCTCAGGACCATTCCTGTCACTTAATCACCTCATTGTCGTAAGTGCCTGGCTGCATCCTTGAGGGGCTTTGCGTTTGATGAATGTCAAGAGTCCTGTCAAGACGAACACGGCTGGAGTCAAAGGGATTGCTTCCCGGTAGACGAAGCCTGAGCCAAAATGTCTCACAATTTTTCACGGACGTATTTCTGGCCTTGTTGAAAAATGCCCTTCATCCCTGGTATTCGATTACTCCTCGAGGAAACGTTCCCAGATTCGTTTTGCATTGAACATACATTGCTCTCACTTGCTCTCACTCTCAATTGACTTCACTTGCTCTAGGTCAGGGGTAGTCAAACTGCGGCCCTCCAGATGTCCATGGACTACAATTCCCAGGAGCCCCCTGCCAGCGAATGCTGGCAGGGGGCTCCTGGGAATTGTAGTCCATGGACATCTGGAGGGCCGCAGTTTGACTACCCCTGCTCTAGGTAATGTCCTTGTATTTCCAGATCTGATTGGCTCCTAAGCTTTGTGACATCTTCTTTATGTGAGCAGTTCTATGGCATGGTGAACCTTCGCCTTATGTTCACGTTAGGCAGGGAGTCTGGCTGCTGATGTGTACAGCAGAGCTTTTTGTATGGGTGCCAGAATATCTGAACAAATGGAGGCTCTCCAGCCTCCTATGTTTCTAGGGTCATGATTGACAGTACCAGCCCACAGGTTTCTGTTACTCGGTGAGGTTGTCTCAGTCCTTCCAGAAGGAAACACACTTTTCTTGCCAGGTTTTTTTTCTGCTTAAAAGGCTCCTATTTAGTGAGACGATCACAGTGTTGGGTAAACAACTTTGTCAACTTCCATTACAATCCTGCTTATGGGATATGACTCCTCAAAGTCTATGAGGAGGGAAAGAAATTATTTATTTACGTTATTTATAGAGACTCGCTCACAGAGTGAGTCAATATCATCGGCAGGATGGGACGTTCGGTGAACGATGGAATAGGAATCCGGGTTTGTTGAACCGACCAGAAATTTAAAACCAGAACAGAAGCAAAGCATAATTCTTAAAATGACATCATATACGATGCAAGAATGACACAGTAGGGTCCACGTTTTAGCAAGCTGTACGCAGTTGTTTGGCCACAGTCCCTAACAATTTATTCAGGTAACCTTGGGAAACGTTTTGTACAGGGTAACTATTGCAGAAAAGGCCTATGGAATGCTTAGTTTGTGGAATGCCACGAGAGGGGCGCTTCTCTGACCTTCTCAGGCAGGCGGGGGCCACAGTGTTATGTAGGGTTGCCAACTCTGGGATGGGAAAAACCTGGAGTCTTTGGGGGTGGAGCCTGCAGAAGATGGGGTTTGGGAAGGGTAGGAAGACAAATGAGGTATAATTTCATACAGTTCGCATTCTAAGTGGCCATTTACTCCAGGGGAACTGATCTCTGTAGCCTGGAGATGAACTGTAATTTGGGAGGAATTCCCCAAAGAAGAAGAGTTGGTTTTTGTACCCCACCTTTCTCTACCAGAAAGAGCCTCAAAGAGGTCATAATTGCCGTCCGTTCCTCTCCCCTCAACAGATAACCAAGAAGGTAGGTGGGGCTGAGAGAGCTCTGACAGGTCTGCTCTGTGAGACCAGCACTATCACGGCTGTGATGAGCTCAAGATCACCCAGCTGGCTGCCTGTGGAGGAGCAGGGAGTCCAACCCTGCTTGGCAGATTAGAAGCTGCTGCTCTGAACCACTACATCAAGCATAGTAATGAAAACGTCTAGATAAGACCAAAAGCAATCCAAACGCCTCCCAAAAGGCTATTGATAATATTGATGAAATATCTCTGGACAAATGTACATTTGTTAATTTGTTGCAATTTATCTATTTGGTCACATGTTTTTCATCCCACTGTGGTAGACTACCTGGCAGGGCAGGTGAGCAGTAAGATTTTCCAGCCTGAAACAGGATGGAACCAGAGGCAGGAGGGTTCAGCCATGGTAGCCTCAGCAATAGGCCAGATTTGGCAGTCTGCCACAGGTATGCTCAGAAGGCAAGGGGGTAGCAGGTGAACCCAGGCAAAGGAGTGATGGCTATCTGGGCCAGGTGGCTTTAGGAAGTCGGATGTGGCTATGGATAACAGGAGTCTGGTAAGTAACAAGGAACAGAATAGTGCAGAGCTTAACAGAAGAACCTTTTGTGGGGCTATAAAGAGGAAGGAGAAGATCCTCTGGTGGCGTAGAGTGGTAAGGCAGCAGACGTGCAGTCTGAAAGCTCTGCCCATGAGGCTGGGAGTTCGATCCCACCAGCCGGCTCAAGGTTGACTCAGCCTTCCATCCTTCCGAGGTCGGTAAAATGAGTACCCAGCTTGCTGGGGGGTAAAGGGTAATGACTGGGGAAGGCACTGGCAAACCACCCAGTATTGAGTCTGCCAAGAAAACGCTGGAGGGCGTCACCCCAAGGGTCAGACATGACCTAGTGCTTGCACAGGGGATACCTTTACCTTTACCTTTAAAGAGGAAGGAAGAGCTTGCTGGAGGGAAAAAGTACAGGAGGTTAGCAGAAAACCAAGCAGGGTTGCCAGATCCCTTGGTACAGGTGGGGGTCTCACGGTTTTAGGATGTGCTCCCCCCCCCCAACCTCTTCTAAACTGGAAGAAAACTGAAAACTAACATGACATGCTGATGCTACCTGGAAGTAATGTTGGCACTTTGGCAATATTGGGGAGGTCGCTTTGGGTTTGGGGCAAAACTCTATGGTTAGATGCTTATTCTACTGTAGAGCTTTTGCCCCAAAGCCAGAGTGTAACCTCCCCAACGTCACTGATGTGCCGATATCGCTTCTGAGTGACATCAGGACATTGCATTAATTTGCAGTGCTCCTCCCCACCTTTCAGAATGTGCACCACCCACCAGCAGTTCCGAACCACCCAAAAAAAAAAAAAAAAAAGGTTAGGTGGGGCACAGGAAATATACAAATTATAGCAAGGGAGAACAAAGTATTGTGTGCAACACCAGGCCACAAAACAATACAGTATGTCTTTCTCACACAGTTTATAGTAACATTAGAAGTAAAACAATTGACCATATCTCGAGGACTTTCTCATTAACATTAATGTACTGTGGAATGCCGTATGCTACATGGTGGAGTAACAACATTATGCTACATATATTAGCAGTTTACTTCTAATGTTATTGTCAGTGATGGTGTGAGGAGGATGCTGTCTATCGTTTTGTAACCCTAAAGCCAAGCCAGACGGGAGGAGACAGGAAAAGAGGGAATAGAGTTGCCTCAGAGAGATTCCTAGGCCAAGGTGCACTTTGCAGTGTTGTGTCTTTTCTCTTGTATGTATTGTAACTCTGAGGTGGGTGAAAATAACCTAACCGCAGCTTCGGATACCTGGAATGCTCACCTGTGTAAGGAAGCAGAGACTGGGATGGTGTTTTCAAGATTTCATGGGTCCCATGTATGAGGTCCCCTTGACCCTCCTTACCCTGTGGATATCACACCAATGTTTTTTCCTTGAAAGAGGACCCAAGTTACCTGACAAAGAACATGGGTCCCATGTATGAGGTTCCCTTGACCCTCCTCACCCTGTGGATATCACACCAATCTTTTTTCTTTGAAAGGGGACCCAAGTTACCTGACAAAGAACATCCAAATCATCTGTATAAGAAGAAGAGGAAGAAGAAGAGTTGGTTCTTATATGCCCTCTCAAACAAGATAACAATAATAATAAACCAACAAAACTATTGCGGTGTGTGGGTGTGTGGGTTGGGGGGGGGGGGAATGAGGATCCTAAATTCCCTCAGTTGTCCTCTTGAATGTCATGAATTTACAAATTCCCCTCAAAACCTACAAGCCACTTTCTCAACCAAAGTTTTGTGAAACTCTGGGGTTCCTTGATGACCATGGAAGGGTTTCTCAAACGGGTGGGAGTTAATTAATTTGTAATATATTTTTTAGATTTGTTAAACATTAATCGGGTGATATGACCTCATATGGTCTTGTCAACACTCCTTTCCCAAAATGGCCAGTGATGGGCCTGGAGGGGCCCCGGGTGGACATGTCCACAGCTCTGCTTCCCAACCATATTCTACACGATTGTGCCACTTCTGGGGTTTTTCAAAGTCTGAAGAATGTTTCAGGGGTTTCTCAATGGTGAAAAGGTTGAGAAAGGCTGATCTACAGGTTTGGAGCTTTCTTAACAATTTCCAGTGCAACAAAACAAAATCAGACTCCAGTGGCACCTTTAAGACCAACAAAGATTTATTCAAGGTGTGAGCTTTCGAGTGCAAGCACTCTTCCTCAAACTATGCACTCGAAAGCTCACGCCTTGAATAACTCTTTGTTGGTCTTAAAGGTGCCACTGGACTCTGATTTTGTTTTGTTGCGCTGCTTCAGACCAACACGGCTACCCACTTGAATCTAATTTCCAGCAAACTTTTCCTTGTGGCTGGGGCCGCTGCTGAAAGGACTTCAACAGGACAGAGGCAGATGGACACAACTTTGTAAAGAGCAAATTTAGACTAAATTACTGGTGAGAATGGAGCTGTTCTATGAGGTGCAGGCATTTCAAAAGGGTCAGCAGAATTCACCCAAAGCAAAACATAGATTGCATTCAGGTTTTTAAAATTCTCCTCCACCAGAAAAATTTCGAGAAAATCCAAAAACATTTCAAGAAGTCGGACAAAGCTTCTGTTGGGTGCCTGTGTGTCCAGACCGACAATATTTGCTGTCCTTGAAGAAGAAGAAGAAGAAGAGTTGGTTCTTATATACCACTTTTCTCTACCTGAGGGAGGCTCAAAGCGGCTTACAATCGCCTTCCCATTCCTCTCCCCACAACAGACACCCTGTGGGGTGGGTGAGGTTGAGAGAGCGCTGATATCACTGCCCGGTCAGAACAGTTTTATCAGTGCTGTGGCGAGCCCAAGGTCACCCACCTGGCTGCATGTGGGGGAGTGCAGAATCGAACCCAGCATGCCAGATTAGAAGTCCGCACTCCTAACCACTACACCAAACTGGCTCTGTTAGTAGTAGGACCCCGCTGAAAGGTTTTCTTCGAGGCAAGGCCTCCTGTTCATGCCGGGTACCTCTCTGCTGCAGTCAACTGCTGCTTTCAAGGCAGGCTTGCAGACCCTTTAAACTTTCACTTTTTATTAAGGAAATCAAAACCAGAACAATTAAATAGCTCTGATTCTTATTTGTTTTAATATCATGAGAATGTCTGCAGTGGCCCAAACAGCAGAGGGAAGTATGTAAAACAGCAATGCTAGCTTTTCTGGAGGCAAACTTCAAAGGAAGCATGCAAAAAAAAGAGGAAATCTAAAGCAATAATTAGTTACATTTGTGGGGTGTCCTTTGTATGTCGAGTCATGCGTTAAATATCAGAAGAAAGAATGAGGGATTGGGGTAGATGCTGGACTGAGGAAATAACTCAGTGTCCTCTAAAGCAGGGGTAGTCAACCTGTGGTCCTCCAGATGTCCATGGGCTACAATTCCCATGAGCCCCTGCCAGCAAATGCTGGACATCTGGATGACCACAGGTTGACTACCCCTGCTCTAAAGCAAAGAAAAAATAATCCTCCCCATCCCACAACTGAATATTTCCCCCCCCACCCAAAAAAAATCCCTTTAAACATTTGCAGATTCAGAAAAGGATAAGATCTATTGTATAAAGTCGACATTATACGAACATTAGGAACATCTTTTTATTTGTTATATGCAATATCACCAAGGATTTGCAGATAGACTAATTTTTAATTAATTTTTTAAATTGTTTTTTTTAACACAGAGGTACAACCAATGATTTCTGCAAAAGACAATGCTGAAGCTGAGATGCTGCAAACTTTAATACGGACGTGATCACCGTTCAAAACAATTACGCTAAAACTCCTCACATCCACAGGACTTGAGCTCCTCACTAGATCGTCTTGAGATTTTGCTCGAATCTCAATTTGAATTTCATATCGAGCTTGTTGTTGTTGTTATGTGCGAAGTCGTGTCCGACCCATCGCGACCCCATGGACAATTATCCTCCAGGCCTTCCTGTCCTCTACCATTCCCCGGAGTCCATTTAAGTTTGCACCTACTGCTTCAGTGACTCCATCCATCCACCTCATTCTCTGTCGTCCCCTTCTTCTTTTGCCCTCGATCTCTCCCAGCATTAGGCTCTTCTCCAGGGAGTCCTTCCTTCTCATGAGGTGGCCAAAATATTTGAGTTTCATCTTCAGGATCTGGCCTTCTAAAGAGCAGTCAGGGCTGATCTCCTCTAGGACTGACTGGTTTGTTCGCCTTGCAGTCCAAGGGACTCGCAAGAGTCTTCTCCAGCACCAGAGTTCAAAAGCCTCAATTCTTTGACGCTCGGCCTTCCTTATGGTCCAACTTTCGCAGCCATACATTGCAACTGGGAAGACCATAGCCTTGACTAAACGCACTTTTGTTGGCAGGGTGATGTCTCTGCTTTTTAGGATGCTGTCTAGATTTGCCATAGCTTTCCTCCCCAGGAGCAAGCGTCTTTTAATTTCTTTGCTGCAGTCCCCATCTGCAGTGATCTTGGAGCCCAGGAAAATAAAATCTGTCACTATCTCCATTTCTTCCCCTTCTATTTGCCAGGAATTGAGAGGGCCGGATGCCATGATCTTTGTTTTCTTGATGTTGAGTTTCAAGCCAACTTTGGCACTCTCCTCCTTCACCCGCATCAACAGGCTCTTTAGTTCCTCTTCACTTTCTGCCATTAGAGTGGTATCATCTGCATATCTGAGGTTGTTGATATTTCTCCCTGCAATCTTGATCCCAATTTGTGACTCCTCTAATCCCGCATTTCTCATGATGTGCTCTGCATACAAGTTAAATAGGCAAGGCGACAGTATACAGCCTTGCCGAACTCCTTTCTCAATTTTGAACCAGTCAGTGATTCCATGTTCAGTTCTCACTGTTGCTTCTTGACCTGCATATAAATTTCTCAAGAGACAAATAAGATGCTCTGGTATTCCCATCTCTTTAAGAACTTGCCACAATTTGTTGTGCTCCACACAATCAAAGGCTTTAGCATAGTCAATGAAGCAGAAGTAGACGTTCTTCTGGTACTCCCTAGCTTTCTCCATGATCCAGCGTATGTTGGCAATTTGATCTCTAGTTCCTCTGCCTCTTCGAAATCCTGCCTGTACTTCTGGAAGTTCTCGGTCCACATATTGCTGGATCCTAGCTTGTAGGATTTTGAGCATAACTTTGCTAGCATGAGAAATTAGTGCGATGGTGCGGTAGTTTGAACATTCTTTGGCATTGCCCTTCTTTGGGATTGGAATGTAAACTGACCTTTTCCAATCCTGTGGCCATTGTTGAGTTTTCCAAATTTGCTGGCATATTGAGTGTAGCACTTTTACTGCATCGTCCTTTAAGATTTTGAATAGTTCAACTGGAATGCTGTCACTACCACTAGCTTTATTGTTGCTCAGACTTCCTAAGGCCCATTTGACTTCACATTCCAGGATGTCTGGCTCCAGGTCAGTAACTACCCCATTGTGGTCATCAGGGATGTTAAGCTCGCTCTTGTATAGTTCTTCTGTATAATTTTGCCACCTTTGTTTGATCTCTTCTGCTTCTGTGAGGTCCCTACCATTTTGGTCCCTTATCATACCCATCTTTGCATGAAACGTTCTCTTCATATCTCCAATTTTCTTGAAAAGATCTCTGGTCCTCCCCATTCTATTGTTTTCTTCTATTTGTTTGCACTGTTCATTTAAGAAGGCATTCTTATCTCTTCTAGCTTTTCTCTGGAATTCTGCATTCAATTGGGTGTATCCTTCTCTTTCTCCCTTGCCTTTCACTTCCCTTCTCTCCTTAGCTATTTGTAAAGCTTCCTCAGATAGCCATTTTGATTTCTTGCATTTCTTTTTCTTTGGGATGGTTTTAGTTGCTACCTCTTGTACAATGTTGCGAACCTCCGTCCATAGTTCTTCAGGCACTCTGTCTATCAGATCTAATTCCTTAAATCTATTTGTCACCTCCACTGTGTATTCGTCAGGGATATGATTTAGTTCATACCTGAGTGGCCTAGTGCTTTTCCCTACTTTCTTCAATTTAAGCCTAAATTTTGCAACAAGAAGCTCATGATCTGAACCACAATCAGCTCCTGGTCTTGTTTTTATTGACTGGATAGAACTTTTCCATCTTTGGCTGCAGAGCACATAGTCAATCTGATTTCTGTGTTGACCGTCTGGTGATGTCCATGTGTAGAGTCGTCTCTTGGGTTGCTGGAAAAGAGTGTTTGCTATGACCATTGTATTCTCTTGACAAAATTCTACCAGCCTGTGCCCTGCTTCATTTTGTACTCCAAGGCCAAACTTGCCTGTTATCCCGGTTATCTTTTGGCTTCCTACTTTAGCATTCCAATCCCCCATGATGATAAGCACATCATTTTTGGGGGTTGCTTCTAGAAGGTGTTGTAGGGCTTCATAGAACTGATCAACTTCATCCTCTTCAGCAGCAGTGGTTGGGGCGTAGACCTGGATCACTGTGATGTTGAATGGTTTGCCTTGGATTCGAACTGAGATCATTCTGTCATTTTGGGGATTGTATCCCAAGACTGCTTTTCCTACTCTCTTATTGATTATGAATGCTACTCCATTTCTTCTGCGAGATTCTTGTCCACAGTAGTATACCTGATGGTCATCTGAATTAAATTCACCCATTCCTGTCCATTTTAGTTCACTGATTCCTAAAATGTCGATGTTCAGTCTTCTCATTTCTTGTTTAACCACGTCCAGCTTGCCTTGATTCATGGATCTGACGTTCCAGGTTCCTATGGAATAAAAATCTTTACAGCATCGGACTGTCTTTTCGCCACCAGTTACTTCCACAACTGAGCGTCCTTTCGGCTTTGGCCCAGCCGCTTCATTCATTCTGGCGCTACTCGTACTAGCCGTCTGCTCATCCCCAGTAGCATATTGGACACCTTCCGACCTGAGGGGCTCATCTTCCAGCGTCATATCGTTATGCCTATTGGAACTGTCCATAGAGTTTTCATGGCAAAGATACTGGAGTGGTTTGCCATTGCCTTCTCCAGTGGATCACCTTTTGTCAGAGCTCTCAGCTATGACCTGTCCGTCTTGGGTGGCCCTGCACGGCATAGCTCATAGCTTCACTGAACTACGCAAGCCCCCTTGCCACAACAAGGCAGCGATCCTTGAAGGGGGTCATATCGAGCTACTGTATAGTAAAGATTTTGGGAGGCATTCTGGAGTTGTTTTCTCACACACTCACACACACACACACACACACACACACACACACACACTTGCAATCCAATATCAATGTACTTTGCAACTGGATTTTACTGCGTGAAACACCAAAGTCTGCTTGCAAACAATCACTAAAGTGCATAGAAAGAAGATTAAAAGTGCACTACTCAGTGGGAGGGAAAGTGCTTCAGATGCTACAAGCAACCAATCAGAATAGCTCTTTGTCGAGAACCTCCAGGTGAGGGCTGGAGACCTCAGCCTGCGTCCAGGCATGCTACTGGAGAAACTAGGCCCTTGGATGTCCAGAGGCTCCTCCTCCAGCATGGCATGGTAGGCTTCACCTCAGCCTTGGCTTCCGCCATGTGCCCACTGGCTGACACTGCCCACGGGAAGATGGAGCAGTAGTTGGTCTTGTGCCCCAAGCTATTGCTACTGCTGCTGCAGCCACCAGGCTGGATTCATGGCCCAGCCTCTATCATCACCTCTTTGGGGGCCCCTGACCCCCTCCCCAATTCCACCTTGCCTTGTGCAATGTCTCTTCACACCTTCCTTGAGCCTTCAGCACCCCACACCCAAGAGCCCTCCCTGCCTCAGAAGCACCCACTGCAGTCCCTCAAGTGGCTCTAGGATGCCCAGTTGGGTGGGCAGGAACCCTTTCTTCCTCTCCCCATGCCTATGGGCCTGACTGCCTTCCTTTGTAAGTATTCCTTGGTGGTTGCCCATTCAAATGCTGACCCTGCTTAGCTTCAGAGATCTGATAAGACTGGATTATACCATGCTGCTTTCCTTCCCGACACCCAATAACCCTACTCTTAACTTCTACACATGAGCTTCTTGTGGCGCAGGGTGGTAAGGCAGCCAACGTGCTATCTGAAGCTCTGACCATGAGGCTGGGAGGTCAATCCCAGCAGCCGGCTCGAGGTTGACTTAGCCTTCCATCCTTCCGAGGTCGGTAAAATGAGTACCCAGCTTGCTGGGGGGTAAAACGGTAATGACTGGGGAACAGAATAGCAAAACCACCCCGTATTAAGTCTGCCATGAAAACGCTAGAGGGCGTCACCCCACAGGTCAGACAGGACTCGGTGCTTGCACAGGGGATACCTTTACCTTTAACTTCCACACATTTGGCTTAAAGGATTTGTCTACACCTGAACACATCAGTAGGGCTCACTGTGGATTAATGCAGTGGTCCCCAAACTTTTTATCACCGGGGACCACTCAATGCCGGGGACCACTCACCGGGGACCACTCAGTAATTTACTCCTCTACTCTCAACCACTGCCCTAGCGCTCTCTGATCGCTATGGTAATGTTTAAACATCCCTTCAAAATAAGAGACAGACACGCCACAACAATGAAGGGTGTTGTAAAGGGCTGGGGGGGGGGGATGAAGTAAAGGGCTGGAGGGGGGGAGAAGGCGTCCTTCGGGGCCCACCTCCAATTAGTCGAAGGACCACATGTGGTCCGCAGCCCACAGGTTGGGGATCGCTAGGTTAATGGACAAGATGTATTGTGCTCCTGGGAGCCTTATAATTCAGTTGTTTTTGGATAGAACTATCTCCGGAAAAGACAAAGCAGGTTTTTTTTCTGCTAGATTAATGATTTTCCATCAACGTACGTAGGTAGCTGTATAAATCCATCCATCACCGCATCCTGTTTGTTTCATGGTATGCCACAAATGTAAAATATAAACATTAGCATGCTAGATTCCCATTTCATCCATTTCACATCAGTATAACTTAGAGCATTTTCATTACTTTAATTGAAGTGAAATCAGTTCCCACTAACACTAATGGGAGACATGTGAATAAATGGAGAAGAAGTATACAGTCGGTTTCCTGGAGAAACAGTCGTTGAAAAGCATGGCAATTCTATTAGACATAATAATTTTTCTGAGAAGGAGCCTCTTCCTTTCACTAATTATTTAAACCTAGACACCTGCAATATAGATCAATATGAGCAATTTTCACCGTACACCGGCCTTTCTCAACATTTTTACCATTGAGAAACCCACGGACCATTCTTCAGGCTTCAAGAAACCCCAGAATTTGCATTGTGCAGAATGTGACTTGGAAGCATTGCTGTGTACATGCCCCGCCTGGGGCCCCTCCCCTGCCCACCCCCTCTTACCCTAATTACCTCCTCCCTGTGAGGACAAATTGCAAGGGAGACCTGCCTGCACTGCCCTGAACCCGTCGCAGGAAAGGTGGAATAAAAATGCACTCATTGAGTCATAAATCTCAGGCTAAGGTGAGCTTGCAATCCTTTCCGCACCCCTTGGCTGCTAAAACAACCGACGGTGATTTTTCAGGCTTGCATGGTGAAGTGCGGATCCTTCCGTCCCGAAGTCCCCTCGGCCCCGCCATTCATTAATGCGTCAAACAGATGCTTCGCCAACCAACAAATTTAATTAAATGCAAACCTGTTGTGCTTAAACAAGAGACGTTTCTTGCTTTTTTTCTTGTCCTGTAGAGCCAGCACAAAGTAAAATGCCATAGGACAATTAGCTTGAATGGCTAAGCGCTCCGTATTTTAATCAAACAGTCAGAGCAAGGTTTGTCTGCTATCCCCCCCCCCCAAAAAAAAAGACAAATTCGTTTGAGAGTGTTAATCAGCAGGAGCATCAAAATAAACCTGCCAGAGTTTCCTTGGGTTTGTATAGGTCCGCCTCCCTTAAATAAAACATAGGATCCCCTGATCCTACTTCATCGGCATTGGTAAGGAAGAAAAGCTTCGAAAGATGGCTGATCATACATGGAGAAAGATGCTCTAGGACTCAAATGCACACTCAGGCGACAAGCTGTCTGGGCTCTAAGCAAACAAGCGCAGCGCAGCTCGTCTTGAAGTTCAAAGGAGCATTTACAAGAGTGACTAACCGGAGTGACAAAGCTGCTAAAATGACACATTTTCCCCTGACCCAGCTTGGGCTGGGAAGGCTGTGCAGTGCCTTTCAAGGTATCACTTCAGTGTCTTTTTCGCACTCTCCTTCTGGGGAAGAGAGCGACAGATCGCTGGTTTCACACAAGCACATTGTTCCAATTGGTTTTTGTTTTTTTTAATTGCCCTTACTAAACTGTTGCGGTAGCCAAGGAAAGCAAATGCTCAGGTCCTCTGCAGAAGTGACATTCTGTTCCATTCACAGAAACCAGGAACTTGCCAGCCTTGTATAGCATGTGTGAAACGCATGTGAAACTGGGGCGTGCTGAAGCAGATGATTGTTCCACCAAAATCCATATTGTCTGTGGCTTTCCGGGATCTCAGGTAGACCGATTATGCATTGCAGGGGCTACGCCGGGCAGTTGCTGGTTTTTAGTGGCGGGGGTAGTATGTCCCACTGCTTCCAAGAATGCATGGGGTAAGGAATCCCCCAGAACACATGGACTGCCCCAATCTTGTGTGTGCACATTCACAATGCCAGGGCTGGAAGAGCCCGCCATGCTGTGCAGTGGCAGTGGCAGCAAGGGGGGAGCAGGAGCTATCCCACCATCGTGGGGGTGGGGAAATGACCCATTCGGCTCTGTGCATCTGCAAAGCTGACAGGGGCATTTGGTGTCCCTAGAGGGACACTGTAGGTTGGGAGAGGAGCCGGGCATGAAGGCCTGGCTCTTGCTGTGTGCATAGGCTGACCCAGCCGAGCTTCTGATGGTAACTGTGGCACCACAGGGAATGTGGATGAATCCACATTCGATTCTGCGCTCCCCCACATGCAACCAGCTCGGTTACCTTGGGCTCGCCATGGCACCGATAAAACTGTTCTGACCGGGCAGTGATATCAGCGCTCTCTCAGCCTCACCCACCCCACAGGGTGTCTGTTGTGGGGAGAGGAAAGTGAAGGCGACTGTAAGCTGCTTTGAGCCTCCTTCGGGTAGGGGAAAGCGGCATATAAGAACCAACTCTTCTTCTTCTTCTTACCACAAGCCATCCGAGGGCCTGAGTTGGGCCAGGGTTGGGAGGGGGTCAGGATGGTGTTGGCATCATGCGTAATTGGGGAATTGCCCTGCGGCCTCCAGCCCAGACTTCTTGCCCTGTGCATAATCAGTCATAGTGGTCTTTCTTATCACCATATGCTTTTAACTGGAGATGTCAAGGATTGAAACTGGGACCTTCTGCATGCTGAGAAGATGTTCTACCACTGAACGATACCCCCTCGCCATCAGGAGCTCAGTACCCATGGTCTCCGTCTGATGGGATTGGACAATGGCTAGATGTTCCATGTGGGTACACCTTCTATTTAAGCCATGCTTTCTCAACCAGGGATATGTGAAACCCTAGGGTTTCTTGACAGCCCTGCAAGGGTTTTCCAAATGGTTGGGAGTTAATGTTTGATATGTTTTTAAAGCTTGTTAAACATTTTTCAGGCGATATATGGTCATGTTGACCTGCCCCTGCCAATGGCCAATGATGGGCCTGGAGTGGAGGGTCCCCAGGTGGGTGTGTCCACAGCTCTGCTTCCCAACCATATTCTGCATGATCAAGCCACTTCTGGGGTTTCCTGAAGCCTGAGGAATATTTCAGGGGTTTCTCAACAGTAAAAAAAAAAAAAAAAAGCTGAGAAAGGCTGATATAAACAAACTAGAACCCTAGAAAATCAAGGACAAAGGTTATTTGGCCAGAAAAAGTATCCACACTTTGCTGAGTGTGATGGCAGGATACATTCTGGCGTTCATGGTTGATAGCTCTCCTGTGAAAGCTGGGAAGCCCCTGCCCCAGGCTGGTATTTCCTGCCATTGCTCAGTGTGATAGCAAGAGAAAATGTCAGTTGGCTGGCAGGGTTAGGTCACTTCCTGGAAAACTTCCTGGAAAACGTAACGTCACACCTCTCTGGGCATTCTCCTAAATGTCACGGTGAAACCTACCGCGTTTTTGGCAAATCCTTGACAAGACTGCTGTCATTTCTGGGTTTTCATGCCACACAAGTTTGGTTTGCTGGGTGTACTTTGCTTGGGGGAGTAAAATACTTTGGATGAAGGAAATACAAGAATGGAACATCAAACGCCATTTTCTTATTTGGAACCTTTCTATGTCCTCATTCTCTCAGAGAGTTCCAAAGTGGCTCCGTAAAATAATTTTAGGAAAGCAAACTAAACAACAATTGTTGTTGTTGTTGTTGTTAGGTGTGAAGTTGTATCCGACTCATCGCAACCCATGGACAATGATCCTCCAGGCCTTCCTGTCCTCTACCATTCCTCGAAGTCCATTTCAGTTAGCATTGACTGCTTCAGTGACTCCATCCAGCCACCTCATTCTCTGTCGTCCCCTTCTTCTTTTGCCCTCAATCACTCCACCGTTCATACAGATAGACATGGCCTGTTATGATGGTGCATTCCAGTCCATGACATTTTAAAGATAAAAACAAATTCTGTTTAATTGAAATCCAAATCTAATTGGGACCCAAAGTAATGATTTTAAGATAGAAGTAATATGTGGTTAGCAACTAGGGATTGGCATGGACTGGAAAAATGTGGTTTGTGTCAGTTCATGGCCAAACCACAAACTGAACCACAAATCCAATCAAACTGGGAGGTTCCTTTGTGAATTGAACCGGTTCACGGGTCCACAAATCTGTTAAAAGGGACAATGGTCGCTTTAAATGGAGTTTGCAGAAAGACTGGAAATCAGCTGGGGGGGGGGGAGTAGGCTGTTCCACACAGGTGTTTTTTGCAGATTTTGTGGGGAACAGCAAACAAGGGTTTAAGGATACTTGGAGTTCCTTTAGACCCCTGCTTTCTGCTCTATACAGGAACTGGCATGAACCTCACAAACTGCATAAAATGTTTTAGAGTTTGTGATAATGGAGCCATCGCAACCATCAGTTCACAAAACACGAACAGTTTCAGTTCATAAAACAGTATGATTTTCGACTGATTGAAGTTAAGATGCCCCGCCGTTCCCCATGTGTGCACAGGGGTGGGGCATGCAGGGCTGCCCCGATGTCAAAATGAACTCAGCAGGGCTGTCATCCCCAAGATATGCGGGGGAACATACTGAGGTAGAGGAGGCAGGGAGAAAGGAAAGTGTGCAAGGGGGTAGGAGCCTGATGATGGACATTGCTCTTCCCCCTCCCATACACAAGCCCTCTGTCTACAGGACTTTTCCTTGCTATGCTGGAGCTGCCTGGGCTGTGCAATTCCACGGTTCTCTGAGCAACCAGCACATGACAGTGTTGGGGGAACTTGGAGGGTCTTCCGGGTATGGCAACTACAACTGTAGCCGCCCAGTGCTGGACACTGCTTCAGACTGCATTCCTGTACACCTGTGTGTCTTCCTGCCAAATAAATGCATGGATGGCCCAGGAGCTGAGAAGGCATCGGGCATTTTTTGTTGCAGCAGGTCTGGGCATTGCTAAGGGTGCCATTCAGGTGGGGGATGCCTGGCTCTGGGTGAGGTTGTGGCAGAGATCCATGCTATCCAGTGGTTTGACAGTGCAATGTTTGTACTGGACTTGCTGAATCCTGCTCCCATGGCTTCTGTGAATTCAGGCTGTGGTAGTGTGAGGATCAGCCTTCTCAATCTGTACCTGAAAGTGTATAGAACAGATCTTGTGCTCAGGAGTATATAGAACAGACATTGTGCATACTTAGAGGGGCCGATCTCTCAAGGGACCTCCCCTGGGTGCTCCTCCATACACCCTGCAAGGTTGGTGAGTATTGGATTTATAGGGTCAGTTACAACCCTCCCCCAACGAAGGTGCCCCCAGGAAAGTGCTTTCTGGGGAAATGACCATTTGTCATCCCTGAGGGTTGCATAAAGACTTCCCTTCTCAGTCTTGGTCCTGACCTGGTAGAACAAGCTCCTGGATGACCTGCAAACCTTACAAGAATTACCTTAGTTCTGAAGGGCCTGCAAAATGGAGCTCTTCCACCAGGTGTTTGGTTGAGGCCAATGAGCGGATGGAAGACCACCTGGGGCCCTCCTCCAGTATCCTCTCCCATCCTGGACCAGAAGGGAACTGTTCAGTTGACACGGGGCAATTTGATATATATACGTACATTGTAAGCCCAGTCCTATCCAAACCAGGGCCCATTCTGCACACATAGGATAATGCACTTTCAGTGTGCTTTGGCAGCTGGATTTTCCTGTGCGGAACAGGGAAATCTACTTCTAAAGTGCACTGAAAGTGCATTATCTATTGTGTGCAGACTAGGCCCAGAAGAGTCAGCTGGAGATCTTCTACATGTTTGGTGTCTCTAGTTCACAAGGATGGAGGGGGGGAGGCATTCTACAGCTTCATGAACCTCACAAACCCAACCAGTTTGTGGGGTGGTTAAAGTACATGATGGTCTGTGGTTTACAAACAGGATGTGCCACACAAACCACGAGCTGAACCATGTTTTTCAAGTTCTTGCCCATCCCTATGTCTGAGTCTCCTTAGAGATGAAGAGCAGATCCGTGACAGGTGATTATTTAAACTCTTGGGTTTGGGTTGTGAACAGATGAAAATTAGGAGCAATCTGGGAAATGTGGGCAGGATGGGGGAAGAGCTGCTCTCGGTACATTACTAAAAGACACTTGCATTTTATTAGCTATGGCCTCTGGCTTTTGCAATGTAATAAATCTAATATCATTGAAATCTATTAATAAATGGTTTAATGAAAAACATTTACAGAGAGGCTCGCTTGTTAATGACTGAAATGTGAAGATAAGAGGAAATGGTGGCATACCATAACAATAAATCGTTGCTCTCAGAGCATCACTGGTTGAATCTAAATATCTGGGCAGAAACTCTTTTCCTTCTGGTCTTGAGTTGTGTATCACTACATATTCTGCCCTCTATGATGAAAGGAAGGGAGAAGAAGGGAGAGCAAGTGTGAGCCCCTTTGAGGCTCCTTCGGCTGGTGAAAAGTGGGCTCCCACTTCTTCCATATATGGATTGCTTTAGACTATTTGCCCTGCTCCCCATGAAAAAGGAACATTCCATAAAGCCATCACTGTGATATTCACACCAACTGAACCAAGAAGAAACTCTTTGGTAGAAAGACTCAATTGGGTCCCCAGCAGAACAAATTTAGAGTCCATGGGCACTTTTAAGACCAACAAAGTTTTATTTAAGGTATGAGCATTCATGTACATGCACACATTGTATCTGAGGAAGCCCTTGTGCGCCTTGAAATGGAATCCATCTCTACCATGCATTTCCCAAGTGCACAAACGGTTCTTCCTCCGGGATTGTTGCTACTAGTATTAGCTGTTTGTTATATTTCAAGTGCACACGAACTGCAAAGCAGCTTTCTAACAATAGCTGGGATCTGCGGGAGACGCGACAACTTCCCCAGTTTATGGTGGGTGGCGTCAAAATATTCACAGCGCAGAGATAATTACTCTTCCTGACCTGCAATTACTGTCTTTTAATTTTCTGATTCAACATGCCGCTTTCAGGCTCCTCTGTGGCATCCTGTGGCATTGTGTGATGCGTTGGTATTTAAAGCACTGGAGCCCAAGAAATCATAAATGTGAAAAAGGTCTGCGGAGAGAAAATTTAAAGCGCTCAATAACAAAATGGAAATCGGATAAGGTGGAGATGGGGTTTTTATATTCAGACTGAGAGAGGAAAAAAAGCCCAGTGCAGATTCAACCCTGTACTGAGGCACAACACCTACAATCATGCACACATACAATTACATACCATGGGTCAGAAACACACTACAGAAAAGTTGGCTGCAATCATGTGGACTATAAGGGAATGACTGTTGGGGGGAAGAGCACCATAATATGTCTTTTATTTGAAATGTATCCATGATGAAAAGCAAACCTCCACATTAGAACAAAGGTTGTATTCAGTGGCACCTTTAAGGCCAACAATGTTTTCTTCAAGGTATAAGCTCTTGTAGGCATGGATACTTCTTGTTTCTTTCAATGTCTACATGCACATGAAAGCTTATACCTTGAAGAAAACTTTGGTTAGCGATAAAGTTCCACTGAACTCAAACTTTGTTCTGCTGCTTCAGCCCAATATGGCTACTCACCTGGAAATTTTCACGTTGTAAAAATACCCATTACATTTTATCCCACCCTTCTTCCAAGGACTCAGGGTAGTGCATATGATTTCCTCCTGCTCTTGTAAATTCTTACAAGTTCATAAAATCAATATTTCTTTCAGATGACTATCTAGTCACTGCTTCAAAACTTGCAAAGAAAGAGAACCCACCAGCTCCCAAGGAAGCCAGTTCTACTGAGGAACTGCTCTGTCAGAAACTTCTTCTGGATGTTTAGCCAAAAATTCTTTTGAATTAATTTCAACCCATTGATTCTGGTCCACCCCTCTGGGGCAACAGAAAACAACTCTGATCCATCTTCTGTATGACAGCCCTTCAAGTATTTGAAGATGGTTATCAAATCACCTCTTAGTCATCTTCTCTCCAGGCTAAACAGACAAAGCTCCCTCAACCTTTCTTCATACAACTTGGTCTCCAAACCTCTCATTATCTTCACAGCCCTCTTCTGAACATAGCCTTCTACATCATTCTTCAGTTGTGGTGCCCAAAACTGAATACAGTACTCCAAGTGAGACCAGAGCAAAGTGGTAATATCACCTCATATGTTCTGGACACTAAAGGTAAAGGTATCCCCTGTGCAAACACCGGGTCATGTCTGACCCTTGGGGTGACGCCCTCTAGCGTTTTCATGGCAGACTCAATACGGGGAGGTTTGCCAGTGCCTTCCCCGGTCATTACCGTTTACCCCCCAGCAAGCTGGGTACTCATTTTACCGACCTCGGAAGGATGGAAGGCTGAGTCAACCTTGAGCTGGCTGCTGGGATTGAACTCCCAGCCTCATGGGCAGAGCTTTCAGACTGCATGTCTGCTGCATTACCACTCTGCGCCACAAGAGGCTCATGTTCTGGACACTATACTTCTTTAAATACAGCCAAAATCCTGTTTGCCTTTTTAGCTACTGAGTCACACTACGGACTCATGTTCAGTGCCTGGTCTACTAGGACCCCCAGATCCTTTTCACACATACTACTGCCAAGACAAGTCCTTCCCATCCCCTAGTGATGCATTTCCACCAATGCGTTCCTACTCCAAAATGGGTCTTCCTCAGAGCTCTAATCCTGAGCACATATGTGATGCAGTAGAGAATGCAGATAGCAGCCAGTGAGATAACCCCCCCCCCAATTAATCCTGTTTGAATAACAAGATGAATTAAAATGGAACTGAGTGAAGATGTCCAATTATCAAGTGCAAATCTCCTTTTCTAAAGCTGCTAAAATTTTCTGCTGTGTGTCAGGAACTTCTATGCATGTTATGAGAGTACATTTTTATCACATTGGTTGCTCCCTGCATCCTCTACTGCATCATACATATGTTCAGGATTAGACATCTGAAGAAGACCTATTTTGAGGTCTAGCATTGTATGGTGCATATTATGTGATTTCCATCATTATCCTATGGGCCTTAGCTACATTTTTAACTTAACTAGAAGAAGAGAATGGCAGATTCCCAGGTGGTGAATCTCCAGGTGGGCCCGAAGATCTCCCAAAATCACACATCTCTAGACTATAGAACTCAGCTCACCTGGAGGAAATGGCTGCCCTGAAGGGTAGACTTTATGGCATTGTACTGCGCATAGGCCCCGCCCCTTCTCAGGCTCCACCCCAAAATCCCACCAGGCTCCACTCCCAAACCCTGTTCCTGATCATGAACCCAGACGGGATTCCAGCTTCCTCAAGAGGCCTAACAAAATCTTTGCCATGGCGGTCTTACCGTCCAACGGAGTCACAGAAGCTGGTTTCTCTTACTTCTGCTTGGAACAACCTTCTGATGAAGGAACTTCTTTCCTGAGAAAAAACGTGACTGTCTACATTAGGGGTAGTCAAACGGCGGCCCTCCAGATCTCCATGGACTACAATTCCCAGAAGCCCCTGCCAGCATTCGCTGGCATTCGCTGGCAGGGGCTTCTGGGAATTGTAGTCCATGGACATCTGGAGGGCCGCCGTTTGACTACCCCTGGTCTACATTCATTAGATCTTGGGGCGGCATGGCTCTTTCAGCCATTTTCTTTCTTTGCTCTCTGAATCACTCGGTACATGAGAGCGATTGAACACGTAGGCACAAACACCCATGACAAGTAGCTACTGGCAGAAGCATTATCTCATGGGACAGCCTCTCCAAGAGGGACAGCACCTAAAGATTTAAGCCCTCGCAAGCTTACAGAGGCACAGCTCTTTCAGCTCCTCAGTCTGGCAACACAACCTGGCACCCATCGGTTTCAATTACACTAAATTGAATCAATCTCTTCATCTTAATGAAGGCCGCAGTGCTTTATCGCTAGCTCATCAGTGCAATCTAAAGGCGGCGTGCCCAATCGAGAGAAAGTTAAATAAATGGAGATGGTAAAGCCTCTCAACACTCGCTTATTAAGTTCATTTTGCTCTCAATGGGATATTTTTTTGGAGAAACAGGAACAGGATTGGGCTGCTGTTACTTTAAAGTCAGGGGACCTTAAAGGAGCTAAAATTTCTCAGGCTTCCAGATTGCACTGAGAGCCCTTGGACTGACAGCCCATGGGCTGAGGGAAATTCTGGAAGATATGGGGACAGTCCTTTGGGTGGAGTTCAGGAGGCCAGGGAGCTCAAATGGGGTGGGATGTCATCCTTAGGGCATCTGTTTCTCCTAGACTTGTCTCTGCAGTCTGGAGATCAGTTGTAATTTTGGGAGAATTCTAGGTACCACCTGAAAGTTAGTAGCCTTACTTATTGGGAATTGGTTAAAGCATCAGACTAGAAGCTGGGAAACATAGATTTGAATCCCCACTCTACCACGGAAGCTTACTGGATGGCCTTGGCCTATCCCACACTTGCAGCCTAGCCTCCCTCACAGGATTTTGTAAGCTAGTTTGGTCTCCCATTGGAAAGAAATGTAGTAGTCGTAGAAGAAAAATAGTTGGCTTTTATACACCGCTTTTCACTGCCCAAAGGAGTCTCAAAGCGCCTTCCCTTCCTGTCCCCACAACAGGTGCCCTGTGAAGTAGGTGAGGCTGAAAGAGCTCAGTGAGAACAGCTTCTAATAGGGCTGTGACAAGCCCAAGGTCATCCAGCTGGCTGCACGTGGAGGAGTGGGGAATCAAACCTGTCTCATCAGATGTCAAGCTACTGCTCTTAATCACTACACCAACGTGGCACAAATGACTCACGGTGACCAGAACAAGGAACTTTCAAGTCAAGTGAGAAGCATTGATGGTTTGCCATTGGCTTCCTCTGCAGAAAAAGAAGAAGAAGAAAAAGAAGAAGAGTTGGTTCTTATATGCTGCTTTTCTCTACCTGAAGGAGTCTCAAAGTGGATTACAATTGCCTTCCCTTCCTTTACCAACAACAGACACCCTGTGTGGGAGGTGGGGCTCAGAGAGCTGTGATATTACTGCTCGGACAGAACAGCTTTATCAGTGCCATGGTGAGCCCAAGGTCACCCAGCTGGCTGCATGTGGGGAGTGCAGAATCGAACCTGGCATGCCAGATTAGAAGTCCATGCTCCTAACCACTACACCAAACTGTCTCTTCCTTGGTGGTCTCTCATCCAAGTACCAATCAGGCTTCGCTTCTGAGGTCTGATGAGAGAAGTCCAGATCATGCCACCTTCCCTCCCCACTGAGAAGAAAAGCAGGGTGCCAGTGAAGTACGCAAATGAATAAATACGTTCTGAACCAGTTTAAAAATCATTGGCTTTTGAGTGAAGTTGGTCTTACCATTATTGCAAATTACCATCCCAAAGATTCTTCAGGGGACATCCCATCGGTAAAAATGCTATAAAAGTGATATATATATATATATATTTGCAGTAGGGCTACATTCATCATTTAGATGCTCCGTCTCAAATGATAGAAGGATCTGTTGACTCTCCAGTCCAAAGGCCATTTTTAATAGAAAGAAGCCAAGGAGTCTCTCCCAAGAGGCCAAGAATGTTTGCCAGGCCTTTTCAGTAACCTCTCTCCAAAAGATAGGCAACTGCTTATTAAATATCTTCCCTTCCAGCCTTTCTGATTGCTTCACCGGGATGCGTAATGAAATCTCCGAGATGTGAATTCGGAGCCGAAGAGCCCGAAGTGAATTTGGTTGCGCAAGGCAAGGTTTATGATGAGGGAGAAAAGGAAATGAACAAAGAAGATTATCTCTCAGTAGGAGGGCATTTTTAATTGACTTACATAAGAAGAACAAAGTAAAGGGAAGAGTCCTTTTTATTGCAAGATAAACACTGCACAATATCTTTGCCTTTAATCTGTGCTTAGGATACACATTTATGGTAATAATCATCTTTTCTCTTGCAGCCTTGGCATAACTGAACCAATGATTTTTTCTCTCTCTCTTTTTTTTTTCCACTGTAAGAGGTGATGCTCTGATAATTGCCTGGGAGTCTCCTTGCTCTCTTGAAGACTTGAAAGTGGGTAGAAATCAGTGTTATTTTGTGGTAAGCGTGACATAAAATGCCAAGGGATCTTGAAGCAGGGCCTCCAGTAATGAAACTAGGTACCTTGTTCACTGCATTCAGTAGGGACATGCTGCTGATGTACTACAGCAGGGGTAGTCAAATGGCGGCCCTCCAGATGTCCATGGACTACAATTCCCAGGAGCCCCTGCCAGCGAATGTTGGCAGGGGCTCTTGGGAATTGTAGTCCATGGACATCTGGAGGGCCACCATTTGACTACCCCTGTGCTACAGCATCAGTACAGCAGGTGGCCAGAGGGTGGTTGTGATTGAGCTATAGTTAGATTTTATTTACTGATTTGTTAAACATTTCAATGCCTTTTGTGTGCGGTGGTCGACTGAGGTAAAAATGCACCAGTCCATTGGGCTGATGCTGCTTTCCCCTAGAAGAGCAAGGCACAGGTGGGACAAATACAACAAAGCTCTGAAGGGAGAATTTACATACAGCTCACCAGCAGAAAGGAAAAGAAGGATTTTTCTTTACAAGGTCACAATGCCTCTCCCTCACAAAAATGCATGGTGCTTCAGGCATAGGGAATGGGTTAGGTGCCTGGCCCTCTCCTGGCTGTGACAGTGGTATTGCAACCATTAGGGGTCAAACTAGAGAGCCAGTTTGGTGTAGTGGTTAGGAGTGCAGACGTCTAATCTGGCATGCTGGGTTCGATTCTGCGCTCCCCCACATGCAGCCAGCTGGGTGACCTTGGGCTCTGCCCTGAGAACTCACCACACAAATCTTACATCGCATACGACCGCTTCACACTTGTTCACCTGTCAAGCAACTGCCGACCTCTTGATAAAATCTCAACAGTATATATGAGTTTGGGGGTCCCAAGACTTTCCAAATCTGTGAGCACCTTTGGAATTCTGACCACAAAATGGCTGCCACACAATTGCCACCCCAGGAGGTAGAGCTAGCCATGTAATGGGTGTTGTGACTTGCCTTCATTCACACAGTGAATGAGCTGCAGTGGCAGCTGCAATCAAAATCCACATTTTTGAAACTCTGCACAGCTGATCAAGTGTCCAGTGGCCAAGAGAAACAGTGCTTGGCAAAAGTCGCACCCACTTTCTAAAAACACTTAGTGGGCACCTGGAAAGGCTTCAGCAGGCACCATGGTGCCCATGGAGACCATGTTGGGGACCTCTGGTGTGAATGGTCACCATTTAAAAAATGAGTTGATGTCAATCTGCAATGATGAATAAGAAGTAAATCAGCATCTTCAGGTGATGCACCATGACTGAACAATATGCAGGGATGAAGAATCTCCTGGGTGCCATTTTGTCAAGGGGTCGGTGGCAGCACAGGACTTCAGTACAGAAGTAGTTCTCTCGTCACAGTGGGATTTAACCCTTTTAAAGGGAAAAACATTCAATTCCAGAGCAGTTTGGGTTACTGTCAAGAGAGGGGCTGTGGTGCACTGGCACAATCTGGGATGGAGAAGGTCCCGAGTTGTATCATAAAGTTGGAAGGGGGCAGACAGGCCATCTAGTCCTGAATTCTCAACTTTCACTTAAAAATCAATAAGTCTGCATCCCCTTCCCTTGCAAATATGGCTCTTTTGTGTCTCTACAAGTGAAGAGGCTAGAGACTTGCTTTAAAAAATAACAAATGGTGAGAATTCCAGTAACCTGCTCCACCTGTTGTCATAACAGTATACTGACATAACAATATTCCAGGGCCAATTTAAAGAATAATAAAAAAGCCTTCAGTGGTGGTGGTTGTGGGGGGGATGGCTGCCACAGAGACAGTCATCGAAATGGCTGCCGTGTGGACTGGAAACTCCTCCTCCACCCCCACATACTCAGTAGCCATCTTGACTTTACTACAATCTTTCCCAAAACTTGGGAGCAAAGTCGGTTTGAGGGAGATTGGAGAAAAGCTAGGGAAATCGCCAGAGGTGCACCAATGTCCCACAATGCTGTGGAGAAGTGGGGGAGGAGAAGGAAATGTTTCCCTAAAGCATTGAGTTCAGGACCCATAACCCATGAGGAAATGGTCAGATTCTCTCAGATGCATCTGAAAGTTTGTTAAAGAATTTGCTCCTTGCCCATGACTGATGAGAAGAATATGAGTTGACCCACCAGGTGACTGAAGGTGAGTACAGTGTAAATCCGCCTTTCCCTACTTCTTTACTGTGGAGAAACCCCTGAAACATTCTTCAGGCTTCAAGAAACCCCAGAAGTAGCACAATCAAGCAGAATATGTTTGGGAAGTGTAGCTGTGTACATACCCACTCTCCTCTCTCTCTCTCTCTCTCTCCCCCCCCCCCCAGGCCCATCATTGTCCATTTTGGGAGGGGAGGTGGCTCAACATGACCATATATGTTTAACAAATCCAATCCATAAATGTTTAACAAATTTAAACATATATTAAAAATTAATTAACTGCCACCCATTCGGGAGATCCGTCCAGGGCCATCACCAAACCCTGGTTAAGAAAGCCTAGTGTCGATGGTGCTTTCTTCAACAGACCTTCTGAGATCTTACTGTGACCTCTGATTGCAGCAGTAGCCTTACTGCAGTGGTTGCATTTTAATGAAGCCCTTGGGTTCCAGCACCTGGCACGCAGAAAGATCTTGCCTTCCAGGTTTATGGAGCAATTTCTGAAATGAGCATAGAATCTATGAGTGAGCAAAGTGCTTTGGTGCTAGCACCAAGCAGCAGCTCGTGACATTTCCCTGCATTTTGCTAATTATCTATTTATTTCCCCATTTCTTGGCTGGTGAAGCTTTGTCGTGAGACGGGCCAGATGGCAGAGACGCTGGCACCTGGAATTAGAAGGGAAATAAATTCTGCAGAATCAGAGGTCCCACCCCCCACTTATCTTCCTTAAGCTCTTCTAGAAGATACTGCAGTTGCGAACGCCAAGCAGTACTGGGTGCATTTCCCCCTCTCTGACATCCTTAAAGAAGCTGATGCCTTTGGGATTCCATTTCCACTTCCTGATTTCATGAGGCTGAAAACTGTATGCTTAGAAACTGGGGTGCAGTGAAGAAATGCAGGGAGGGACCGAGGAAGAGACATTATTGTTTCATTCTAGATATAGCAGAATGCTAAAATGTGATCAACTATAAAACAAGAACACCAAATGAGGATTTCCAGCTGTCCGGGGGCAGTGGTGGAATGACCTGGTCCTTTAGTGGAGACTAGGGCAGAGTCTGCACTTACTTTCTTTATTCCATTGTCAATTCTGGGGGCAAATGGAGACTCTTTCTTTGTTTTCTTGAAGGGGGGGGAGAGGATCCAAGAAGTCAGAGGAGGAAGGAATAAACTGGCAGGGACAGGACGTCACAATGTCTCAGCAACAAACCCTTATTCATTTAATTTTGAGGGTATACCAGTGTTGCAGTTTGCCTGAGCCTTGAAGGCAGTGCTTGGACTCCCTGCAACCCAATGACAAAAAAATTCTGCCATGATGATATGATAGTTTGGGAAATCTTGTAGACACTGGCACGGCAGATCTATCTGGGAAAGACCTTGATCTGAATATCATCATGATTGACAGAGACTGAATTCACACTGCATGACATAAAGGTAAAGTTAAAGGTATCCCCAGTGCAAGCACTGGGTCATGTCTGACCCTTGAGGTGATGTCCTCTAGCGTTTTCATGGCAGACTCAATACGGGGTGGTTTGCCAGTGCCTTCCCCAGTCATTACCATTTACCCCCCAGCAAGCTGGGTACTCATTTTACCAACCTCGGAAGGATGGAAGGCTGAGTCAACCTTGAGCCGGCTGCTGGGATTGAACTCCCAGCCTCATGGGCAGAGCTTTCAGACTGCATGCCTGCTGCCTTACCACTCTGCGCCACAAGAGGCTCTTATATGACATAGCTCCATTCAAATGGTGCATTTGCAGATGGGGATTGCAGTAGAGGAAGCACATCTGGGTCCATACCTAGCTCTACATCTGCATTTACTCATTGTGTGCCTTTCCTAGTAGCTTGTGGCTGCTGCCACTTCTTGCAGCAATGAATTCCACACATTAATTACTCTTGGGGTGAAGAAGTGGATCCTTTTATCGGTTCAAAGTTTATTGCTCGTTAATTTCATTGAGCGCCCACCAATTCTTGTATTGTGAGAAAGGGTGAAAAATATTTCTATCTCTACCTTTTATTCCCCATGCACAATATTGTAAACCTCCAGTCATGTTACTCCTTAGTTTTCATTTCTCCAAATCTTAACCTCTTTAATCTTTCTTCATGGGAAAAGTGCTCCATTCTCTTAATAATCTTAGTTGCCTTTTTTAGATCTTTTCTGGACCTCTCCCAATACTATAATACTTGTTTGAGGGGCAGTGACCACAACTATGTGCTGTATTCCAAATGATGCTGCATCACAGATTAATACCAGAGGCCTTATGATACTGGTTGATTTGTTTTTCCATTCCCTTCCTAATAATCCCCAGCATAGAAGTTGCCCTTTTTATTGCAGTCCTACACTCGGTCAACATTTTCAATGAGTTATCACTAAACATTATAACGTTGCATGCAGCCAACTCACCCCCTACCTGATTAGTCCTGGGGGTGGGCTGCCAATAGGGAGATACCATTCTGCCAGTGAGGGCCAATCAGCTCAAACTGCTCTTTGCCAAATAGGGCCAAGCAGTGCACATTGCACTCTGTCAGTGAGGACCAGTCGGTTCAAATTGCATACAGACAACTCAATCCTTACCTGATCGGCCCTCCCTGGGAGCGTGCAGGCAATAGGGAGAGAACACTCTGCATCCTAGGCAAAAAGGTATAAAAAGTCATCTCCTAATCCCTGAATTTTGTAGCCAATTTGGAAACATCCTGTTACTCAGGTTTAGGGTTAGCCCTTAGTCTCTCCTGGATCCTAAATCTCTGCTCTGTCAGTTTCACTTCCCAGCACAGTACAGTCCCAAATCACGTTTGTTCTATGTAGCAGAGGACACCTCTTTACATTATGGACTTGATTTTGGTAACAAGATGCTTTGACTCCCACCAGGTGGGAGGCCGAACTTTAGGCCGAACTGTGGTGACAGATTAATTAACAGTAGTTCCACATCCTAGAGCCATAGAATCCTAGAGTTGGGTGGGGGCCGTCTAACCCCCCCCCTCAATGTAAGATCAGCCTAAAGCAGCCATGATAAGCATCTGTCCAGCTGCTGCTTGAAGACTCCCGGTGAAGACTCCTTGAAGACTGTTCCTTAGTCTCCACCCCCAGTCCAAATCTGGACCAATGCCCTGATGAGTAGTTCTCTGCCACAGTTCATCTACTTTTAATTGAACTTCTGTTTCAAACATAATATAATCTTAAAGTAATGAGTGTAGCAGTTAAATTAACATCACATCACCGAGTATCCTTGCTGGAAACCAACAGGTCTTGGCTTCTCAATCACCAAAATCCCCGAGATTTTGATTAAAACAGATGCATTTCCAAACTGTACTTCCTATAGAATCTGTAGTATGGATGAATGAGGGATGAGCCTGTGAGATCAAAGGAAAGGAACCCACACTCTGTCGCTGAGTGTGTTTATTTTTTTATGGCAAGGTTAGAATATACAAACTCCATTTTCGAGTGCCGGGGCCGGTATGAGAGAATATGAAGCAACGACAGCTTTCGGAATCACCTGAGAAGTTTATGAGAGCATGCAAACTGTTTATTCAATTCAACGTACTGCAGATGGCGTGTTTATACCCCTCGGTCTCTGTGTATAGGCTGCAATTCTTTTGAAGCAGAATCAGAGGAGAACTAGCAATGGAGGAACTCTCGTTTCCGACACCCCCTGAACCTTATAATGCACATTCTGTGACATTGTATACGTAGGTGCTTTGCTTTCCATTTTCATGGAACTCAGCATCTCTGAGTTAATGTCTTAAACTAGCAGATATGAATTATGTTGAGAAGTAGGCTTAGATTCAGAGTGATGTCTGGAATCTGAATGCAAGGATTTCCACAATTTTCCTAGATTCAAATGAGTAGCAGTGTTGGTCTGAAGTAGCACAATAAAACCAGAGTCCAGTAGCACCTTTAAGACCAACAAAGATTTATTCAAGGCGTGAGCTTTCGAGTGCAATCACCCTTCGTCAGACTATGATCTTCCCTGTCATGTAAGAAGATCATAGTCTGACGAAGGGTGCTTGCACTTTAAAGCTCACGCCCTGTCCACACTCCTAACCACTACACCAAACTGGCTTAAAGGTGCTACTGGACTCTGATTTTATTGCACAATTTTCCTGCCTTCCTTATCCAGTAGCGGCCTGAATTCCATCCTCCCCAAATCCTATTTTTGGGGGAACAGAAGACTACATTGTATCAGGATTTTGGAGGACATTTTGGGCTGTTTAGCAGGTAGCGATCCTTGCACCAATGGAAATACTGCTCTAGACCCCTGTTTAGTTCCCTTGGGAAAAGATAATATGAATGAATCACTATTAAACCTGAAAGTGCTGTATGAATCATAATTATTCTGTGCTTTGCTGAAGCCTAGGTGGGCATCCCACGTGTGTTGTCAGCTGTACATTTAAAACGTTCTAGGTGAGAATTTGGCAGCTGCTTTGCAGGGAGCCAAGGCCACCGAATACATACAAAACAATGAACCTAAGTTTGCCATTGTGTGATGTCCATTGATCTTAAGAGTAATCACAACCATTTTCTCCTCTGTGCTCCTATCACTACGACTTGCACTCCCACTGCTGAAAACTTTAATTCTTTTTTTTTAAATCACTTTGGCTGTTGACCCATGATGTGAAAACGTTCATGGCACTGGCGCTCATTACACAAATGTGATGTAGCAGGCAGATCTTAGCTCCATTTCCCGTGAGTGTGCAGATGATAGGCACTGTTTTGGAGGCACGGATGCGGTCGGAATTAATGATGTGAAATGGCTCTGCCCATTGCTTCTGAAGGAGTCATGGCCAGAAGGCCAGCCTCTCTTTTCTGCTCTTCTAATTCTGCTTGCCCTAGAGATAGTGGCTGAAGACAAAGAGTACTGCTCCCCTAGAAGTTGGAGTTATTCCAGTACATCGTTTTAGCAACTCAGGGATTGTGCCCAAAAGAAGCTTGTGGATGTACTGCCAGTTCAGTTTCTTTGCCCGCGTTCCAAAGTGATTTTGGAATTAGAAACCGTGTTCTTGGGATCTGAAAAGTATCCAGAAGGATTTTGCTAGATTAGGCCATTTAACTCAGCGCTCTCTTCCCTACAAGAATCAGTCAAATGGCTCTGCATAATCAAAGTCTGCCCAGCAGGATCAGAACCTAAAGGCCTTTGTTGTAAGGACAGCTGCAGAATTAGGGTAGCTGTAGTATGGCAAAGATAACCCAGGAATTGGCTTGCCAACTCCAGGTTGGAAAATACTTGCCAACTCCAGGTTGGATTTGAGGGGTAGAGCCTTTGGAGTGTCAGGTTTGGGATGGGGGGGAATCAATGGGGTATAATGCCGTACCGCCCACCATCCAAGGTGGCCATTTTCTCCAAGTTAACTGATCTCTGTTGCCTAGAAATCAGTTGTAATTGCAGGTGATCTCCCGCTGTCACCTGGAGGTTGGTAACCATGCCCAAGAACATAGGTAGTTTTAATACTCAGGGTCAAACTACAATTTACACGAGAGCTCTAAAGGCCTTCCAAGCCTCCTGCTATGGCAGGAGGTCTCCTCCCAGCAGCTGTCCTTGCCAAGTTGCAGCAAAAGGGGGGGAAACTAAGTTGACATTCTGTTCACGGCTATATCACTTCGGGGTGGGTGGATGGAAGTGATGTTGGGTAATTCTAGCAGTCATCAGAAACATCATCAATAGAGTTTCAGGTGGTGCCATAAAGTCTTCTGAGTCAGGATCCAGTTCATCAGGTGGCTTATGCTGCAACAGATTTTTAAAAGTCTTGAGGTATCACTTTATTTTTCTGTAAGAGGTTAATGCAACTCCTCCTTTTGGCACAGTCTGGAATCCAGATTTGTAAGGAAGAGAACAACCGTATTTTATGGCTCAGAAGTGATGCCAAACTATGGTTTGAGTCACATGTGAAGGGGGGGGAAATGGAGGTTTCCTTGGGACCATCCACATAAGAGCAAGCCATGGTTTGTCATTCTGTCTGAACCATGGCTGAAGATATTCCAGAAAAAAAGGCCTTTACAGCTCAAACCTGATGCTGCATCTTGGATAAAAGTTGAAGGTTCTTTAAAGCAGGGGTAGTCAACCTGTGGTCCTCCAGATGACCAGGGACTACAATTCCCACGAGCCCCTGCCAGCATTTGCTGGCAGGGGCTCATGGGAATTGTAGTCCATGCACATCTGGAGGACCACAGGTTGACTACCCCTGCTTTAAAGGATCCATCTGTTATTCCTTGGGGTAAATTGTGGATTCTAGCTGTTGCTTCTTATAAAAATTAGTGAAGAATTAGGTTTTCCTTTCCAAATCCTGATCCAAAAAAGAAGAAGAAGAAGAAAAAAACAACAACTGTGAGAAATCTGTCAAGTGTTAATATGATCTCCCCAGGTATTCTTCCGTTGTAATCCATTCTGAACAGGTGTGTGGATTAGCAAAATGGGAAACTCAATTGCTTTAAGGGAGACGATGCATTAAAACACATTTGTGCCTTCCTTGGTTGATGATGCCACATGATTTGGCATTGTGAACAGACAACCATTTTCCTTCAAGTTCTCAGAAGCCTTTATTTCGGTCTAGTTCCCGGTGGTGGGTGCTGATTCATTCACAGCGGCACAATGTGATTTGTGCTGCTGAGCTTCAAGCACAGCAAAAGGAGGGACATTATATATTTGATTCAAGGCACAAATACCATTATGCATACCAATCTGGACTACCTGTTATAGGGAACTATAAAGATACCATGATGAATGGCCCGTGAATTGTTCCTTCTCACAGCTGAATTTAAACTCCAGCCATGTCTGCACTGGAGACTAAATCAGTTCTGTCTCCTATAGAACCAGCTTACTGCAGTGATTTGGGGCCCAATGGCTGACTCTTCTTTGCATCAGCCTGCCAATAGCCCCCAAACCCTGAAGCTGGCCAGTGCTTTTGCTATGTGTGGATGTGTTCTTCTGCAGCCATTTGTTTGGCTAGTTAGCATAGACACTATAGGGTGTGGGATAACCCTTTCCTGTCAGGAAAGAGGGAGTACTTTGCCAATGAAGAAGTCCTTAGAAACACTGATTGGTTAATCCATATATTGGCCATTGATGAAATGTTAACTGTCACGTACACAGAGGGCGGAGATTTGAGGTGTAGTTTCCTCTGCCTTTGTTCTCCTTGTCACATAGAGCAGAAGAAGCCAAGATGGTGATGTTAGAAAGCAGATAGGCTGTTGGGTTGTGTTTGTTGTTTTATATGTATACCTCTCCCAAGTCTTTTAGTAAACCTTTTTATAGAAGCTATACAGAAATGTCTGTGTGATTCATTCTGTTTTAATTCCAACAAAGATGCTGCTTCTTCTGGACTAGAAAGATTCCTCTTCGTTTTAATTTTTTCCTTTCTCCTGAGGAAGCCATTCCTCATTCTATAACTATGGGAATTTGGTCAGGAAGAACATACTGTACTTCCTGTCCAACTTGGTCGGGATCTTCTCTGACTGTAGTACTTTCAAAGGCATGAGAGGCAGGGAAACAGTTCGACCACTTCCACCATAAAGAAATGAAGGGAGCATGACTAATTGTCTTACTTGTGCAGTCTGGAAGGCAGGTTCTTGGAAAGGGGGAGGAAAGGCTTATAATCTCCATTTCTTGAGAAAAAAAATTAACTCTCCCATTCAGTGTAACTGAATGACGATGCATCTCATATACCTAATTTTTCTTTGAAGAAATGTCCATATCAAGAGAAGAAAAGTGTGGCCTTTTTCTTCTCCAAGCACATCACCTGTATTCATGTTGTGTCCTGGGGATCGTTCTTTGTCCACCATTTTAAAGAAGAGATTGCCACACATGAAAACATCAGACAAGTCCTAAACCTTACCCCGAAGGGAAAGAAATTTGACAGTTGGGGCCGAATTGCCAAAATAGATCCTGTGTCTCAATAACTTTGGCTCATGATCTGAAGAAGTTAGGAGTGACTGATGGCAGTTCTGATGCCACAAGCTTTGTTAGTCTTTAAGGTGCTACAGCAGGGGTAGTCAACCTGTGGTCCTCCAGATGTTCATGGACTACAATTCCCAGGAGCCCCTGCCAGCATTTGCTGGCAGGGGCTCATGGGAATTGTAGTCCATGAACATCTGGAGGACCACAGGTTGACTACCCCTGGGCTACAGGACTTCCCAGGCTCATTGTGTAATCATTGCTTGAAAGCTCATTCTCTCCTCATTTTACTTAGCTTGATTCTAGGAAGAGAGCCTGCCATAATGCATTCATGCAGATCACTCACAACTGATACTGAGGAAACATCTTGTACAGGTTTTTCAACCTGTACTTATCCTAAAGTGTATAGGGATGCAATGGACATCAAGTCGCAGACTCGTATGGGGTGGAAGATGGCAATCAAGTCCTACCAACCCATTTTGTGATTAGTAAAGAAGGACTTCAGTGGATGTAATTTCCAGAAAGATTTCTGAACAGAGGTGGGTTTTCTCAGAAGATGGGCTTAGCTCCTCTAATATCAATGTACCCTGCCCCTATTTTCCCTCATTTCTTGAGCGGGGGGGGGGGAGGAACAGTACCATTGAAACACATGTGCAACTGTAACTCTGGACTTACCTATTTTCTTCATATCAGGATTGCCTCTGGCAATCCTTCCGTACTTTTACCAGCTTCTGGCTCTAACAGCCTGACCTGTGCACCAGTTGCAAAGTCAGAGGAGGGTGACTCAATTTAGAGTGGACAAGAAAGATAAACAAATAGCTGGGTGTTCACATAACATCACTTAGAAGATATGTGCAAGTGAATGTTACTGCAAGACAGAGACTTTGCTTCCAACGGCTGAGTGATAAATCAGATACTGGAAAGGCCCCAGGTGTGTGAGGCTGCTGAACAGATAATCCAAGAAATCCTTCTTGAGCTCCAAGTCCTGACATAAAGAAGCTCAGTTTTCTTTGAGATCACAGTCCTTTTGACCAGCAAACTTTGGGTCCCTGCCTTGCTGACAGATGTAATCATAGCTGCTCGCTCATACCATGTGTGAGATGCCATATAGAGGACAGAGCAGAGTTGTTCTCTCTTGCCCCGGAGGGACGGACCAGAACCAATGGGATGAAATTAATTCAAAAGAAATTCCGTCTAAACATCAGGAAAAAGTTCCTGACAGTTAGAGTGGTTTCTCAGTGGAACAGGCTTCCTCGGGAGGTGGTAGGTTCTCCATCTTTGGAAATTTTTAGACAGAGGCTGTATAGCCATCTGACAGAGAGGCTGATTCTGTGAAGGCTCAAGGAGATGGCAGGTGACAGTGGATGAACGATAGGGTTGTGAGTGTCCTGTACAGTGCAGCGGGTTGGACTAGATGACCTGAGAGGTCCCTTCCAACTCTATTCTATGATTCTTTGTAGACATGTCGGCTTGTCCATATGAAGTTCTTTGCAGGTGAGTGAGACAGAACTGGATTTGATGAGGGAGGAATTATTAATGATGGGAAATGGTACAAGGGTGCCTCATGTAGATAAAAGCAGCTTAGAAAGGTAGATTGTGTTTAGAATGACATAATAGGCATGTCAGAGCTAGATTTGATAATAGGAAATCTATGGGGTACATTATTAAAGGAAAATAAGCCCTTAAAGCAGTGTGGTGTAGTGGCTAAGAGCAACTCTAATCCAGATAACCAGGTTTTATTCCCTACCCCTCCTCCACATGAAGCCTGCTGGGTGACCTTGGGCCAGTCAAAGTTCTCTCAGAACTCTCTCAGCCCCATCTATCTCTTTGCCTGTTGTGGGGAGAAGGGAAGGCAATCCTAAGCTACTTTGAGACTCCTTAAGGTAGAGAAAAGTGGGGTATAACAACCTACTCCTCTTCCATACATTGGGGGGGGGGGCTGCTATGGGTCCAATCCCCTTCCCAGTGTTTTGGCCAATCAAAACTGAAACACACCTCAGGGTGATAATAAAAAGAGAGGGACTGTCTTTTCCCTCTTCTAAATTTATCACTAGTCCAGGGGAATCAATTTTAGCCAGCCCAATCGGATCAGATAGAATTAAACGTCTTTCACTCTACATCTGTATGGCTGTTTCCTTTCAGGCAAAATGGCAAAATCTCTTGGGTTTCCTGATTTGGTGCTCAATGGCAACATTAACCATTTTTTATCAACAAATTTTCTATTTGTGTATATGTATACATCCTGTCCCCCTGCCCCCGCCAAATCATAGATGACTTATAGTAACTTTGTGGGGTGTTCAATGCAAGAAACATTCAGAGGTGTTCACTGTTACCTGCCTCCATGTCACAACTTTGGTATTTTGGGTAATCTCCCAAGCCTTGTGACCCAGGGGCGGAACATAAGTTTAAATAAAAAAAATTAATCTGGGCTCTCACTTGATACACATCACATCCAGGCCAGGGCTGGTGATTTTTGCCTGACCCTGTCAGCCTGTGTGCAAAATCACAGTACTACCCAGATTTCTTTGTGATGCTGCAGGGAACTAAAAACAAAACAAAACATTGTTCCATGACCCTATGCATCTACGAATAAGTGGGGACGCGTTCCAATGAATAATTATGCATTTTTAAAACACTGTTCTTGGCATACGGTGGGGATTTAAAGCCCCCAAGCTGTGCTGGAAGGTGATTGGTTGTCCCAAGTGATTGACAGTAAAAGACAGACAGAAGCACTACAAGCTTTAAGTGCGTTGCTCACTCCTCGGGCTTAACCAGAAGCGGGTGAGGAATGCAAGAAGTGAAACAAGACAGGTAGTTAAAATGAGACAGCTGTCAAGTGTAAAATGCCGGTAACATGCTACAAACGATCGCATGCAGTGCGCATCACACTATTTTGACCATTGTGCGGAATGGCTCTGGCATTTCTTTATTTCTGTACCTCAGCCCCCTCAAATGGCTCTGTCTCCTGTTCTTACTGATGGCACCCTTGCAAATGTAAGGGCACAAGAACCCCTTGAAATCCAGGAAAGATTCTGCATGCAGTCATCCACATTTCTGCAAACATACTTCTTATATATTTATTTCTTAATGAGCTGCAAACAGTAAACAATGATAGCGTTTGACTATGCCTTTTTCAGGGCTGCCTTCAAAACTATGGTACATGAGAAAGTAAAAACAGTTATTTGGTAAGCATACACAACTACAGGCTGAAATCATGCTCCCATCTGAAAGCATGTTTCTTACACTTTCAGAAATGAAAATATATCATTTAAAACACAAAGGAAATCCCAACTGGGCAGGAATACTCTGAGAAACACCTGCCGAATGCACAAGGAATTAGCCTTGCATTGTGTCCAACTAACAGAGAGGTATCACGTCTTCCAGGTGGCAGCCAGACCCTACAGTAGGCAGGGCTAATTGCTGGAGCACCTCCCTTGATGTGTGTGGAACACTTTTTATGAACACAAAGGAAAGTCCACCAGGGAGTTTACTCCCTTCGCCATTAATATCAGGTGAGTCAAGGGGGAGTTCCATTCCAGACGTGAACTGGAGCTAAAGAGGTAACATTCTGGATCACTTCTGGATGATGTCATTGGAAATGTCCCGAACACCTTTCCGTCCTTCTGAATCGAACGTTTGGCTTCAGGAACTGTTATTTCTTCAGAAATGAGGGGATTATCCAAAGAGGCTCCACAACCTTTTGGGAAGAATTTGCAGGAAAAACAATGAAATGGTTTCTTGAGTTACAGCCACCACAGCAATTTGATTGGCAAAATTAGCATATTTTCACCTCATTCGGAAACATGTTCTCATTTCTAATCTGGCACAGAGCTAAATTTTCTTAAATTCAAGAGCTCTGGGGACATATTTATTTACCTCTTTACAAAGTCTCACAGCCAAAGTTAGATGAACAGTTTTAATTTATACATAAGAAACGTTAAGGAGGCGGATAAGAATATACAATTAAACCTGGAATTAGCTAAAGGTATGAGGCCTTTGGTGTGAGCCAAAGAGCACAAACCAAAGAACTCTTGGCTCAAAACCTGCAATTTACAGCCAATGGCCATGGAAGGAGCTGGCCACTGGACCTAGAACCTCCCCAGAATGCAATTTTTTGCTTTTTTTATTTGTCTTTAATTGGATCTTGGGTAATAAATTTCCCAAATAAAATAAGAACATGCATTACAAATATATGTTAGGTTTTATGCCACCTTAACTACCATGACTTCACAGAATCACAGAATCATAGATTTGGAAGGGGCCATATAGGTCATCTAGTCCAACCCCCTGCTCAATGCAGGATCAGCCCTAAGCATCCTAAAGCATCCAAGAAAAGTGTGTATCCAACCTTTGCTTGAAGACTGCCAGTGAGGGGGAGCTCACCACCTCCTTAGGCAGCCTATTCCACTGCCAAACTACCCTGACTGTGAAAAATTTTTTCCTGCTATCTAGCCTATATCGTTGTACTTGTAATTTAAACCCATTACTGCCCATCCTTTCCTCTGCAGCCAATGGAAACAGCATCCTGCCCTCCTCCAAGTGACAACCTTTCAACCAGGCATAGGGGAAACTGGACCACCCTGTCTTAAATTTTGGTGTCGTGGTTAGGAGTGTGGACTTCTAATCTGGCAAGCCGGGTTCAATTCTGCACGCCCTCACATGCAGCCTGCTGGGTGACCTTAAGCTTGCCACAGCCCTGATAAAGCTGTTCTGACTGAGCAGTAATCTCAAGGCTCTCTCAGCCTCACCTCCCTCACAGGGTATCTGTTGTGGGGAGAGGAAAGGGAAGGAGACTGTAAACTGCTTTGAGACTCCTTTGGGTAGAGAAAAGCAGCATATAAGAACCAACTGTTCTTCTTCTTCAGTAATATCAGGGCTCTCTCAGCCTCACCTCCCTCACAGAGTGTCTCACCTCCCTCACAGGGGAGAGGAAAAGGAAGGAGACTGTAAGCCGTTTTGAGACTCCTTTGGGTAGAGAAAAGTAGCATATAAGAAGCAACTCTTCTTCTTCTTCTTCAGTAATATCAGGGCTCTCTCAGCCTCACCTCCCTCACAGGGTATCTCTTGTGGGGAGAGGAAAAGGAAGGCAACTGTAAGCCGCTTGGAGACTCCTTCAGGTAGAGAAAAGCGGCATATAAGAACCAACTCTTCTTCTTCCTACATATTTTAACACTGTCTTTAATTAGTTTTAATGATGTGGATTAACTTTAATGGTTTTAAAATGTGATTTTATCATGTCTGCTTTACGTGGTTCACTGTCTTGGTGGCCCTTGCGAGGATAGGAAGTCAGGATGTCCATTTAGTAAATAAAAAATAAATGAATAATATGAACAAGACCACTGAAAGAGATCAAGATCAATCCTAAGTGGGGCTACTCAAACACCTATTCAGTTCTCTTCAACAAGGCTTACTCCCAAGACACTATTATTATTACAGCACTGTCATTTCCTCTGTGCCCCAGTCTGTGCCCCCGATATCACTAGGGAACACCAAAAACAACCCCACAGATTGCCTTTGGAAGTCTTGAGCACAGCATGCTTTATGTCGAGGGAAGATATATTATAATATACTCCCGAAGAGCCAATTGCCAAGGCACAAAAGAAGACCAACTTGTTCTTGGTTCTGGCTCCTTTGACTTTTATCAGCTCCTTAAGAGCATAAGAAGAGCCCTGTTCCTCTTGGCAATGCGTGCAAGGCCTACGTGCCGTCAACTAGCAACCACTAGCCGAAAGATGCTCTCTGCCCAGTCTATATTTAGAGGCACAGAGCCTGATCTGGCACCAGAGGCCAGTGATTAGAAGCTGGGCTTTCCATCACCCCTTCTGTCAACTGCAATTGTTCCAGCGGGTAACTTTTGCAATATCCCATTGCGTGTTTGAAATACGTGGATGGACTTTTAGCCTGTGCAACAAAGCAGGAGCTGGTGTTTCTTTAACTATAAGAAGAGCTGTGATAAGAAGCTCTATCACAGAAATATAATAAGAAGAGCCAGTGATAAGTCTAGACTAGGGGTAGTCAAACTGCAGCCCTCCAGATGTCCATGGACTACATTCTCTGGCAGGGGTTCATGGGAATTGTAGTCCATGGACATCTGGAGGGCCGCAGTTTGACTACCCCTGGTCTAGAAGATAGCTAATGGGCCATTTCCATGCAATGATTTCAGTTAAAGACTCAGTCCCAACCCAGAGGAGGCTAGGTGCATCAAAATCTCATCGAAGTCAATGGAACTTTGCCTAAATTCCTTTGGACTGAAGTCTTGTCTCCAAGATACTTCAAAGGAAGCAAGCCAACCCTGGGGTATGTATTATTTTTTAGATCAAAGGCCTTGGCTACTATCTGAATAGTCCACACCCTAAATCAAGACAGAATCTTCAATGAAGCTAACTTGGTGCTCAGATAAATTATGAGCGACTGATAAGCCTCTGGACCAGGATCAGAGATTTAAGCCATTGATAATATCTGCCTTTTCAATTTCATTTCATCTAATCTTTCTTGCTAGTCTTCAGGTTTTGCACAGTTTACTGCCCATTCCACCCTCTAGCAATCCATTTGGGGTGAGCTTTTAATATATAATTGTGGAGCCCTGCCTGCACCCCCTGGGAGTCCTAGCTCCACCATCTTGCTCCCCCTTGGGAGGGAAGCTTCCCAGGCCTTGGAATGGGAGAAAAGGGAGTGGCATTACCTGGTTCTTTCTCCTCCTGGCTTGACTCAGCTCCCTCACAGTCTGTACTTGTCAGCCCCTGTTTCCTTCCCAGCTTCTGGGAACTTCCATGTATTCCCCTATTCGTTCCCTCTCCTCTTCTCTCACCCATTTTCTGCAGCCACGTCCTCCGGTCTCCAATGGCCATTTGGTGTATTCTGTGGGTCTGTCTGCCCATTGACCATTTAGCCTCTGTCCTTCCATCCATCCCATCCCTATGTTGCTCACACCCATCCACCGCCCTCCATCATCTTTGCTGGCTGAGAGAGGCTGATGCCTTCTCTGCAGGCATCTCTTGGAGCAGCCTGGGCTCAGAGGGCCTTCCAGGCAGCAACACTGCCGTTGCACTGGAGGCTGTCTCCACCCAGCTCCCCCAGCCTGGCTATCACAGTGTTGGCCTCTTGATCAATGTCCTGGAGATCAGGGCCAGCTCTCAGAGCTGGCAGAGGCCATTAGGGGTGTCTTTGGTGTTCCCTAGTGATATCGGGGGCTCCATGGCTGCTCAGCAGGACCAGGTTTTGCGCCTGACCCAGGATAATAATGACATTCAACAAATTTGCGGTATTGTTCTGAAATAAGCCAGGCAAACAAAAAAGAAGACACTGGGAAAGAGTCCGATCTGTTTGTCTATTATATATCAACGGATAACATTTTCAGAAATGAAAATATATCATTTAAAACACAACCAACGTTGTGTGGACGTGATCCCAGTCGGTATCAGTTATAGGATTCTCACAGTTCCACAGCATTGGCAGGGGTCCCTAATCTTTATTGACCTTTTGGGCAGTTATAGAATTTTTTGAGACAGGAAAATTGCAACAAAATGGCTTCGGTGGGAGGTTACCAATTACTAAATGGCTGCCCAAAGGGCTGCATTCAATCACAAAGCATTAGGAGGTTCCAGAAAATGTTAAGATGTTCCAAGCCAAGCCTCTTGTTTTGTTGCAGGCAGCTGTTTTCAAATGGGCTCTCCCCGGGCTCTTCCAAAGCACCAAAGTTGTTAGAGACTTCCAAAGCAATAAAGTGGAGGAAAATCATGACTGGTTGTTTGCTCTGAGGAAGAAATATTTTGGAGAAGAAGCAAGTAAGTGATCAGCAGGCTTCAGATGGGGGTTGACAACTCTCTACCATTGCATTTTGATGCCAAAATTGCTCAGGGTAATGTATGTTTTCCTCCCTTTTCACATTTTATCAATACGACAATTCTTAGAGTGAGGTGACAGGTAGTCACCAGCCCCAATCGACCCACCAAGTTTCATGACCAACGGAGAATTTTTTTCTTTCTTCCATAGCTACTCATAGAAGTATGAGCAAGGGTGCCGTCAGTATGCTGATCGCACCCAGATCTACTTGTTGATGGACGACCAGCAGGACATAACTCCAGTTTCATTGGCCAGATGTCTGGAGGCCATGGCAGGATGGCTCCAGCAGAGCTGCTTGAAACTCAACCTCTCGAAAATGGAAATCCTATGGTTTGGGAAGAAGGGGCGAGAAGAGGAAGCACGCCTCCCCTGCCTTGACGGAGTACAATTAACAGCTTTGTGCAATTTCAAGAACTTGGGGATGACCTTCGGCGCCTCCATATCAAGGAAGGCATTGGTCATAAATGTGGCCTGCCAGGCATTTTACTATCTGCACCAGGCAAAGCTATTAGCAACCTATCTGGCTGCAGGAGACCTGGACTGAATCTGCATGGAGCTTTGAATCCAATGCCAGTCAAATAATTCCCTGCTGTCTGCACTGAATGCGATTTCCATTTAGATTTTGGGCGGTTTCAGTTTTCCCTCTGCAAACAAGCATGATTGATTTGGAGTGACCCTACCTTTCCCCCGCAATATCTTGGAGTGGATATAACGCTCAATATATGAAAAATTGGCATGAGTAAAGGTGCACCTCTCTGCTTGTCCTGAACTAACTTGGTGCCTCAAGCCTCCAACACTGTAGAAAAGCCCTGATTGGCCAGGGCATCAGTTCAAAGGCTTCCTCATTCCCAGGTTGCAAGGCTTCCCTTAAAGGAAAAGCCCTTACTCCTCTCGGCAGAGATTTGCCTCTTGGATTTATTCCCCCTCCTCTGCTGCCTCCAATCTCCCCCCTTCAAGAAAAGAAAGAGGCTCCTGCTGTGCTTGGCTTCCCCCTTCTGAGCTTCCCTAATCATGCCCAGAACACTTTTCTGTTTCAATGGAGGGGGGGAGATACAGGAAGACCCGAGTTCAAATCGATCTGGATTCAGCAGGATCCAGAATGGAATAAACAAAGGAAGTGCACAATCAGCCCTAGTCACAGTGATCCATGCAATGGCCACCTCCAGGCAGGATTATTGTAATTCGTTCTATGCAGAAGAAGAAGAGTTGGTTTTTATATGCCGCTTTTTCCTACCCGAAGGAGTCTCAAAGCGGCTTACAGTCGCCTTCCCATTCCTCTCCCCACAACAGACACCCTGTGGGGTGGGTGAGGCTGAGAGAGCGCTGATATCACTGCCCGGTCAGAACAGTTTTATCAGTGCCGTGGCGAGCCCAAGGTCACCCAGCTGGCTGCATGTGGGGGAGTGCAGAATCGAACCCGACATGCCAGATTAGAAGTCTGCACTCCTAACCACTTCACCAAACTGGCTACCCTTGGCCCTGACCCAAAAATTACGGCTGATGCAGAAGTCAGCTTCACGGGTCCTTATGGAGACCCTGTGGAGTGCCCATATTTGACCTGCCCACCAGCAACTGCCCACCAATGGCATTCCAGATCAGGTTCAAGATTTTGAAACTGATCTTCAAGACCCTCGTCAGTCTGGGCCCAGAATATCTAAGAGAATGCCTCTCCCAATATGCCCCTTGGAGAGCACTGCACTTTGCTAACACCAATTTGTTGGTAATCCCTGGCCCTAAAGACATTCAGCTGACCTCAACTGAGTGGGAGGAGATGCCAGTTGAAACCTGGACCCTGACAGAGCCTGTAAAATGGCACTCTTCCAATAGGCTTCTGGTTGAAGACATGGCTATCTAGCAACTATATGATCCATCCCTCCTTCTCCTTGGTACCTCTTCCCCCATTTAAACCATTCCCAGTCGATATAGAAATTGAACAAATAAATAAATAAACTTAGACCTGGGTCACCTCATTCCCCTTGTGGCTCTCAGGCCACATTACTCCATTCACCATGGTAGATGAGAGCAGATTTAATATCGAACCCATTGTGTAAATATAAATGTTCTGTATGGCAAAGCCAAAACAAAAAACAAAAAACAAAAAAACAGCACACAGCCCAAAACTGACAATTTGTGTATCCAGCAAGCCCAGCTTCTGCCAGGCTGAGTGAAAAGTTGCATACACGCTCCCTACCACATGCTTAGACCCAAATCCAGATAAGGAAAACCAAGGTGGTTGAAATGCCTTGCCTAAGCTAATTATATGGCTTTTAAAATTTTCTTAATCACAAAAGCAATTTTTTAACAAGTATCTTATTGTTGTCAGACTTTTTTGTTTATTTCAGTTCTGAGCGTTTAGGAGATATATATATATTTAGTAGCTACTAAAAATGCATCTCAGTTGGAGGTAGAGATCTCTTGCAATATAGTTGATTTCTGGACTGCCGTTCCCCTGGAGAAAATATCTTATTTGGCCTGTGAACTCTCTAATATTATGCCCTGCTGAGGTCCTTCTCCACCTCCAAAACCTTCAGGAATTTCCCAGCCTTACCCAGTTCCTAGTTCCCTGGTTTTGGTTCTCATTATACTTAAAATGTTCCCTTGTTGAAAACCAGAATGAACAACAGATTAAATAGAGGATTAGGAATTCCTAGTGCAGTAAAGGTACAAACAATGGTGGAATTCCTTCCCACAATTAAATCTAAACCCTAAAGACTTAAGTAGAGGACAGGAAGGCCTGGAGGATCATTGTCCCTGGGGTCGCAATGGGTCGGACATACCTTCGCACCAAACAACAACAGCAACAAAAGAATAAAGAGCATTTCGTCTAGAGCGGTGGTCCCCAACCACCGGGCCGCGGCTCCCTCTCCCCGCCCCCCCTGCGTTAAGAAACTTCCCAGGCTCATGGGAATTGTAGTCCATGGACATCTGGAGGGCCACAGTTTGCCCACCCCTGTTCTAGATGTTGTGGCACAAGACAATTCCAGTTGAAAATCTGGGTGCCTATGTATTGAAAGAGGAGTCCCTTTAAGCATGTCTGGTAGCTCTGGTCTGTGACTTTAGAGAGCACTTCCCAGATGGGCCTTTGCCAAATGAACTGTTAAGCTCTGCACAGCAGCAACATGGAGTGGCTCAGAGCCAAGCTGCATAATCAACAGCCTCTGGTCATGTGTCTGTCCCTGAGCTCTGGACCATTTTAGTTCACAAGTAGTGGGAAGTTTGTAAAGGTAAAGGTAAAGGTATCCCCTGTGCAAGCACCGAGTCATGTCTGACCCTTGGGGTGACGCCCTCCAGTGTTTTCATGGCAGACTCAATACGGGGTGGTTTGCCAGTGCCTTCCCCAGTCATTACCCTTTACCCCCCAGCAAGCTGGGTACTCATTTTACCGACCTCGGAAGGATGGAAGGCTGAGTCAACCTTGAGCCGGCTGCTGGGATTGAACTCCCAGCCTCATGGGCAAAGCTTTCAGACGGCTGCGTTACCACTCTGCGCCACAAGAGGCGCCACAAGAGGGAAGTTTGTACCCACATATTGTACACGCATATTGTACACACACTCTGTACACACACTCTGTACACACACTCTGCGCCACAAGAGGGAAGTTTGTACATGCATATAAATTTCAACTATCAAGGAGAAAAGTGACAAAGGTTAGCTCTAGGATTCACAATTCTCTCGGCTACCTCAGAAGTAACTAAGGGTAACTCTAGGAATTGCAAAAAAAACCCTCCAAAATATGGTACCTCCAAAGCTCCAAGGTAGTTCTAGAAATTGCAGTTCTGGCTATTTCTAGAGCTACTATTGTCACTTTCGGTAAGAGCTTCCAGTAAAAATATAAGGTTGCGCTTAAACACACACACATCTGCAATGCTGCCCCCATCCAATCCTCTCACTGGTAGCCGGACACTAATTAATACTCTAGTACCCATGGGCTTTGCTGAGTACCAGTATGGTGTAGGGAATAAGGTCAGACTACAGCCAAGGAAACCTAGGGTCAGATTCCCACTCTCACAGGAAGCTCACTTAGTGACCTTGGTTCAGTCACAGTCAAACAGCCTGGCCTACCTTATGGGACTGTTGTGAAGACACATAAGGAGGGGAGAGCCATGCACACTGCCCTGAAGTCCTTAGAAGAAAAGAAATAGAATTTGGAAACAGTACTACGATGAAATTTGGTTATGGCCCCGTTTTCCCCCTGCGTGTTCCGGGAACCTCTGGCCACAGATTAGAGGTCATTGGTGGAGCGGGAGAGGTGAGGTAGCTGTGAATTTCCTGCATTGTGCAGGGGGTTGGACTAGATGACCCTTGGATCCCCTTCCAGCTTGATGTTTCTGTGAATCATTCTGTCCATGAATCTTGGTTAGATATGGAAACATTTTTGCTGCACTGAGAGCTGATTTACTGTTTCACACCTCCTGTTTTCCCCTTGCTGGTGTGTCTTATTTTCAGTCCTGCTGTTGGATGATTCCACCATTTGTTTCTCTTTCCTTTCTTATGCGCTTCCCTTGCGCACAGCATGTAGCTTTCGAATGCATTGTCAGAGGTTGCACTCAACCTGCTTATTACATCTGAATGAATGTCAAATGATAAGGAGAAGAGCTGCTCTGCTGTACCTCCTTGTAGTCCCTTTTCTGAGTCACATTTCTTAATACGATGGATTGGGCTTCCTGCTGTTCTCACACAGTGACTTGAGCACCAGAAATCTGATGGACAAATTTATGTCTATTGATTCTGAATTTGCTCTCAGTGGATAGAAAACCCAAATATCGAATTATGGCAAATGTCTACGCAGAGCGATATTCACTTCGTATTAAGGTGGGTTATTTTTGTTTAAGTAGGTTATTACCATCTAGAGCAGTCATTCTCAACATTTTGGGGTCCATGGCCCTTCTAGGACCTAGCCTCAGGTCCCAGGGCCCCCCGTCAAACAACACAACATGATCAGATAGTTAGATAAACATTTTCTGATGTTCTGGAAAAACTTTTCAGAAGAATGAATTAAATTAACGTTTAGAACAGGGGTAAACCTGTGGTCCTCCAGATGTCCATGGACTACAATTCCCTATGGTAATGTTTAAACATCCCTTCAAAATAAGATACAGACATGCCACAACAATGAAGTGTGTTATAAAGGGCTGGGGGGGGGGATGAAGTAAAAGGCTGGGTGGGGGAGAAGGCGTCCTTCGGGGCCCACCTCCAATTAGTCGAAGGACCACATGTGGTCCGCAGCCCACAGGTTGGAGATCGCTACTCTAGAGGACAAAACCTGATTTTACCAGTGGAATGGCAGTGGAATGAGGTAGTGGCATTTGGGGGTAAAAATCTAGACATTGCCTCTTCATGCTGAGTCTTCTCCTACTTAAAAAAAATACTAAGTTTCTATCCGAGTTGCTGGTTTACTGTTTATGCTGGTTTACTGTTTACAGGTATAATGTCCCCTGTTATGCTAGTTTACTTTTTACAGGGCATAATGTCCCCTTTGCTGTCTGAACGGGGATGGTCCAGTCTATCACCTTGGAATACCAACTCATCTCCCCCCCCCTTCCCCAGCTGAATGTATAGACTATGCAGGCTTAAAATGCAGGTTTAATCTTTATACCCATTTGCAAACCCTGTCAGCTTTGGATCATTTTTTTCAGGGCACTTAATATAATTACAGAGAAGGGAGCGAGGTGTCACATTAAAGCACGGAATATGAAGATGTGCTGGAAAATAGTGCCCCCCCACCCCCCAAAAAATTTATCCTCTGAATCACATAAACCTGACAAAGAAAAAAAAGAGGCCTCAAGGTAAATTTAGGCTGGAGGCTTCAAGATGTCTGCACCTATCAGCTTTGAGAGCTCAGAATGTCTCTTCCTTTCCTATTGGCTCAGCAGCTGCTGAAGTATTATAGCACTTTTTATTCCCGCTGATTCCAGAACAGCATTCCAACTGCTTGAGAATTAATTTTAAAGGAATACAAACCTAGGCAGTAGATAAATCTAGGGCCAGATAGGACTTCATTTTACTGATGGAGTAGCCGAAGAGAAGGGATGTCAACTGTTAGGATTTGTGTGTGTTTGTGTTTTTTGTGCATGACAGTGACATTTGGGTGACGCATGTAAGACACTTGCGACTAAGTACTTGCATGAAAGTATTTATTTTTAGTCTGTCTTGCTGGGCTGAGACTGAAGGCCGATTACAAAATAGAGAAACACAACAAAACTGTAGAGAACATGCAGTGAACAATGAAATAACACTGGGTTACAACACTAGAAAACAATGCAGTCAAAATAATATAAGACATGGCATCCCATAAGCAATGCAAAAGCTGGCAGGGGCTTCTGGGAATTGTAGTCCATGGACATCTGGAGGGCTGCAGTTTGACTACCCCTGTCTTAGACTTACCACAGCAGGCAACCTACCAGCCCTACCAGCTCCCCCCCCCCGTCATGTGGGGAGGGGAGGAGATGACATTGTGGACACAGCAATATAACTTCTGATCACCACAATTACAACACTCTAGGAATTTCCTCACTGTCTTTACTATAGAGAGGGGGGGGATTCCTAGAGCAGTATGGACAGTGGTCACCTCCTTCTCCCCATGTTCCACTCCCCCTCCCCCCAAGCTCCTGTGGGTACACGGAGCTGGCAACATAGCTGAGATGGTAGAATGGATAACGTTAAATTCAGTCTCCTACAGTCTGTATTGGTTCTGCACATTCTTCTTGCATAAACCATTCCTCAGTCTGACATGCTCACCCCTAGGCCACACTGGGTCAGAGTTCTTACTCATTGATCCTGGACCCATTGCTACATTGTTTATGAACAGGGCCTCTATGCAAAGCATCAAGAGCACTTTAGGGCAGAACTATTGCAGGTGTTTATGATCAAGGGATTGTAGATCTAAAGTGCTATGGCTAGGGTTGTCTGCTCTGGGTTGGGAAATACATACAGACTTTTGGGATGGAGCTGGGAGTCGGCAGGATTAAGGAGGGAAGGTCCTCAGCGTTGTATAATGCTAGGGAGTCCACCCTCCAAAGCAGCCGTTTTCTCCAAGGGAACTGATCTCTTTAGTCCAGAGATGACCTGTAATCCTAGGGGATCCCTAGGTGCCACCTGAGGACTGTTATCCCCATGGCTGGTGCATAAAAATAGCAGAGGATTAACAGGGTCAGATACCATCTCCAGAAACCTAAACAGAGAGGACTTCTAAAACACCTAAGATCCAACTCTAGATACAAAATATGGTTGGCTTAAATCTTTACATTGCAAAAGTAATGTTTTGAAGAACCGTGGACACTTGCTTTAGACTCACCTTCTGGCCAGCAATTCACATGATTCCCCACCCCCCCTCCTTCAGTAAGGGCTGTATGACCTGAACTGTTGAGTTGACTGTTTCCTTCCCCAGGCAAGATCTCCAGTCATTTCCAAGCCAGGAGGGCAATTGTCTCTTAGAATCATAGAATCATAGAATCATAGAGTTGGAAGGGGCCATACAGGCCATCTAGTCCAACCCCCTGCTCAACGCAGGATTAGCCCTAAGCATCCTAAAGCATCCAAGAAAAGTGGATCCTAAAGCATCCAAGAAAAGTGGATCCTAAAGCATCCAAAAAAATTGTCTTCTGTTAACAATATAGTAAATAGACAGATGTGATTGGCGTACAGTATGTAATCAAGCCATCAGAAATATAATTAATAGCAATGTGTGAAATAGCAGGCTGAGCTAAGAAAATATATGTGCATTTGAGGCCAGACACCATCATTTGGAATTTTAAGCTCTAAAGACTCCAGGAAGGAACTGGAAAAATGAAATTCACATCTTGTGCACAGGAAATGTCAACTGGGCATCCCAAAAAGGCAAATAGTAATAATGATAACAGGGACACAAGTTTACTATTAGGAGATGAGGCTTTTTAATGATAAACAAGGTACTGGGAGCCTGTGCATAAGAAAGAGGCTGTTTTTAAGAAATTAAAAAAATGGCTATTAAGAGATTGTAACAGTTCACCCCCCCCTCCCATACTACTCCAAATTTTGCCAACCTGACATGCCAAAGCTTTCTATAGGATTCAACGTTTTTTCATGCTTAAGTGCTCCTGAAACCAATCTCCTTTTAGCCCTGATGCTTTGAATGCGGTAGCATACTTTAAAGAGATAAACCACAACTTTAGGAAGTGATTATTTATTTAAGGAAGATGCTCATTATAAGCAGACAGAAGCTTCTGAACTTGGAAGGGGATGGTTCTTAAGTTCTGTGTTTCAGATACTAACACATCACAGGATAGATAGATAGATAGATAAGATAGATAAGATAGATAGATAGATAGATAGATAGATAGATAGATAGATAGATAGACAGACAGACAGACAGACAGACAGACAGACAGACAGACAGACAGACAGACAGACAGACAGACAGACTAATGTGACCAGAATTAAGGGAACCTAAGGCGGGACATGCCACCGCCACCGCAACCGCCACTGCCACCAACGCCACCAGGCCCCCTCCCCCCTGCCCCTCCCCACAACTGGGCTCGAGAATGTTGGCAGCAGAGGGCCCCCCCTCCCTCCTCTCCGACCAGCCTCAAGAAGGGTGGCGGTGGCGGCCCGGGAAGAGCCCGGCGAACAGATCCAAGGAGGCAGTAAGAGTGGCGGGCCCAGGCGGAAATGGCGGCGCTGCGCAACCATGCCCCAGAGCCCTGGCGCCTGTGCGGGGGCCTCCTGAGCCCGGCCTGCCTGCTGGGCTGCCTGCTGGGTGGGAAATATGGTGGGACGTGGGGCAAATGCCCCCAAAGGCGGGAATGTCCTATCAAAGGCGGGACATCTGACCACCCTTAGATAGATAGATAGATAGATAGATAGATAGATAGATAGATAGATAGATAGATAGATAGATAGATAGATAGATAGATAGATAGATAGATAGATAGATAGATAGATAGATAGATAGATAGATAGATAGAAAATCCAGTTGCACTTGATCACTAAAGTGCATTGATAATGCATCATCCTCTGTGTGTGAAAGTAGCTATAGACTCCCAAAGTGGGCTTGGCCGCCAGGTCACTGATGTTTTGCTGACCACAAAGAAACATCTGGTGTTCCATGTGGCAAACAGGGTGGCCGCGCCTACTAAGGAACTTCATCTAAAGCCCTATTTCAACTGGGGCAAATCAACTTTTGCCTGGAAGTCAGACAGCAATAAAATCTGCCATCTACTGCTGCTCCTCGCAAAGGTATTTAAAAAGCATGTCCAGCAAATCTGCTTCATTTCTTTGCTCGCTTCCAGCGCGCAGTTGGAATAATCTTAGTGCAGAATTGGTCCTTGTTGCAGGACATTAAAAAAAAAATAGTAGCCACCCAGATTGAATCTGCACAATCCTGACATTGTACTGTGGGAGCATCTTTGAACTTCACAGAAAGCAACCATTTTTAGACTCTGGCTCTTTCCATCTCCACCTTTCTCCCAGAAGGGAGACTCCAGTGGAAACTCTGCAAGTTGAAACTCATGAGGCTTTCTGGGCTATGCATAATTTCCTCCTCCCCACGCAACCATGGGAAATGTGACTCAACACTTTTTGAAGCGCATAGGAAGAATCTCTTAGGCATATCTGCACTACTGAATTTTGTTGTTATAAATAAAGAGGGGACAACAGGTTGGGGGACAATTAGGGATAATGATCAAAGAAACATCAAAGAAACATCTACAAATGGTAGCTCCAGATCTCGTACCTTATCTGAGACAACACACTGAGGCATACACAGTAAAGCCAGTCTGAAGTATCTCATACCCTTCAACTAGGGATGCCAACCTCTAGGCGGTAGCTGGAGATCTCGGCGAGGTAGATCTCCTGGCTCCCCCACGGGCCTCCCGGCCTTCAGGCTTGGAATGAACATTGTCAGACGTCCTTCTCCACCCCCCCCTTTAATAATAGGGGTTAAGAATGGGGGTTTTCCCACCATGTTGGGAGTATTTTAAAGTCTTTTAATGGGTTTTTTTTTAGACATTGTGACCCGTCATGGACTCAATCTTTGTTCTGCTGATTTGACATGGTTGCCCACCTGAACCTAGACCTGGAGTCAGGTTTCTGTGGCAAAGACAGAACTAGCGAGAACGTTAACATGGCAAGAGACAGATAAGAGATCCCCATTGCTGTTAATTAATCCAATTCTACCTGGTTTTGTTTGAAGATAAAATGGAGTTTCATTGTTGCTGTATAGCATTTACATTCCTATTTGTGATAGGCTTCTACCCTTTCAAATGCTGCATGAGAACCATCCTGAAACAGTGGTCACAGTATCAGACTAGGATGTGGGAGAACCGAGGCTCAAATCCCCACTCTTTCATGAATACTGCATGATTTAGGACCTGTCACTCTTGCTCAGCGTAATTTGGGCTGTTATGAGGAGAAAATGGACTAAGGGAGAATGATATATTCCTCCTCACCAGTAGGGTGGAATAAACAATTATTGAATAATACATATTTCTTGTGAAGCCTATCAGGTTTGGCTTGCTATTACACCTTCTCGGAGATTTGAAACATTCTTCCTCTATTCTATCTTCCAAGTAACAACCCTATGAGAGAGATTATGCTGAGAGGGTGACTGGCCCAGGGAACTTCTAGGGCCAGGTGGAGAGTCAAGCTTGAGTCTTCTATACCCAAGTCTGCCCCTCTAACCATAAGACCAGAGTGGATTGCAATGACATTAGATAGAAAAGATGTCCTGTAAAAAGGAAGTTCAACAGTGGAATCAGCTAAGGAGGTGGTGAGCTCCCCCTCACTAATGGCCTTCAAGCAGCATCTGGACAGATCCTTCTCCTGGATGCTTTAGGGTGATCCTGCATTGAACAGGGAGTTGGGCTAGATGGCCTGGATGGTCCCTTCCCACTCTATGATTCTACGAAAGGAGTGAAGCTGTAGTGCAGATAGAGATATAGACAGGTCAGGCCAAAACATCTTATGATTCTTATTCTAATAATTCACAGGCAAACTCCATTGAGTAGGCAGGAGAACTTATGAACAGAGTTGGTCAAGGAACAAGTCTGAGATCAGGTAATAGTGCTAAGATCAAGAAGTAATGAAACGTCTTTGCTATTCTATGTCAGATCATGCCATCAAGAATAGGTGCTGACAAGCAGTAAAAGCAAAACTTGAATGTGTAGCTGTGTTGGCCAGAAGCGATACAACAAAGTGTGGGTCCAGTAACACCTTTAAGACCAACAAAATTGAATTCTGGCTGTTTTTTTGTTTGTGCACACACTTCTTCAGACTTCTTCATGACTGCTCCTGTAGAGCAGGGGTAGTCAACCTGTGGTCCACCAGATGTCCATGGACTACAATTCCCATGAGCCCCTGCCAGCGTTTGCTGGCAGGGGCTCATGGGAATTGTAGTCCATGGACATCTGGAGGACCACAGGCTGACTACCCCTGCTGTAGAGAAAAGTCCGCATTGTGTGAACCAGCCCTCGGGGATCTCATCTCCCGATGTTCTTGTCTTGGCATTCATGCATACCGCAAGCAAACTTCAGCCAAGCAACGAGAAGACATCAGAGCAGCAAAATCGCACTGAAAAAAAAGAAAGAAGAACACTGTCTGCCCATAATTACCATGGTGGTTGCTCTGATCACAATAAAAGTGGACCACTCCTTGCCTTTTACTAGACACCTCCTCGGTTATCTAATCTCATCCATCTTGCCTTGTCATCAGTTTTGCACAGTCATCAACTTTTTTGTGAAAGATGCTTTATTGAAATTGCTATCTAATCATCTTGAGCTGTCACAGGCTAAAAAAAAAAACACATGGAGTGACCCAGAGCAGAATTTCCTTGCTCCTCATCACCTGAGCCTGGGCATGTCCTATTGTGGGAACTGGTTTTTTGGGTTGAGAAATGCTGCAGGTAAGAAATCTGAAGGCTTCTCCTGTTGATATGGGAGAAATTAGTCTCTTCATTTGTCAGGATAGTTTTGTTTTGGGGTTTTTTTTCATTCTACTATTTGTCTCATCTGCATACACGCATATCGTGGCTTGGTTCTCCAGTCACAACAAATAAGTGAGGCAAACCAGAGAAATTACAGGAGTGGAAGCCTAAACAATCTCAAATGAGTTGCAGGCTGAAAGGATGCATCTACATTTGGGCAGAGTTACAGTACTGAGCAATGAGAAAGCCAAGTAATCTGCATCATATTTTTTAAAAACCAGAGAAATGCCTGTTGTTATGATTCTGGCATGGACAAGATATAGATCAAGCCAGAGCTTGAACACAAGAGGAGTTCATTTTGGGTGTCCCGGAGCCAACTTGGAACCACCAGTTTTGAGTGTAATCATAGGTCTATCCATAGGCATATATTGGTATTAGATTTTTTTTTTTGGGGGGGGGGTCCAAACTAGTTTTTCTGCAGATACAAAGACTGACACCTGTGGAGTGAAATTGTTTCACCTTATTTGTTGCACAGTATGCTAAAATGCCACCCAAAAGGCTGTTCCTGGGGAGGGGGTCTACTGTCCCCCAGCAAGAGAATTCCAGGGGCCATTGGGGGCCTTCCAAAATTCTCTTCCTGGAGAGATGGCAGTGGATCCCGTGGGCTGTTTCAGAGTAGGGTTATTGTAAGGACTCCTTCAAACATGTTCCAAAAAGAGCTCTATAAATATTAGAAGACTGGCAGTCTTCAAGCAAAGGTTGGATACACACTTTTCTTGGATGCTTTAGGTTGCTTTGGGCTCATCTTGCGTTGAGCAGGGGGTTGGACTAGATGCCCTGTATGGCCCCTTCCAACTCTATGATTCTAGGATTCTAGGATTCTATTGCATACTTTGGTTTTACTTTGTGTATTTTGCACACTATTACATGGAAACTAGGGATGTCCCTAAATTTCATACCTGTGCGTGTGATTGGATTTCTTTGCTGTTTTCTCAGTGCTCAGGATGAAGCGGCTCTTGTCTTTTCCTCAATCAAATGGAGTAGTCATGTGGCCATTAAAAATGACACCCATTTCCCCTAAGGAGCAAAACAGGAAAACTGGCAAACAAAATAACCCAGTCACAATGAATATATATTGAAATGGAAATGAGTGGGAAATGGCATATTGAGATCTCACTCCTCCAAATAAATATGACGTGTTTCTGAACCATAAAGGGTAGGAACAGTAATAGTAGTTTCCTAAGAGCCTATTGTGGCACAGGGTGGTAAAGCAGACAACATGCTGTCTGAAGCTCTGACCATGAGACTGGGAGTTTGATCCCAGCAACCTGCTCAAGGTCAACTCAACCTTCCATCCTTCCGAGGTCGGTAAAATGAGTACCCAGCTTGCTGGGGGGTAAAAATGGTAATGACTGGGGAAGGGAATGGCAAACCACCCCGTATTGGGTCAGCCATGAAAACGCTGGAGGGCGTCACCCCAAGGGTCAGACATCACTCGGTGCTTGCACAGGGGATACCTTTACCTTTAAGTAAAGCTTTGTACTTAAGGAAACGGTACTATTACCGTTCCTACCCTTTATGGTAGGAAGTATCATGTCCCTTAATGCCTTAAAGGCCAACAAATTTCCCTAGGAATTCCAGGTCTTGAATCTTGTTCTGCGACTGCAGACTAATATGGCTACCCTCCTGCAACTAAGTAACCAGCGTGCTAACAATTTTCGCAAAGTGTGTACATCCTGTCAGAGGAGTGCTACAATGCTGGAATGAGTAATCTAATGATCTGTAGGAAGATCTGTGCTACTGGCTGTCATTCTTTTGCAATTTGCTAATCGCTACTGTATTTATAACACATCTTGATCTAAGATCTTGGACAGCTGAGAGCAAGGAAAGGGTTTTGGTTTTTGCAGCAGGAAGGGATGGTGCAATTAGTAGGAATTATTTTTATGAGAGACAAATGTCCATGTGAAAACACTGGGGTTCTCAAAATGCCTTCACATCACAACCCTAGTAGGCCGACCTTACTTAGCTTCTAAGATAGATAGATAGATAGATAGATAGATAGATAGATAGATAGATAGATAGATAGATAGATATAGATATAGATCTTTGGATTTGCTGCTCTCCATTAGTCTCGTGGCGGATTACAATAAAACAGTAAAACACAGTGAGAGCCCTTAAAATCCCTTAATGCATTAGACATTAAAAGATGGCGATACCGTCAGAGTTCTGAATTCCTGCCCCCTATTCAACTTGCGGTCAATGCGCTCTCTCATTAGGAGCGAGGACAATAATCTAACAAACACTAAAGGATCTCCCGTTGGTAACACCAAGACCCTGCCTTGACCTCAACCATATGCCTGGTAGACCAGGGCTGATTCTGCACTTACTTGTTTTGTGAATCCTCCTAAATTCAGATCAATTTGAACTTGGGTCTTCCTCTATCCCCCCCTCCTCCCCATTGACACAGAAAAGTGTTCTGCACATAATTAGGGAAGCTCAGAAGCAGAGGGGGGAGAGCCAGCAGGAGCATCTTTGTTTCTTTTCTCAAAGGGGGGGGAGGATTGAAGACAGCAGAGGAGGAGGAATAAATCCAAGAGGAAAATCTCTGCTGAGAGAAGTTAGGGCTTCTGGAGCTTCTGCTAAGAGAAGTTAGGGCTTTCCCTTTAAGGGAAACCTTGCAGTCTGAGAACGAGGAAGGCTTTGAACTGACTCCATGGCCAATCAGGGCTTTTTTACACCATTGGAGGCTCAAGGCAGCAAGTTAGTTCAGGACAAGCAGAAAGCACCTTTACTCATACGGTTTTTTTCAAATATTGAGGGTTATATCCACTCTAGGATATTGAGGAGGATAGGTAGGGTCACTCCGGATCAATCCTGCTTGTTGCAGAAGGAAAATTTAAATCACTCCAAGTCAAAATGGAAATTGCATTCAGTATAGACAGCAGGGACAGAATCGACCTGGGATTGGAATAAAAGCTCCGTGCAGATTCAGCCCAGGTTAGTCTGGGATATCCAAATCAGGGGGTAATTCTGCAAAGGTCTATATCATAAATTGAATGGATTATATCTCGATTTCCTAAAACAATCTCCATTTTCTGCCTGTTAAGTCTGCATTAAAATAAAGATGAGATTGTTTGGACACTGCTGATCTCTCTTCCAAATTTTTCTCTTTCTTGATCATCCGGTTTTTCTTTGTGGCCTAAGAAGCATCGCAGACTAATCATGGCCGGAGTTGGGAAACTGGGCATGAGAGCAAATGAAAAAGAGCACATTTTACAGCTTCAACTGGAACCTGTTTGTGGCCTCTGCATCTTCCTATTGATTTCAATTAATTCCATTTTGTTAAGGCCAGTTTTGTTACATTATTAAAATCAGAGAAAACACACAATCAAGAAAGCTGTCTGCTTTCATTCAGGAAAAAAAAAAAGAAAACCTAAATGAAAGGACAGCCTGTACTGAATGATAAAGCTCTGTTCTTAATGTCTAGCCATGTGGTTTCTTCATAGAAAATTAATAAGTTAAAGATGAAATTCCTCTCTTCGTTTACATATATATATATATATATGGATTGTACTCAGTGGAGGCATAATTGGAAGCATTTCTGCAGCAGAATCTTAAATGTTATGTTCCTAAGATCTTAAGCCCTCAAATGCCTTCCCTTCCCTAAAACATCAATTTGCAACTCTAATCCTATTCCGTTGGAGATAGCATTCAAATAAATATGCTTATCGGGAAGGAGGACTGCCAGGCTGCAACCTGGGGATTCAATGGTACATTTAAATCCACTGCCAAAGAAGGAGACAGGGCAGCTACAGCGTTTCTTGGTCATGTCGTTCACCTTCTCCCCTTGACTGCTGTTATAAATAGGATTCCAGAGGTGCAAAATACGTGAGCCAGGAATAACAGAGAATAAAGGCAAAGAGGTGAGACTCGCCTGTGTTACCTTGTTTCCAGATTCACCAGTGTATTTAAAAGCTGAGGATGGGATTTCTCCAGAGACTGTTCTTACAGGGTAATTTATTTAGAAAACCTGAAGCGTTCACACAAGCTATGGTTCACATGGGTTGCAGTTAGGGTTGTCAGTAGGGATGCCAGTCCCTAGATGGGACCTGGGGATCTCCCAGTTTTACAACTTATCTCCAGTCTAGAAGAATAGGTTATTTTATGCTGCTTTTCTCTACCCGAAGAAGTCTCAAAGTGGCTTACAATTGCCTGCCGTTTCCTCTCCCCACAACAAACATCCTGTAAGGGAGGGTGGGGCTGAGAGAGCCCTGATATTACTGAAGAAGAAGAAGAGTTGGTTCTTATATGCTGCTTTTTTTCTACCCGAAGGAGTCTCAAAGTGGCTTCCAATTGCCTTCCCTTTCCTCTCCCCACAACAGATACCCTGTGAGGTTGATGAGGCTGAGAGAGCCTTGATATGCGAGTTTGGTCAGAAGAGCTTTATCAGTGCTGTGGCAAGCCCAAGGTCACCCAGCTGGTTGCATGTGGGGGATTGTGGAATCACACCTAGCTCACCAGAAGTCGGTGCTCCTAGCCACTATACCAAGATGGCTATAGAGATCAATCCCTCTGGAGAAAATGGCTGCTTTGGAGGGTGGGCTTCACATCATAATACTCTATTGAGGTCCCTCTCCATTGCAAATCCCATTCACTCCTGGCTCTAGCCACAAAAACTCCAGGTATTTCCCAACCCAGAGCTATCAACCCTAATTTTCAGCCAAACCAGGTGGAGACTGGGATTACAACTGATCTCTGGGTGACAGATATCAGTTTAACTTGAAAAAAGACTGTTTTGGAAGATGCGCTCTGGCAGTATATCCCATTGATGTCCCTCCCTTCTCCGAACTTTGCCCTCCACAAGCTCCCCCATCCCCACATCTCCAAGTATTTTTCAATCCAGAGTTTTCAAGCCTAGTTGTAGTACCAGTCCATGAAGTTTCTGAATTAAGCCTATAACTTACTCTACTTTTCTCTTGCTATAATAAATAGAGGGTACTTGAGGGGTGTGTGGAACCTTCTCCCCTGAGCCTGGAGGTGTTTTTTTTTTTTAAACAAGCTATCCAAAAAGCAGGATATGGGTGGGGATTGTGGGCTTCATTAGCCAGTTACCACAACATCCTTTCTGATTTTCCTTTTTCCACAGGAGTACAGAAAAGATCAAGACTCCACCTGAATTCCTTAAGGCCTATAATACAGGAGTGACTATGTCAGAAAGACATTCTAGAAAAAAAACATTTTGGATTCAATGAATCAAGCAGTCTCTCAGCCCACATTAATAGTTGGGTCTTTTGATAAGTGTACACTCAACAAGGAGCTGGGACCATTTCTGGCCTTTGGGGGGGGGGAAGAATAAAGAATATCTGTGTTTCCAGTTATGTGTATACTTAACCCACATGCACTGACCTGGAGAACCCAGACTGGTCTCATCAGGGCTCAGGAGTTATGCATGATGGACCCTGGTTAGTACTTGGCTGGGAGACCACGAAAAAAGTCCACAGTTGCTATGTAGAGGTAGGCAATGGAAAACCTGTTTGTCCCTTAGCTTCAAAACTCCATGAGGTCCCTTTAAATCACCTCAGACTTTTGCGCTTTTCACCATCATCTAACCCAGGGGTAGTCAACCTGTGGTCCTCCAGATGTCCATGGACTACAATTCCCATGAGCCCCTGCCAGCATTTGCTTGAAGGGGCTCATGGGAATTGTAGTCCATGGACATCTGGAGGACCACAGGTTGACTACTCATGATCTAACCCACATATGTCACTTTTAGGCATTCATGTAGAAAAGTATATTTACTGGGAGGTCCAAGCAAGGTGGCAGGTTGGTGGAAAAGCCATTCTAAGAAAGCAGAAACAATACACAAAAAGATATAAATATTTGGCAGTCACTTGCCTTGTTCCATTGACCGATTAATTCTAAGTACAAAGAGCTGAAAACTTGGCTCCTGTAACCATCTGGTTGAAGATCCCTTACTTTGAATATCAGCGTTAACAATCTTTTATATAAAAAGATGTTGCCATCTTGATAAACTATAACACGTTGACAACACCTAGACTCCAATTAGGCTGCTCCTTCCAGCTCGCGCTGACAGAATATGTTCACATGTTGTCCAGTCTTCCTTGCATCGCATGCAAATTCAACATTTGTTTTCTGAAGCATCCGATGGTGGTAGAGCCTCATGTCACCAAAGATTAGCCAGACTTGGGTGGCTGTGAGAGTTCTGCGGGCACACCTGAATACAGGCTTCAGAAAGCTTGCCGTTGACACATGGAAATATTGTAGAGTTGTATTTTTAAGAACTTCGTAGCTAGTTCATGCCTTCTGAATGTCAGCGGAGGATGACCAAGGTACAGATCAGCTTCCAGGTAATCCTCTTGCTGGTTTCTGTATCTGCCCAAGGTGATGCAATCAGTTGGGGATCTGGCCTATTGGAGTATCATGCACCAAGCCAGCTTGGTGTAGTGATTAGGAGTGCCAACTTCTAATCTGATGACCTGTATTTGATTCCTTGCTCCCCACATGCAGCCACCTGGGTGAACTTGGGCTCCCCACGCCACTGATAAAGCTGTTCTGACCGAGCAGTAATATCAGGGCTCTCTCAGCCTCACCTACCTCATAGGGTGCCTGTTGGGGGGAGAGGAAAGGGAAGTTGATTGTAAGCCGCTATGAAACTCCTTTGGGTAGAGAAAAGCGGAATATAAGAACCTACAGTTCCTATTCTTCAGTTTAGCTAAATTGCCAGCTGATACCCCTCTCAGATACCCTGCCAGCTACAACCAACAAGGAGGGAAGAAACATGGGAAGGTCAATGTTCCTTTCCATGTACATGGCCAATACAGATGCCATGGCTCAGTGACAGAACATTTTTTTTCTTCATGCAAGGAGGTCAGAGGTTCAATCCCTGGCATCTTCTTCAGTTAATAGGGGTGGATAACAAGCAATATGAGAGAGCTTTACTTGAGACCTTAGAGATCAGCTGGCAGTCAGATAAGACGATACTTGCTTTGATAGATCAATGAACTGACTGGGGTGGGGAAGTTTCATGTATTAATGTGATGGAGGCCCTACAAGGCTCAGGTGGGACAGTCATCCTGGCTGAATTCAAATCCTAATTGCTGGGTCTAAGTCTTAGGTCAGTAGAGAAGGGGGATGCCTGTAAGGTCACTGAGCTATTCTGGCCAATCAAGGAGGACAGCTTTTAAAACAAGGAAACTCTGTGACTACTACTAAAAGGTAATAGGGTGGTTTTAAAAGACCAATAGACAAAATATAAGTTACATAGAAAATTAGAAGTCACTAGTAAAACCACCATCAACAAACCAGTAAGATCACATTTGTGATAATGAAGTGACCAATACCTGTCAACTTCCTTTGCAATTGGGTTGGTAATTATAATCATTGAAGCTTCCCTGTCTGAGAGGAGCCCTGAGAGATTAGGGCTTGGGCAACGGAGGGACCGAAGATTGGTATAATGCCATAGGGATCAGCTGTAAATTTCCCTTGACTCTTCCAGGGACAAGCAGATTGAACAATATCCATAATAAATATGGCCTCAGGGTGTGGTGGGGGAAGAACACAGCTTTTCGGTCTGGAAAAGTCAACCCTGGGGCCAATTCAGACGCAGTGTGAGGGTGGCCATTTGAACTGCCTGGTGATGCTATTATAAGCAAGTTAAGGAAGAACTCCCCCCCCCCCCATGAGGGTTGTTCACAAAAGGGGGCCCCTCCCCTTTGACAAGTTAAAGCCTTTGAAGAAATATTTCTTTGGAGCAATGGGAAGTCTTTGTGGTAATGGGAAACATGCGTTTTTAATTAAGAGGAACACAGTGTACAGAAGAAGTAGTGTAATAGCATGCAACTTACTGAACATGTTAAGCAAAAAAAAAAAAAAAGCACATCCATCTGGAGGGCCTCGTTGACCTACTTTGTTTCTGGAGGCCCTGGAAATGCAAGGCCTTCTTCTGTTTTCAACCCTACCGTGGTCCTGGGGTCCTTCAGTCCTGTCTCTTCTGGCTGGCCTTGGCTTTCCAAGTGAGGAAGGCTTTTCAAGCTGGCTGAAGTCTTTAATTTGAATGTGATGCATTGTAAGTACATGTTCTGTGCCCAGACTGATTTACCATTCTGAATATAGTCTACCAGGCAGATATGATGCTCTAGAGCAGTGGTTCTCAACCAGGGGATTGACACCCTTTGGGGGTTGAAAGATCCTTTCACAGGGGTCGCTGCAGGGCAAGCAACTTGGCTGAGGGGGCCACCATCCACACAACAGCCTTGTGGGGTAGATCAAGATAGAGCATTCGTCTGTCTGCAGCAGCCGAAAAGAGCGAGATTGGCATGTTGGGACAAGAGGCAGAATTGAACTGAGAAACCCCGGGAAAGAAAACAATTTATATACAATTATGAACTCGAAGAAGAAGAAGAAGAAAAAGAAGAAGAAGAGTTGGTTTTTATATGCTGCTTTTCCCTACCCGAAGGAGGTTCAAAGCTCTTAAAGTCACCTTCCCTTTCCTCTCCCCATAACAGACACCCTATGAAGTGGGTGAGGCTGAGAGAGCCCTGATATCACTGCTTGGTCAGGACAGTTTTATCAGTGCCGTGGTGAGCCCAAGGTCATCCAGCTGGCTGCATGTGGGGGTGTGCAGAATTGAACCCAGCATGCCAGATTAGAAATCCGCACTCCTTACCACTACACCAAACTGGCTCTCCAAACTATGGATCTTCACACTAGCTTTGGTTTAATTTGTGTGAAAGAACACTTGTATAATTTTATGGTTGGGGGTCACCACAATATGAGGAACTGTATTAAAGAGTCATGGCATTGGGAAGGTTGAGATCTACTGCTCTAGAGCCATTTGGATTGTACACCTGAAGCTGCTTTATATAGAATCCGGTTACTGGTCCACTGAGGCCAGTATTATCTACTCAAGTGGCCTTCTAGGGTCTCAGGTAAAGGTTTTTCACATCACCTACTGCTGGGATTCCCCAGGGGCTCTCCAGCCTTTCCTCTCTACCCTGCCTTAATGGACTTGGCCACGAACTATTCCTGGCACTGTGTCAAAGCCTGAAAAATATTTCAGGTTGTCCTCCGTGGTCAAAAGGATGAAAAAGACTGACCTTCTGCCTTGGTTATGTCAGAAGGTATCTGGCCTTGGGTGCCAATCAAAGTGGTTTGCTGTGTCACTGCTGGTGCCTATCCTGTTGATATATTCCCTGATATTTAACCATATGAAGGAAGTAGGACTTTGTGCACTTGCCTGAAGATCGTATGACCTTAAATCTAGAACAAGGCTTATTTATTATTTGTCATACGCCATGTTTGTAACATAGACAGGAGATCCTAATTTTATCTGGCTGCCAGTCAAGAGTTGGTTTCCATTGCTTGCCCCTGTGTCATGACCTTGGTATAGCCTTTCCAAGTGCTAGCCAGGGAATACCCTGCTTAGCTTCCGGGATCTGACAGGATCAAACTTGCCTGGGCTATCCAGGCTGGGTTCAACAAGGCTTAGAGACTGACATACAATCTATTTCAGTGGTTGTTCATATTAAAAGTTGTTTTAAGCCATTTGTCATTCTAGTACTGCTGACCTAAAAATGTCATGTACTGCCTTCCACTTTCCAGCTTTGGCTATCTGAGATTTTTTATGTAATTTGTTGCCGTACTATGAATGAGGTAAATATTTCATGCCACTGAACTATACTTTCTGCTTGTAATGTCTGTGATATAGTGGTTAAGAACGGTGGCTTCTAATATGGAGGGTTGGTTTTGATTCCCTGCTCCTCCACGTGGAGCCGGCTGGGTGACCTTGGGCTCCCCACAGCACTGATAAAGCTGTTCTGACCGAGCAGTCCTGTCAGGGCTCTCTCAACCTCACCTCCCTCACAGGGTGTCTGTTGACTGGAGAGGGAGGGAAGGCAATTGCAAGCCACTTTGACCTTTTCTGCATGGTGGCAGCCATAGACAATTAGTCCCACTGCTTCTCGAATCCTCACGGAGGAAGTTTTTACCACCAGACCTAGTCCCCCCTCCCCCCAGATTTCTGCCTCCCCACAAGGCAGCCAGGGTGGAAAGATTCTGCTGCACTGGGGGGTGGGGGGAGCAGGGGGTGTTTTGTTGTTGTGTTGTTTAGGAATGTGGTAGCAATGCCTTGTTCCTAAACAGAAAAAAATGCCCCAGTGCTGCAGAACTGCCTTGGGCATTTTGTGTCCCTTTTGGGACATCGTTGTGGCGCAGAGTGGTAAGGCAGCCATCTGAAAGCTTTGCCCATGAGGCTGGGAGTTCAATCCCAGCAGCCGGCTCAAGGTTGACTCAGCCTTCCATCCTTCCGAGGTTGGTAAAATGAGTACCCAGCTTGCTTGGGGGGTAAACGGTAATGACTGGGGAAGGCACTGGCAAACCACCCCGTATTGAGTCTGCCATGAAAACGCTGGAGGGCGTCACCCCAAGGGTCAGACATGACCCAGTGCTTGCACAGGGGATACCTTACTTGGCCCAGGATGGGAGGAGAAGGACCCAGCCTGGAAGGCCTGACACTTTCCTGCCAGATGGGCCTGGACCAACATAGGCTTTGATAGTGTCCATGGCAAAGAAGGGAACTCTGGAAGAATCCATGTTCCCTTGCTGCTGAACAAACCAAGACCTGTACTTAAGTACCCCTGTATGTAAGTGGACATTCTGAATGCCAGTCACAGCTTCTTGCTATCTACCTGAAGACCCAAGAACACAATAAACTGCTTTCTATTGGCTGATGACTTAGGTCCCTCAAGGTCAGTACTACCTATTCAGACTGGCTCTTCAGGATCTCAGGTAGAGGTCTTTCATCTCACATAACACCTGCTTCTTTTAACTGAAGATGCCAGGAATTGAACCTTGGACGCTCTGCATGCCAAGCAGACACTCTACTCCTGAACCATGACAATTTACTTAACAAGTATCAGGGGTTTTATTCACTGTGTTCCAACTTGGTAGCTAATGCTAGAGCCACACTTTTCCTGTAATACAAGTTGCTTCTCTCACCATTCAGCAAGCAATACTACCTTGTAGATTTTTTGAAGCCTTGGGATTAGCAGTTTGTTGATCCCTGCATGCACCAGTATGACATCGAAATAGGCAAAGGTGATTTCCAGGCTTGCAGGAAATATATATATATATTTAAAAAATGTAATAACCTAATGAATTGTTTTGGGTGAGCCGACCAAGATCTTATTAGCCCACGGTTCTCTTTCATACAGTAGCCAACTGGTAGCATGTGGCAATTTGCAAGGAAAGCATGAAAGTGAAACTTCTCCAGGTGGCAGCTGGTGACATTTTGTATACAAAGGTATATTGCCGCCATATCAAGAGTTTGAATATATTTTTAAGGGCTAACATCTTCCCAGCTTCATCCTTCTTTTTCTTTGACAGGGCAAGATTCCAGATTTCATGGAAGAAGGTTAGCCATGTAGCTAAGTTACTTCCATAATTATATAGCTCCACAAGGAGATGGGGACCTGCAGAGCAGCAAAATGAACCAGGAATTCAATGGCTCCTTTTTTGGTCTTTGCTGACTTAGGGTGATCAAGGCAAGTGATATTCAGAGGGGACTTGCCCTTGCCTGCCTCCACATTACAACCTTGAGTATTTCTTGAAGATCTCCCATTCAAATACTATCCAGGGTTGACCCTGCTTAAGCTTCCAAGATCTGACTAGCCTGGGCTATCCAGGTCAGGGCAGTAGCTCCTCAGGAACTGCCAGCATTTATTCCAGCACATGCTCTCATGAGTCAGAATTCACTTCATCAAGTGCATTGGAGATGTATAATTGCCATAATTAAAAACTCTGTCACAAGGCATTAAACAAACAGGGCTGATTTTTATTGCATTGTATTTACTTCATTTATACTTCGCCTTTCTTGCCAATGGGAGCTCAGAGTGACTTACCCCATTCTCTGGATGTTCTCCTGGCCAATGTCAAGAAGTATGTGGTATTCAAATGCCATCAGAGGAGAAAGATCGATCAGAGGCAAAGGTTGCAAGCAGCCATGTCACTCCTAATAAAACATATTACATGACTTTTATATTTTATAAGGACTTTTCTGCCCCCCCCCCTTCCTGAACTGCTTCCCTTTCCTCTGACTGTCAGATCAAGCTATTTTGAATCTGGCCTCTGAGCGTGCTTCTGCTCCTGCTTTCCTTCCTCCCGTCCTTGATGTCTTCTTCTGCCTTTGTTTCCACTTTGTTTCTTGTACCCATCCTCCTTGGCTTCCCTTCATCTTTACTCTCATGTTATTGTTCTCTATTCCCAGCTCTCCCCCCATCCACCGTTGCAAGCCTCAAACCTTCATTTCTTATATACCCTGTGTCCCCCCCCCACTGCTTCAACTCTTTTTGGGGTCCATTGTATTCTCTTCAGTAGTCTAAATAACAGCAAGATGTTCTCAGGAGATGGGTCCTTTTCAAATTGCCTGGACACTCACATCACAGGTTGTGAGGTATATTGGAGGAGTTACCCCCTAATTTTCTATAATGATTTTTCTTCAGTCTGGAGGGTTTACAGTAAACTACCTTAGTTATGGATAGCCTCTCTTGCTGATTTTTGTGTCCTCACTAATGAGCCACTCAGTACTATTTGATATGTGATTATTTATAACTTTAAAGCTTAGCAGTGCTGTGCAAACAGGTAAAGGACCATGAAGGGTTAATTCTTCACATAACCAGAAAGCCCTCAGTGAGAAACTATTCCAAGGTATCTGATGGCTAGCATCAGCTGAGCAGAGGGACACTTTAGATTTGAATGCTGAAGAAGAGGATTCTTTTGTAATTTAGCCCTGACTGAGAGCAGTTTAACACTGAGAAGGATAACTAGGGGAAGTTGGCAAGGATGAGTGGATAGTTAGATGGAGACTCCCAGTCTAAACAGGGCAATAGCTCTGAAGTGTACAGAGATCCCTGGTCTGGTCTAGTTAGAAACAGATTCTAGAGACCTTCAGTTAGACACTCAAGATGAGTACTGATGTTTCATAAAAAGGGGGTTTGGTCCTAGAAAATGTATACCAAACTTCTGGAAACCAAAAGAGTTAGAGAATACTCCAAGAAAGTATACTGAAGTGTTTGGGGAAGCAAAACAAAAGCCTCTCAACATAAATATTTAAGTCACTGTGAATAGCTTAAGAAACTCTAATGACCCTGAAACATAAGAAAGTTTTACCTCAAAGTTATCTGTATTGAATTACCTCAGAAATTTCAACCCCTGATTTCCCCTGACCTTTCCCCTCTGTGTTGAATAAAATATTTTATTAATTTTGAATCTCAAAACATCTCAAATGATATTATCAGTGGTTTAAGTTAAATGGTGATCATGACTCTTCCCTCATGTTCCTGGGCTAAGCCAGCAGTAAAATATCATACTGACAGAGTGGGACAGCCAAAGCTCTTCAGGAAAGAACAGTTTTGTAGCGAGCTCTATCTTCTATGTTCCTGGCTCCAGTCTTTGGATTTAACTATGCATAGATTTGGCCCATCGATAATGAGACATATTGCTAGTTAGAATCATAGAATCATAGAATCATAGAGTTGGAAGGGACCTCATGGGTCATCTAGTCCAACCCCTGCACTATGCAGAACACTCACATCCCAATCGCTCATCCACTGTAACCTGCCAACCCTTTGCCTTCACAGAATCAGCCTCTCTGTCAGATGGCTATCTAGCCTCTGTTTTAAAAATTTCCAAAGATGGAGAACCCACCACCTCCCGAGGAAGCCTGTTCCACTGAGAAACCGCTCTAACTGTCAGGAACTTCTTCCGGATGTTTAGATGGAATTTCTTTTGAATTAATTTCATCCCATTCATTCTGTTCTGTCCCTCTGGGGCAGGAGAGAACAATTCTACTCCATCCTCCATATGGCACCCTTTTAAATACTTGAAGTTCAATATGGCAAGTTAGATGCTACCGCTTTTTCTCGCCCAATTTTGCCTGATTTTCCACTTGTGTAAAGCCTCCATCCCATGTGGCTTTTGTCCATAGAGGGAGCCCATGACCCCTAGGAAATCCTTTTTACTGTTCCATCAGTAGAAAAGCTGGTAGGATCTAATCCAATGGTTCCTATTCTTTTATCTGCCTCTGAACTGAAAGTACAATAGCGACACATCAATAGCACTCACAACACTGTTCTGTTGTTATTGTTATGTGCGAAGTCGTGTCCGACCCATCACGACCCCATGGACAATGATCCTCCAGGCCTTCCTGTCCTCTACCATTCCTCGGAGTCCATTTAAGTTTGCACCTACTGCTTCAGTGACTCCATCCAGCCACCTCATTCTCTGCCGTCCCCTTCTTCTTTTGCCCTCGATCGCTCCCAGCATTAGGCTCTTCTCCAGGGAGTCCTTCCTTCTCATGAGGTGGCCAAAGTATTTGAGTTTCCTCTTCAGGATCTGGCCTTCTAAAGAGCAGTCAGGGTTGATCTCCTCTAGGACTGACCGGTTTGTTCGCCTTGCAGTCCAAGGGACTCGCAAGAGTCTTCTCCAGCACCAGAGTTCAAAAGCCTCAATTCTTTGACGCTCGGCCTTCCTTATGGTCCAACTCTCGCAGCCATACATTGCAACTGGGAATACCATAGCCTTGACTAAACGCACTTTTGTTGGCAGGGTGATGTCTCTGCTTTTTAGGATGCCAACACTGTTCTACCATTTGCCAATTAGGCAAATGGCTTTAAAACAACCCCAATTCATGCATCACCTCACAGGCTAGAGGCACGGGTGGCAGTTCAGTAAATATTATTTGCAAAAAGTCTGATGAGGGTGCAGCTCCAGGTTATATTACATTTTTAAAAGCCCATAAGATACCTGGTTGGTCTAAACAGGAAAGCATAGGATATAAAAAAAAGCCAAGAGATACAGCAGCCCTATAAACTGACCATTAGAATGCCAAGGAGCAAGGAGGGAATTCTAAGACCAGCAGTAGCTTACAGTAAAGGAAAACTCAGCTGCTATAAACAAATGGCAAGGAAGTGGCACTGTAGGATGCCATCTTTGGGAAAGGAGCACTCTTGCATCTCCCACAGAAAGACAGGCCTGTTTAAAATTTGCCAGCCCCATGAGTTGAAAGGACAAGGCAGAAGCAAAGTGATGTAGAAAAGAGGGGAACCTATTTGGAATACTGGAAGGTGAATGATTCCCATTCTTGCAAAACAATGCCAACATAGGGTGGCCTATCAGAATGCCAGAAGCTGAGCTGTGTTCCCTTATTGCTTTGGCTCATAAGCAAGCCTGACCGGAGCTTTTGATAAGGATCAAGGAATGTCATATGACTTATTCTACGCTTCATTGTTAATGCTTTTCCTTGCTAATCTTATTTTCCCTAGAGGTCCCGCCTTTGGCTTGCAGTGTTTCCAGGTGCAAATCAGCCTGTTGGTTTTGACCTAGATAACCCTAAATAATCAGGCCCTGAGATATCTGCAGGAAGCCTGTTCCAAATATGAACCTGCACATTAATTAAGTTCTGCCTCTGAGGTTGGGTTCCCCAAAAAAGAAAGGTGAGTAGTGATTAGGAACAGGGCTTTTTCATTTGTAGTGCCTGATGGCCTGGCACTTTCATTATTGGTCCTTAGAGCCAGGTAAAGGCACGTTTATTGCAGCAGGCATTTGGATGACTTGTTTTGCCAAATAGCTCCCTTTAGGCCATTCCCATTTGGAGTAAGGAGTGTGGGGAAAATTGAAACTCCTTCTGCATTTGTGTAGGTGTATAACATTTACTAAATTCTATTAAGAGCCATATGGGGTAGTCAAACTGCAGCCCTCCATGAGCCCTCCAGGGGCTCATGGGAATTGTAGTCCATGGACATCTGGAGGGCCGCAGTTTGACTACCCCTGATATAGACTGTCAATCTCTGTCAGATACTGTCTGCTTCTCCATGTCAACAACCTGACTGTACCACATTGACAATTATTGCAGGTTAACTGTCTAATATTGCCTCAAGATTAACTTTCCAGTGTTGACTTCGCATGCCAACTCTAGAAAATGTTAAATTATACTGTAGAATTTGGGAATTCAAAGAACTATTTCAAATATTAAAAATCTCATAATATTATTTTCAATAATAAAATTCAACAAATATTTGCCGGGAAATTTTTCAGAGCAGAGTTTAAAGAGAACTAGGAAGATTTTTGAGGGACAAATTTACCTCAGCTATAAGGTAGGCTTTCTCTGTGAAGATGAGAAATCATTTCCCATAAATTCTCAAGTTGTGGAATATTTAACGCAGAAAATTTAGGTATTCTATTATGACTTTCCCCTCAGAATGTGAAAAATTGAAAGAAAATTCCCCAGGCAATTACAGCTATTTGAGAGAGTAGCAAATCATGCTCCAAATAACTAAGGCATTCATTTTTTCCATCAAGAACAGGGCTACAACATAATAAAAACTTATAAAAACTTCATAGAGGTGAAATAAATATGCCATAAAGGAGCTCTTTGGAGCTAAAAATGCAGTCTAAATGTATTGGTCATCTAGTGAAATTTCAAAATTGGAAGTCATGATTTGAAGAAATGCATACTTTCCCCCTCATCTAACCATTTATAAGATCAGTTTTGCCTGGTAAATATCTGTGTGGTCTTTTATCTGGGGAACATTGGTACTTCCATGGGGGCGGGGATGACACTGTAAATTTGAGTTGATCCAAAGTTGGGGCAGATCAAATTTCACCCTCTGAAATGTTCACCAAATTAAACTGGGGAGCTGTGATGACTTTGCCTCATGAACAAATGTTGTGAAAACGGGTGAATGCAGCCTCCTACAAGGACTAAAAATTCCTCTCAGACATCTGGTAAACCCCAGTGCTCAAGGTCTTGCGTTGTAGTACAGCAGCCGGCGGGCTGGTCTTCTCTGCAATGCTCTGGCTCTGTGTCTGCCTCACATCAAACTTGCCTCCAAAAACGTAACAAATTGCCTTGTTAAATTTCATCCTTTCATGAGAGATAACTGTCAAGAGATGTAACGCAGGCAAGAATGTATTATTGGGAAGATCTGGAAGAAGTGTGTAGCACTGGAAAAGTTGACATCTGCTCCTCTCATTGAAAGATGTGTTACTTCCTTGTGAGTAGCTGATGTTTGTCTGCAGTGCCTTTTTAGATCTCACTTTCTCCCTGGTTTCCAACATAACAGTGGCCAGAACCGTCTATCCTCCTTAGCTAAAAAGTTCTTCTGGTTCTTTCAAATACAGTTTTCGAATCCTATAATGTTTTCTGTGCAAAGCTATACTTGAAGTCTATTTTAAAGGGACATTGTAGTGCATATATTGAAAACACATAATGCTACGTGATGCTCTGTGAGCCAACGGTACGTCTACAGGTGATGGTCATGATGTCAGACAAAGAAGGTGAACGATTTTGCTACGTGTGACCATTTGACTACATTCAAGTCATCGCTAGATGGTGTTTAAAATGTGAGAATAAACAATTTAGCATGGATTTCTTCGGTTAATCACTAACAGAACTATCCTAAGCAAGTCTGCTCAAAATCCTGTTCAATTAGGTTTACTCTCAGGAAATTGCATTGAGATAGAGGCTTGAAGATCTCCCATGACTCAATGGTTATAGCCTTAACAGAACACGCTTATGACTTTTGTGGCCATGACCACATATGATGATCAGGAAACCCCTAATTGTTCCAGTTTTAGTTTAAGCTTAATTTGTTGTCAAGAAAATTATATTTGCGGGAATCTATGGTCAGGGAAGGGAATGACATCCCTGGACCTAAACTACCAAAGATACAGAATTATGAGCAGAAACCTTGAGAGATGGTGGTTAGGAGGAAGCTAATATATTGGTTTAAATCATAATATGGAAAGGAAGTAGACAAAATGGCAGCAATGTCTTTGTTTATGCCTAGAGCAGGTATGAAATTAGTGGTCAGGTGAGTTTCTTTGGCTTTACAGGCACATTATTGAACTACCCTGAGTCAAAGGAAATGTATCATAGAGCCACAAGGCAACTCATCCATTCTATATGAAATCCTCTGTTGATTTGCTTGAGTTGCCCACCAGAGGACTACACGGTTCTACTTCAGGAAGTTGTTGCGTGACATTCTCCCTGTCCAAAATCAACTGGTCAGGGGTCATGAGTCATCGTGAATCATGCCATGACCTTCAGTAAACTCAGCCGCATGAAGGTCAGAACACTAAGGGCAGACCTACATCAGCTGTGAATTGGCATTCATCTCCTGGAGGCCATCTGGAACTGGACTGGATCCCTGGAGATAAAAGAACATTTTGCCATCTCTGATCAACCCAATTACTCCTGTTTCTATCACAGATCCTTGCATATACTGATGTCTCTTGTAACATCAGTTGTTGGTTGTGAAGAATACCATTAACTTACAGCCAACTTATGATAAATAAGAACAGAAGTAGAGCCATGCTGGATCAAACCAATGGTCTATCTAGTCCTGTATCCTGTGGCTAACCAGTTCCTCTGGACAGCTTTCCCCTGATGTTGCTTCTTGGCTCTGGGATTCAGAGGTTTAGTGCCTCTGAATGTGGAGTTTCTACTCAGTTATCGTGGTTAGTAGCTTATCCTCCATTACTCTGTCTAACCCCTTTTAAAACCGTTTATTCCTGTGGCCATCACATCCTCTGGCAGCAAGTTCCACATTTTCATCATTCTCTGTGTAAAGAATTATTTCCTTTTGCCCATCCTGAATCCACTGCCCATCAGCTTCATTGGATGTCCTCAAGTTCTAGCATATCGGGAGGAAAAAATGTTTATCTTTGTCAATGCTCTTCACCCTTTGCCTGATGTGCACCTTTAGTGATCTCTTTTATAAACTGAAATGTCTCAGACTTTTCAGCCTGTCAACACAAATCCCCCAAATCACTGCCCTCCTCTGTACTTTTTCCAACTCTGCAATGTCCTTTTGGCAATACAGTGACCAGAACTGTGCCCAGTCTTGCAAATGATCTATACAGGGGCATTACAATATCTGTATGGTTTCCAAGGTAATAGATGTTCAAAGGTGGCTCGGCATTGCCTAGTTCTGCATAGCGACTCTGAACTTCTAACCCAGGAATGGCATGGCTTAGTTGCTAAGATCCAACAAAGTTAGGCTAGATTGGGCTCTCCAGGTCAGGGTGTAACATTAGTTGCTGATTGCCAATTGGTTGGTGGACATCCATCTTGGGAATGTTCAGCCTGGAGAAAAGGAGTTTGAGAGGAGACATGATAGCCCTCTTTAAGTATTTGAAAGGTTGTCACTTGGAGGAGGGCAGGATGCTGTTTCCGTTGGCTGCAGAGGAGAGGACACGCAGTAATGGGTTTAAACTGCAAGTACAATGATATAGGCTTGATATCAGGGGGGAAAAATTCACAGTCAGAGTAGTTCAGCAATGGAATAGGCTGCCTAAGGAGGTGGTGAGCTCCCCCTCACTGGCAGTCTTCAAGCAAAGGTTGGATACCCACTTTTCTTGGATGCTTTAGGATGCTTAGGGCTGATCCTGCATGGAGCAGGGGGTTGGACCAGATGGCCTGAATGGCCCCTTCCAACTCTATGATTCTATGATTCTATGATCTCAAGCACCATGGTATTGCACCTTGTTCCCCATTATATCCTAGATCCATGCTGTGTTGGCATGCTGAAAGACACTTGATATACATTACCTGACATGCAAAAGTGGCATTAGGAGCTGATGCAATGCTTGCAATTTAAATCTCCCTTAGAATCATAGATTCATAGAGCTAGAAGGGGCCTACAAGTTCATCTAGTCCAACTCTCTGCATAATGCACGAAACTCACAACAACCTGCCCACCCACAGTGACCTCAATTTCAGACCTGATGATGCGATCCCCCCCCCCCAAAAAAAAACAAAAAAGAATCTCTGGCCACTTTGGCCTGGAGGAAATTAGTTTTTCAACCCCAAAGTGTTGATCGACATTTCCCTGGGCATGTAAGAAAGGGTCACAGAGCCAAGCACTGGCACAGTCCTTTCTGCCCGCCCACCCACAGTCTGCCTTTCTGTCTAGCCTCTGCTGAAAAACATCCAAAGAAGGAGAACCTACCACCTCCCTAGGAAGCCTGTTCCACTGAGGACCATCTCTAACTGTCCGGAACTTCTTCCAGATGTTTAGTTGAAAATACTTTTAACCCACTGATTCTGGTCTGACAACAAAAAAACAACTCTACTCCCTCCTCCATGTGCCAGCCCTACAAGTACTTGAAAATGATCATCATATCACCTCTTAGCTGTCTTCTCTCTAAGCTAAACAGAACAAGCTCCCTCAACCTTTCCTCATAGGACTTGGTCTCCTTACTTCTTCTCACTCCCATCAGGCTGATGATTTATGGACATTTGCTTTCTATTAATGTATCACCTAAAAGTGTGGTTTAAATACTGCCAAATAAGAACAACATATCCATCAAAAATTGCAATAAGATCCCCTTCTCTTATGGCCAAAGGTCATTGCCTTATATCTGCATAAACGCTGTCCACATTTACCAGACATCAGTTCCATTAATGTCAACAGGATTTACTCTTAAATAAATAGGACTGGAGCTTAGGGTAAACTAAAGCAGTAAACAGTGCCTATGAAGGTGCTAACATCATGTTGCTTAATACATCCTGGAAGCCAGTCTTGGCTTCAGCCACCTTGAAGACAACATGCTGCCTTTTCATTTTCGGCTGATGAATCCCGCATTACAAACTCTATGTGGATGTCAAGGACAGCTCATCTCCTTTAAATGTCCTGGTTGCAAGACAGATGTTTGGTGTGAATTGCTCCTCCCTGCGTTGATCAAATAGTTCACAGTGAATAATTCATCCAAACAAATTTAGCCATTTTCCCACCTGCTTATTAACTGGAATCACAAACAAGTTAATTTTTCTTCTGCAATGCTGAATGAATAATATCCATGAATAATACATGGTATCTAGGCTGAGTATTTCACTGAAAGTAGTACAAAAATATGAGCTGCTACCAATGCACAGTAAGTGCATGACAATTTTTTTTACAAATTCAGGCTGACCACAATACTAAGCTGCCAGTATAAGGATTTGCTTGTTTCCAAATTGAACATTAGGTTTTTGCGGAAACTGGGTGAGCAGTAGACTATTTTAGGGATAAGACAGGATCAGAGAGAATTTTAAAATTCTTGGTCCGTATTTCCAAATCCCCCCCCCCAAGTTTAGGTTTTTGGGAACTTTGGCAGGCTAACTTCCCTTCCCTTCTCCCCACCCCCTTTATCAGACCTGTCTATATTCATAGAACTTACTCAGTTCTCAACAGATGTGTTCTTCTCATTGATCTATGTTTGTCAGTCTCCTGGTGGAGCCTGGTCTGGAGATCTTCCAGAATGACAACTGATGTCTCTCCTGAACATGGACTGCAATTCCCATGAGCGCCTGCCAAATGCTGGCAAAGGCTCATGGTAACTGTAGTTCATGAATATCTGGAGAGCCATGGTTTAGCCACCCTTGTTCTATGATTTTATTCCTGTGGGGTCCCTCCACTCCCCAAACCCTGCCTTCCCCAGAAGTCAACTACAAACATCCAGGAATTTTGCTAATCCAGAGTTGGCAATCCTACACTAACCCAACTGAGCTCCACTTTCTAAACCCACTCATATCTTCCCACATCTTGGTACCGCCTGTCCCTTCCCATATTTATCCTTTCTAAGAGGCAGCAATCATAGCTTGGTCTTAGACCAACATAATCTATCATACTGTAGCTTCCTCTCAATTGAACTGAAGGACTCTAGCATTTTGCCAGTGGAGACACTTTTCGCTATAGCATTATTCCAAACATTGGACCTTTTATGCCATTCTTCATCAAATACTTACTGTGAAATAGTGCTTCTACAAGTGGTCCTCAGAGTATTCAGCTATACTGGGGTTAAGCTCTTATAAGAAAACAAGGCATGCACACACATTGAGCCTGTTTCATTTGTTTATACCAGCCTTTATCAACTTTTTTGCCATTGAGAAACCTCTGAAACATTCTTCAGGCCTCGAGTGACATGATCAGGCACAATATAGTCGGAAGAACAGCTGTGTTCACACCTACCTGGGGCGCTTCCCGGCCCATCACTAATCATTTGTGGAGGGGGGAGAAGGTTGACGGGGCCTTATATGGTCACATAGCTCAATAAATGTTTAAAAAATTAATATATATATTGCTGTTAGTTGCAAAGTCGTGTCCGACCCATTGCAACCCCATGGTGAATGATCCTTCAGGCCTTCCTGACCTCTACCATTCCCCAGAGTCCATTTAAGCTCGCAATTATATATATATATATATACACACACACACACCCTTCCTGGGCCATTAAAAAACTCCAGGGTTTCACAAAACCCTGGTTGAAAAAGCCTGGCTTATACTAAAAGCAGGGGAGAACATTTTCTGTAAGGGAACAGCAGTGGGGATAAATTTAAAGTCTCTTGGGAGTTCCAGTCCTGAAACTTTGAAGTCACATATTATACAGTAAGGCTGGAACTGTTGCTACATCTATGCATTGGTTGTGGATTGGACTGCAACACTGAAATGAGGAAAGAAGGGGCATCTATGCCAGGAGTCTTGGTTCATGGACCTCCAGGGCAAGTTGTTTTAGGTCCTTTAGGGCAAGTGGTTTGCTGCTATGTGAAACATGTTGTGAACTACCTGAGCCATTAGTTTGGTCATCAAAGACAGCTCTTCCTTTATTCTGACATTCCAGATCTTTGCTTTTGCGGAGCTCGAAATTCATTATATTTCCTTTGTAAACTAAAAATACCATACACACTTGTTGGATGAAAACAGGCTTATAAGAATGGCACAGTGGACATAAATAGGAAAGAGACCAATGGTTTGATGTAAATTCACATTTTCATAATTGTGATTTTCATGCAGTAAACTCCATTTCAAACTTAAATTTTTATGTACAACTTTATATGCAAGCTGTCTGATTTTTGGCCAGATTTCCATGCCATGTGTTTCTATGTTAGATGACAGTCTAACTCAATGTTAGATGATACAAAGAGATGTCAAGATCGATTATCTCCCAAATGCAGTACAATTGTAAAAAAACAAAGATATTTAATTCAAGCAAAATTCTAGTTTAGCTCTAGAGAAGAGAAAACGTCAGATGTGGTACCTATCAATGGAGCCACTCTGAGCAAAATAATTGGCAGAAGGGGGAACTGATTGACAGTTCTTCAGATAAGCCAATGCACTGGGCACAAATGGAAAAGCTGGTTCTGTTAACATATACTAACTTGAGGAGAGTTTGTAGTCTGAGGATGTGAGATATCTTAAAATATCAGAATATCATCAGGTCTGGATGTGAGGGTTATCTGGCTGTGACATCTGCCACCCCATTGATCACCAGGGTTGATTCAGCTGATCTGGCTGGCTAGGTGTCCCCTCCCTCCCCCACCATGTGCATCTCTCCCAAAGCTGTATACTTGGTGGAAGAGGACAAGAATCCCAGATAGAAGGAATGTACCCTTCATCAAGGGTATATCATAGCTGTGCTCCTTAGCTAGAACCTCCAAACACTCTCAAGAATATATCAGGTCACCATCCTTGCATCAAGATGGTGGAAAGTGCCATCATGTCACAGCCAATGATGACCCGGTAGGGTTTTCAAGGCAAGAGAAGAACAGTGCAGTTCCTAAGCTGTTATACTACTCTAAGAAGAATATTTCTCAGGACTGCACTGCAAGTCCTGGTTTTTAATGTTCCGTTAATTGGAATGACTTGACCTGGATAGCCTATCAGATCTCAGAAGCTAAGTGGGGTCAGCCCTGATCAGTATTTGGATGGGAGACCGCCAAGGAAGTTCAGTGTTTCTACACTGAGTGGGGAATGACAAACCACATCTGAGCATCTCTTGCCTTAAACTATATAGTCACTATGTCAGCTGAGACTTTACAGGAAAATCGGGGTACCTTTGGCTTATACGCTAACCCTGCCATTGATATTTTCAATGTTTTCTCTCTCACTGGTGCCAGTTGTTCTGAAATAGAAACATTCTTCCTAAGCAAGGTGTACATGGGAGGCTCTCAGATCCCCAGAATGAAACATCTTGACCTCTAACATCGTTTTGCTCATCTCGTGCTAGAATGAGTCTGAAAAGCAAGACATGCCCTTGGAGTTTTAAGAAGCCAATAAAGCACACTGAATCACTGAATGACTAAATTATTTGTTTGTATTACATAGCTGATGAAGTTAATTTTTTGTTTTATTTTAGTTAGTTATGGAGTCTTTCTGTCTAATTACTGTAATTAGCTGAATTAATAAATCTTAGAGACACTCGGCACAGAAAACCAAATGCAGATGGCACAGTTGTTTCAGACGATTTGCAGCCGGGTAAATATAAATTCAGTATATGCACATATGTCACGTTTTCCATGAAGAAGCACTGAATTGTGCTATTGTGGGCCTTTCTCGGCCTGTATTCACACACAGACACCAGATTTGTGGTGCTCTATATGTGTATGTATACATATATGCATATATTGATTTACTGGCTCCATCACAGGAACATCAAAGGGAATTTCCACATGACACAGAATTAGGTATCTATGTAGTTCACCACACCCTAGCTCAATCCTACCCAGAATTACTGTGCAATCGAAAACAGAGTTGCATTCCATTGACTTCAAAGGACTTACAAGATGCAGTTCTTTCCACAATGCCACTCTTAGCCAGACCCTGGATTTAATTGTGCCTCCGGAGTACGGATGGGGGTAGTTGCATATTTAAAATAGGAAGTCAGTATGTTTAAGGGATGGGGAAGGCACTGGCAAACCACTCCATATTGAGTCTGCCATGAAAACGCTAGAGGGCGTCACCCCAAGGGTCAGACATGACTCGGTGCTTGCACAGGGGATACCTTTACCTTTACCTTTATGTTTAAGGGATCTCTCACATGCAAAAAGATGAACAGTTGATATGCACTTTGACAGCTACAGGCAATTGAAATCAATATACTGTTAGTATGCCCTCCCATCTGTGGATAGCTAAATCTGCAGATCTGGGCCATGAGGAAGCAGAACAAATCTTACTAAAACATGGGCCACTCCCCAGTTTTGCAGAAATATATGGAAATTGAAAAAAAATACATGATGAGGTTTATATCCGTCTTGAACTCCAGGGTTTTTTGGGGGGCCCCACAGTAGCAAACACTAGGGGCCACTCTGAATCCTGCCATAATGGTGGTGGCAGATTCAGGAACTGCTCCAGGCCCTTCTATGGCAGTGCAAGAAGAGAAGAGAATCGCAGATGTGGCGAGAGTAATAAAGGAGATGATCAAACCAATGTACTAAATATATTGTCTGTGTTCATTGCTGTTTCCCAAAATCTGTCAATGGCATGGCCAAAATGGGGTCTGGCTTTCAAGCCCCAAGGCTTTTCCTCAGTGATTCAACCCTATAATTAATCATATACAACAAATAATTAATACATGAAGCTTTTTTGTAGAATCAGCCATAAATCAATAATATACATAGACATCCACCCCTTGGTAAAAGATTTTTTTTCACTAAACATTCATTTCTAATCCTTAGACATCAATGATATTGATCTGTATAATAAATCATAGTATTCTTCGTATGCACCAAATTTATATTATCTCGCATACAAAATCAAAGCCATAATTCATATCCACATAAGAAAAACACCTCAAATGTATACATTGGCCGATGGCTCAAGAATATGCGTAGGAATCCCATCAAGTGTTCCCCAACCAATAGACGCTGAGTCGTCCCTTTTCAGTTCTGTCGCTAAACGACAGATGCATGCCATACCGCTGCTTAAAGGAAACGTTCAAAGAAAACATGACACATCCCAAGATGAATTAAGACCTTTGGATCCCAATGATTCCAAAACATAGATATAGTAACGCTCCCTTTGTGAGAGCATTTTGTTAAAGTTCAAAAGCAGGAGTGGGCAAGGTTTCTCTGGAGGCAGCCAACCTACTCAAGATTCCTGTGAGGAACTCCAATGGAAAATAATGTGCTTTTGTTGTTGTTGTTAGGTGTGAAGTCGTGTCCGACCCCATCACAACCCCATGGACAATGATCCTCCAGGCCTTCCTGTCCTCTACCATTCCCCGGAGTCCACTTAAGTTTGCACCTACTGCTTCAATGACTCCATCCAGCCACCTCATTCTCTGAGGTGTTATAGAATGTGCTATATTTCTAAAAAAATACCACAAAAATTCCTTTTCCTTGGATCCATTGTCAGTTCAGAGCCATCCACTGCTCAGGAGATCACTCTTTCTAGTATGTCCCAAGCCTCAGCCTAGTCCCATGAGAACATCTGAAAATGAGTGGAGCCTTTTTAATCTTTGGTGGTTTCCAATATTGTTATGTCTTCCTCCATTTTATCTTCACAACAACTCTTTGAAGCAGATTAGGCTGGAAGATAGAGTGATAGGCCTAAGGTCACACAGCGAGCTTCTACAGCACTATGGGGATTAAAACCTGGGTCTAACCCAACACTCTAACCACTACACTGTGCAAACACAAAGGACGCTTCTCCATGTGCCTTCACTGTCTAAAATAACAAGTTGGTGAAATTAAGAGAGTGGACAACATTGTGCTATAAGCAGGAATGGTTTAAGGATTTGCAGGGTCTGTAGAATCAGAGCCAGTTTAAGGATGCACAGGGCAGTAGCAGAGTTTGTGAAGGAAAGAGAGTGCCCCTGCCAAAGTGGAAATGGATGTTACTCTAGGTGTCCTTAAAGAGGGAAAGGGGAGGAGAAGAGGGGCTATAGCCCTGATCTGTGGGGGGGGGGGGGGAGGCACCACTCAGGGAAGTATAGGGCCTGTAGCATGTGCTAAATGTGCTATATGGATAAACTGGCCCTGGCTGTAAGTGTAGCTTTTTCCTGTCTGTAATTATCATATAACTCTGATGTTGCAGTGTGCTCAATTCCTAGCAATAGTTTCATAATCATAAATCAATTCCTGATCTGGTCTGAATTAGTCCTTCAAAATATGTCATCTACATAAAGGAGTCATTTACTTGTCTGACTTCTCGCACTGATATCCTTTCATGCTTGAGTTATTCCTAATTAAGGATGCTGTTAGGACAATTTACTGCTTGAATAGAAAAAATCCAACAAAATTGTGTATTTAAACTTTTAAGAAAATAATTAAAATAGTAAATGGCATATATTTCACATTCAGAACTATCAAATATTTTGTTATTTGACCATTATGATCATTTATTTGACCATTTATTTTGACCATTTATTTTGAATGATTAAATGAGCATTTATTTTGAATCAGAATGCCTTGCTCTCATATCTGTCCCAATAAATGCATAGGGAGAATGATCTCTATCCCATGTTCAAGATTGTCATGCGTATCCCTGCCCCCTTTCGGCCATTGTGCCACTGGTGTTTGGATGCTCCCTAGAGGTCTCAGAACAGAAGGGGGGTTTAGCTCACTCTGATCCACTGCCTCACAGCTGGATCTCCTTTTGCCACATCTTTAGCAATCAGACCTTTCATCTATGGCCCTTCAGCCAGAACCTTTATCATCCTAGCCTCCTCTCAGGGAGTCATTCTGCCCTTTCCAAGTGAAGCCTTTCCCTGCCCATCACCTTCAGGCCAACTCCATTAACTTGGTTAGCTTCTGTGTATGTGAGGGCCCTATCCCTCTCCCCACTATTGAATCCTGGATGGGGAGAAGATAAGGTGCTCCACTTCTGGTGCCCTCTGGGACTACTTGTTCCCAGCCTGACCTTCCCACCAGTATCCTGGCCCAGGAAATTCTAGCACTGGCTATTGCCTCCTCCCCCAGTTCTACCTCTGCCTACCTCTACTACATGGACTCCGTGGCTAGCTCTGATGTCTCGGGCCCTGCTGTAACTGGTAGAAGTGGAACAGGGCTGTTTCCCACATCATGCTTTTAGTTAATGCACACAAAACCTCAACACGTTCAAGCGACAATGGATACATGATATGAGTACATCTGCCAAGTGGCCACAACTTGTCAGGATTACCCATTACATGCATGTATGTCTAAATATAAACATATCTGTTTCCTTTGTTCTCAACTGATCATTGATCCTTCTATTTTAGTATTGCTTACTCCCATTGGCAGGTATTCCCTAGGGTTCCAACTCCCAAGAAGAAAATGGTCTCTCCAAATATCTGCCACCCTATAACTTGCATCTTCTATACGAGGGATAGAACCTGGAGGTTCTGCATGCAAACACACATGAACGTATATGAAGCTGCCTTATATAAGGTCAGAGTATTGGTTCATCAGGGTCAGTACTGTCTAATCAGACTGGAAGCAGCTCTCCGGGGTCTCAGGCATAGGTCTTTACCATCTCCTACTGCTTGATTTTGTTTTTTTTACTGGAGATGCTGAGAATTGAACCTGGGACCTTCTGTATAAGAAACAGAGCTACGTTCACTAAGCCATAACCCCTTAAACACTGAACCAGATATCCTCTCTCAATATTTTGAGACAGCTTCCCTTTGTCCTGCAACAGTGCAAGACTTGGCAATGTGAGCTGTTTTGACACATTTTTTAAAAAAATCTGGGCACAAAATGCCTTCATATATTGTCATTCACAATACCTTAGCTATAGTGTCAGGAGCAAAAAAAAAAAGAACAATGCTATTTCTAAAATTGCATTGATCATATAGCAATGAGGCGGCCACTTTGTCTAGGGCCTAGTCTGCCCACAATAGATAATGCACTTTCAATGCACTTTAGAAGTAGATTTTCCTGTTCTGCACAGGAAAATCCAGCTGCCAAAGCCCATTGAAAGTGCATTATCCTGTGTGTGCAGACTAGGCCTAGGATTCATTGGACCTTTGAGCCCAAGTGACATGTACCCATTCCCTTTGTCATTCTGCAGCCCCATCTAAGAGTAATGGCCCCACTAAGCCAGTATCTTGCAGTTTGTGTTGGGGAGTGGAGGGGCTCTAAATTTCATCTAGGATTTCCTATAATGTGTTTCAATGTGTAAAACATTTGGGTCAGCAATGTCAGATTTCCTTTCTTCACTTTGTCTTTCTTGGAGTGGACTTCTGAACAGCTCCTCTCCTAGAAGCCACAGTGATAATTTAATAAAATAACTTCATTAAAATAACAATCTAAATTTTTAAAAAACTTATGCAAACTTTTGCAGTATAATACATGATATAGTCCTAAGTGCCTTATGATACAGTCCTAAGCAGAATGAATAGTAGATCCAGCAGATCCTAGCCTATGAGAATAAACCTATCCAGAAGTATGGCTATCCTAAGGCTCATCGAGTGATGCTTCCAGTCCAAATGAAAACAAGGGAACTTTTCAAAGAGCAGACATGAATTGATGGTGCAGTCTTTGCCCTCAAAATCAGTGTTCCCATTTTCAACATGGATCAATGCAAAGTAAAGAAAAGCTCAATTAAATCAGAGTCCAGTAGACCTTTAAAACCAACAAAGATTCATTCAAGGCGTGAGCTTTCGAGTGCAAGGAATATTCCTACTGTTATGATGGTCATTTCATAGTCTGACGAAGAGTGCTTGCACTCGAAAGCTCACGCCTTGAATGAATCTTTGTTGGTCTTAATGGTTCTACTGGTGTCTGATTTTATTGTACTAATTCAGACCAACACGGCTACCCATTTGAATCTAAAGAAAAGTTGTTTAAGTTGGATGCTATTGGCTAGTGCCCATGCTCCTTTCAGCAATATCCATGCTACTATCAACAAATCTCAGGTCCTCACCGTTCCCACATTTTGGAATTGCTGTTAAAATATTTGGGAACGTTTGTTTGAAGTTAAAAACAAGCATATAGGTACCATTTAAAAGGTGTCCGGCTGAGAAGGTCTGAGAGCTGGCACACCTTCTTGACATGGCTGGCAACTTGCAAAACCTGCTCCTCTTTGATAACTTCACCCACTTTACCATAGACCTTTAATTGTGTCCTTGTGGTGGCTATAGTATAAGCAAAGCACACAGAAAAGACAGGAAACACAAGAGCCACATAGGCACCCAAAGTGCTGGGGGGGAGGGGAGATGTAGATGGAATATAATTATTGGATACAATTCTGTACAGGTAGAATGTAATTATCCCCAGTTGGATATTAGTCAGTGACTTGTGATAACCACCCATGTTTTGTGGAAGGCTCGCGGCGATTTTTCTAATTACAGTAAGTGGTCAGAACTTCAAGGGCATGCTGTGGCCAAGAGGAGTCTTGATAATGAGCTATTGTAATCGCTTGAAATATACAGGCACCAAGAAAACAAGAATCTCATTAGATAGCTTGTTGTGCTGTCTGGGCCATGATGGGGCTGACTAACCTGCCCCTTACAAACACACTGCCAACTCTGCTATAAAGTACACGTACCTTCGGTAATGTCCTGAAATCCTATGAAAAAGGCAGCCATGGTGGCTCAGGACATACAAGTAGTGTCTTGGGGATGTCAACCCAGATTCACCAAGCATCCTTGAGTAACTCACTGTCTTACAGCTTCATCTCCTCCTTGTTGAGATAGATACTTAGGGAGAAAAATTTATTCTGTTCCTTAGAGAAAAGAATATAAGAAGACCTGTGGTCAATCTAGTCCAGCAACTTGTTTCATGCAGCAATCAACCAGTTTTGATGGACAGCCAACAAATAGGATGCAGAGTCCAAGGCCTTCCCCTGATGTTGCCTCCTAACATGGGTGTTTTTTTTTGGGGGGGGGCGTTATTGGCTCTGAATATGAAAGTTCCCTTCAGTCACCATGGCTAGTAGACAGTGATGGACCTAGCCTAAACCTTTCCAAGTAAATACACTAAGCAGACCTTTACTTTGCTAGGCATGGTGCTTCCTCTTGTTCTTCAGACTCATCCTCTGGATCTTTCAGGCCTTTCTATTTCATAGAAAACCTGTTGCTTTGCCCTTTTATCCAATTTAAAGAGAACTAAATTATATGTACTTAGGATCAGCAGCTTGGTGAAGTGGCTAGGTGAGCAGACTTCTAATCTGGCGAGCCGGGTTTGATTCCCTGCTCCACCGCATGCAGCCAACTGGGTGACCTTGGGTTCGCTACAGCATTGATGAAGCTGTTCTGACCGAGCAGTGATATCAGGGCTCTCGCAGTGGGAGAGGAAAGGGAAGGCGATTGTAAGCCGCTTTGAGACTCCTTCAGGTAGAGAAAAGCGGCATATAAGAACCAACTCTTCTTCTCCTTCAGTAATATCAGGGCTCTCTCAGCCTCAGCTACCTCACAGGGTGTCTGTTGTGGAGAGAGGGAAGGGAAGGCAAGGCAAATGCTTTCAGGAAGAGAAAAGTGGCATATAAGAACCAACCCTTCTTCTTTCTTAGAATTTAATTAATGCAAACCCTGGATGCCAGTCCTATCAAGCAGTGGCCTGGCAGTGGGCTAATATTGCTAGTTTGCCCACTATGTCCACTCAATGGATCAGCAGGAACAAAAAAAAAGGGGGGGACAACATTTCATAATGCTGTATTGTCCCTTCCAGTCATGTATTCTGTGGTGGTGTCACAGTACTGTGCAATCGTCTAGATTTTCCTACACATGTCTATAGTAAAAACCATAGAGATCTGGGGAATTCTCAGACTGCCTTGTGATACCATGATGTCACTTCCAGGTATGTGTGGGGAAGTGCACACATACACATAAGAAGGTGCCTTATTCTAAAAATGACCCTTGGTCCACCAAAGTTAGTATGGTTTACTCAGACGGGCAGCAATTTTTCATACAGAGGTCTTTCACATTGCCTACTTTTAACTAGAATACCCACAGACTGAACCTGAGACCTTCCACATGCCGAGCAGATGGTCTACCACTCAACCATGACCCCATTCCTAAGTTGCAGTACTGCAAGCCAGCACTTTCCAGAGTCTCTGTCTCTGTCATAACTCTAAGAAGGTCCACAGCCAACCAGAGAAGCTTGGCCTCTCTTCTCTCACCAGGAGATAGAAGCTGACCTCAGGGGCAACCATGATATTTCAGGGGCTTCCAAGACAACGTCCCATGTCCTTAGACAGAGGAGCCTGAGAGAGGCTGTGGAATATGGCTCTGCTCCCCTCTCTCTACCCTCAGTCCCATACAAAACATACCTACTCTAGCAGAGCTGCTACTAGCTTTGTGGTAATTAAGTGCTAATCACAGAGGTGTGCTGTTTTGTACGTTTCCTGAGTGGATAAAGCCTGGGGTCAGAGGCCAAGGAGCTGCTTCCGTCAAGGGGATTGGATCACTTCAGAGACAAGCAGCTCGCTGGTCCTGTTGCTGCGATTATGAGCCAATGGGGAATTAAAAAAACAAACAGAAAAAGCCTGGACATTGGGCAAAGCTGAGAAATATATTGACATAACAGATCCCACTTGCTGCTCGGTGTAGAATCCAATCCTAGCCCCTCTTCAGTAGAATATCAGATTCTGCAGAAGGTGTGAAATTTAGTTATCTGGGACAGACAGGAGAGAAAAACTCTGTTGTGGAAACAGTTCATAAGCTGGTGTCTTCCAAACAACGTTTTATAACATTTTATTTTGATTTTATATGGTTTTATTAGTCCGTAACATGGAATATAAACCAGGATCCAGAGTTGCTTTAAAGACTTTTAAAAAGGCACTCCATCATAACCTTTCAGGAGTCAGATATTAGAGATGCCAGCCTCCAGGCAGGCCCTGGAGACCCCCTGGAACTACAGCTGCTCTCCAGACTACAGAGATCAGCTCCCCTGGAGAAAATGGCTGTTTTGGAAGATGGACTGGAAGCGTTTGCTGGCAGGGGCTCATGGGAATTGTAGTCCATGAACATCTGGGGGACCACAGGTTAACTACCCCTGTGTTAGACGATACAAGATCTGTAAATGCATAATTCAACAACATATATGAAGAATATCCTACAGAGGGCATTGGAGGACAGGCATAGTTACCCTATTTACATCAGGAACTCCCTGGTCTTTTCCAGAATTCTCTCCTTTGTCCTAATTGACTCAATTGGAGACTTTGTGCTCCTCTGAGCACACTTCCTCCCTGTTTGCCTTCAGATGAAGTGTTGTGTATGTGTACATTTAGGGACAAAGAGTTTGGAAGCTGAGTTTGAATTCCAGAACTGTTGTCTGGGATTCACCAGTTCCCAGGGCACAACCAATCAGTGAAGAGACTTCAGGACCAATTGTGGGCCTCCATTAGTGGCGAAACACCCATCTTGGCAGAAGCTGCAAAAGTGTATATAAATTCCACAGTTCTGGTTGTTGGTGTCCAGTATTTTTGGTTCCTGTAAAGTTGTTTGGTTGTTGTGTCTTCCTGAACCCTCGGATTTAATATGAAGAACAGTTAGTCAGACTGCTAGGACTCTCTCTTTCTTTCTCTCGCTCTCTCTCTCCAAAGTTGTTTCAGTTCTCAGTAAAGCTGTCTATATTTAACCAACCAGAGCTGTGATCCTTTGCACATTTAAACTTGACCAACAATGTCAATTCTTCTGCTCTAATATAAGCCCCTCTAATAAACTATAAACAGGCATAAACTATAGATTGCTCATTTGAAGATTGGTCAGGAAGAAGAGAGCAGAAGGGTGTAAATTATGAATTCTACATACATCTGGCTGTCCACTACTAGGAACAATACTTTGCACTTACATTCTTACAATTTATGAGAGGTTTAGTATCATATCACCAGAAGGAAGAGATTGCTTTGGGACGCACTTGATGCTCCAAAGGTATAACATATGCATGTTTGTAAAGTATCATCAAGTCAACACTGACCTATGACCACTCCAAGGGTTTTTGGTGCAAGAGACATGCAGAGATGGTTTTGCATGGCTTTCTTCCGCACACTGACCTTGAAATCCTTTGGAGGTCTCCCATCCAAATACCAACCAGGGCTGACCCTGCTTAGCATCTCAGATCTGACAAGACCAGTCTAGCCTGGGCCATCCAGCTCGAGGCTAAAGAAAACTCCTTTTATTCATGACAAGCTGGAACTTCTAGAATCTGAGCTCCAGACGTGGTAGTGAACCAGTTTTTCTGATTCATTGGCTCTATTAACTCTCATTTGGGCACTATGATTTGATCCACTCTAGGGAGGCATTTTGTGCAGTGTACAATGATGATGCCTGCAATTTACCACAAACTCCCCTTAAAGCTCAGGCTCTGCCAAGGGTCATGTGAGATTGTCCTTCAGACGACAATCACAGTAATTCCCCTCTTGACGCCAGATGTCAAGCTTGTTACTCTGCCGTTTCATCGCTTCAGACTGAGCATAGCCCCCAGTACATCAGATTATACATAATCACATGTCCAATCAGAATCCGACACCCGATCTCTATACAATATTCTTTATGTAGTCACAAGATTATTTCTGCTTAAATCGCTCGTCATAGAAAGCAGGCAGTCAAGCTTGCCCTCAATTAGGGCATCCCCTGCAGTTTGCCAGAGGCCCAATTCAAAAGATGAGCTGAATGTGCAAGGGGGGACGGGGACGGAACAGATCAAAGGTCTTCTGGCACTCCTAAATGAATTATGGATGCAAGGTCAGCATCATTTGGGTAGTTCAATGTTTCGTGGAGCCGAGCATGCTTACTGTGAGGCCAAAGGCAGAGCACCAAAGCCTTTGTGTCCAAGATCAATTAACCAAGGATAGCTGCCACTGGGGGCTGCTAACTGATAAGCCAGTGTTGGGTTTAGAATCCACTGATATGTGTGGATGGAGATGGTGTGAGAAATAATTTGTAAGTCTTTGATGCAGGACTTCGGAGAGTGACCATCGGCCCTCATTTTGGTCATCATTCAAATCTAATAATTTATTTGGCTGCAGGATCGTGTCCAAAGACTGTGTTCTGTCATCCAAGGAGCTAGCTTGGCATAGTGGTTAAGAGTGGTGGCTTCTGATGATTCTTCACTCCTCCACATGCAGCCAGCTGGGTGACCTTAGGATCATCGCAGCTCTGATAGAGCTGTTCTCACAGAGGAGTCCTGTTAGAGCTCTCTCAGCCTCACCTACCTCACAGGGTGTCTGTTCTGCGGAGAGGAAGGGAAAACAACTGTAAGCTGCTTTGAGACTCTTTTGGGCAGTGAAAGGCAGGATATAAAAAACAATTCTTCTTCTTCTTCCTCCTCCTCCTCCTCCTCCTCCTCCTCCTCCAGGCAGTGGAAATGGGAATGTGGGCATCATGGAGATGCTGTAAGAGTGCTAATGTTTTAAGCATGTTTGCATTTTTGAGTAAGAAATAATATTATTAATTGTGTTCACCTGTGTTTATATTCCCAGTATCTGGCATTACATTTGATGGCATTCATGGCATGGCCCAACAAAGTGTTTTATTGTTTTAGTGTAAACCAGCACGAGTCTCTTTGAGAGCGGCAGTATATAAGTCCAATAAACAATAAATAAATAAATAAAATGTATGCCAAATGTAGCCCTTGTAGCAAAAAAGACTCCTCTGTTAAGAGCTTACCTTTTGCCATTTTCTCCAGGGGAACTGATCTCTGTAGTTTGGAGATAGTGAACATTCTGGGAGACACTTGGAGGCCAACAACTATAGGCCCAAAGAGTATCAAAAGTGATCTAAAGATTACCATATTATACTCCTTCAGATAAGACTTTCCCACATCAACTTGTTTTCCCAAGGATCTATGTAAAGGAACAAGGGCAAAATTAACTCAGTGACCTAGAGTGTACCCAGCAGGAAAAAGTAGATAATGGAAGACAAATGATCCAGCAGACCCATTTGTCCATCATGAGATCCAGTACCATTTTAGAGTCATGTGAGCTTTTGGAAATCCAAGCTCTCTTCATCAGAATCTTGGAAGCTGATTCAACAAGAATGTTATTGGTCTCTAAAGTCCTAGTAGACTCTTATCGAACCATTCTACCACAGACCACTATGAAAGTATTGCCCGCCATTAGCAATTCTCAGTAGGAATGCGAGTCCCAAGGTAGGACAAGGTAATCCCCTGGAATTACAGCTCATCTCCAGACTAAAGAGATCAGTTCCCAGGAGAAAATGGCTATTGTGGAGGGTGGACTCCATAGCATTATACTCTACTGAGGTCCTTCCCTGCCCCAAATCCCACCCACTCCCAGTGCCACCCCCAAATTCTCCAGGTATTTCCCTACCCCAATTCTCATTGATGATCCTCTAAGACATTTCCAAGGAAGCTTAGTATTTCCTAGTCTCATCCACTTTGTGTGAGAGGATTTATTATTGGAATCGGAATGTTGCCATAGTTGGTATTCCTTACACCCTTACTCCAACACTTAATACCAGTCCCGTCTTCCCTCTTCAACTAATTGTTTCTTTTCATACAGGATTATTTTTTTTTCTATTCAGACTGACGGCTTCTGCATCATTTAGTCTATTTCCAGACCTTCCACAGGTATATTTAACACCTTTCAGCTTGGAAAACATGGTCATAAAGCAGCCTGTCTCTGGGATAATCATAACATGGAGCGTGTTTTTGCATTTAATATAGGGAAATTATGTGTCAAAAGGTAAGACAGCTTGTAATTAATAACAAACTTGGCAAATAGTAACAAAAGCACATCAAAGACCATCGGGCTCTCCTGTCCATCGGCCTCTCCACACATGCTTTCAGCAAGCTACCAAGTTCTTTAAAAAAAAGGGGCCCTTTTTCTTTTTTCTAGGTTATATATTTTAAATTCTAATAATGTGAGGTGCTGATTGAGGATAACATTCATTGATGAAATGATATATCGGTAATTCTGAGGACCAAGCATGGCGGAGGGGGAAAGTGGTGGGACATGCTTGGCCGAGCTCAGAAGGTCCAAGAGGACTTGGCTTACCTGATGACATGATCCATTTATGACATCTCAAAAACCATAGACTTTTAAAAGTAATAACTGTATGGAAACATTCTTTGATTGGAAAATGCAGTGTAGTGCCTTGGTAACCTTGGATAATGTTGGAATATGTATTCTGCATAACTGAGCAGAATATAAAGAGTGTCCTGCAGAGGGCACCAGAATTTAGCATAGTTAGGATAAGAACTTTCCTGATGATTCTCAAATGATCGCCTCCAGTGCCCCGATTGACTCCCCAAAGGACTTCCTGCTTGTTTGAACATACTTCCTCCTAGTTTCCCTCCAGAGCAGAAGTTGAACAACAATAGAATGACTGCAGTTAAGACAGTTAGTTAGGTCTCTCCTCTCCTCTTTCCATACATAGTTTGTTTTTCTTCTGAATAAAAGCTATTTTTATTATTTAAGCAGCCTGTTTAGTTACGTCTCTCCTCTCCTCTTTCTATACATAGTTTGTTTCTCTTCCTAATAAAACTGTTTTATTGTTCTAAGCAGCCTGGTGCTCTGCTTTCTCTGCATATTCAAACTCCGTCATTAGAAAAAATCACTATGTCGGATCTCATGGATCCATTCCAGGGGTAGTCAACCTGTGGGCCTCCAGATGTCCATGGACTACAATTCCCATGAGCCCCTGCCAGTGTTTGCTGGCAGGGGCTCATGGGAATTGTAGTCCATGGACATCTGGAGGACCACAGGTTGACTACTCCTGCATTAGACTATTGCTGGCAACTTGTAGCCACTGCAAGGAACCTTCCCCTAATGCAAGAGATCTCTTGCACTAGAGGAAGACTGCACGCCGAAGGAAAGCAAAACTTACCCACAGCCTACAACCCACTGCCTCTCAACCTGTTCTGCCTCACAAGATGTGGTAAGGATAAAATGGGAAGAGAAGATACATGCAAGCCGCCCTGAACGTTTTAGAATAAGTAAGGGGGGAAAGTAAATAAAGAGAGAAGGATCACCAGTTTACTGGTGGGGGAGGGAGCTATAAAGCCAATGCCTTGGACATTAAATGAATTGGTTAGAGCTATCTAGTATATTCATTTTTTTTCTTGCAAAATAATGTTACATCTGATAGAAATTAATTCAGTGCACATTAGAAGAAGAAGAAGAGTTGGTTCTTATATGCTGCTTTTCTCTACCCGAAGGAGGCTCAAAGCGGCTTACAGTCGCCTTCCCATTCCTCTCCCCACAACCGACACCCTGTGGGGTGGGTGAGGCTGAGAGAGCCCTGATATTACTGCTTGGTCAGAACAGTTTTATCAGTGCCGTGGCGAGCCCAAGGTCACCCAGCTGGTTGCATGTGGGGGAGTGCAGAACTGAACCCGGCATGCCAGATTAGAAGTCCGCACTCCTAACCACTACACCAAACTGGCTCTCATTAAGGGAGGGGCTGTGATTCAGTGGCCAAGCATCCTTTTGTCATGTTAAAGGAGCCACCACAGACTAAGGGCCATTTCGCACAGAGCTCAAAGTTGCTATTTGGTTGCTGTTAGCGAAATCGCTACTTCAACTAGCGAAATGTAACTAGCTGTGCCCGTAACGCACAGCTGAGGTTTTTGCGGAATTTAGCACTTTCACTTCTCGTCACTTTCATAACCCACAGGCTTCCGGTTCTCCGTCTTTTCGCTACAAAGGAGGTCCCTTTTTAGCGCTTCTGGCCTCCCGTGCCCGTCAATCAAACTGCGGGCACACCTTTGACCTCGACCCTAAAGCCGGACTTGTCAGGGTTCCCTTTTTTTAAAAAAAAACCCAGGAAAACCCGTAGCAACGCGTTATCGTCAAATCATTGGCACCCTTGGAACGTGTTTTCTATTGTTTTCTATGAACCAGAGGTTGATGCATTGATATGTTTGATAGGTTAATCCCCGCCCACAGTACACGCCCACAGGTTACCTGCTTATATGCACCTGGGCAGACACGCGGTCGGCCTCTCTTTGTTTGCGTAGCCTACTGCCCGCAGCACAGGTTAACGTTGCAATGGAGAGGATTATTGTTCAATTGTTGGCTCAGATGCTTGCGGTGGTCCAGCGTATCCGCACCACTGTGCAGCATAGGAGGGCTGCTTCAGAGGAATACCGAGAACGTATTGCCAGAGCGATGACCAGCAGCACAAGACGTTCTCTACGGGCAACCATGGCGGCAAAGAGGCACTGGCAAGCTCTGGTTTCAAGGTCTGGCCACCAGTCGGGAATAGGCAGGGAAGGGTTACCAGAACTAGATTGGGAAATGCATGGAGACTGGAGCCTGAGGAGAACAGGGACCTCAATGGGGTACAATGTCATGAAGTCTACCCTCCAAAGCAGGGGTAGTCAAACTGCGGCCCTCCAGATGTCCATGGACTACAATTCCCAGGAGCCCCCTGCCAGCATTCGCTGGCAGGGGGCTCCTGGGAATTGTAGTCCATGGACATCTGGAGGGCCGCAGTTTGACTACCCCTGCTCCAAAGTATCCATTTTCTCCAGAGGAACTAGTCTCTTTCCTTTGTGAATAAGCTGCAATTCCAGGGATCCACCTGGAGGCTGGTATCCCTACCACTGACCGGTCACATTTCTCACCACCATAATTATTTGCAGCAGCTTTCAGTAATGGCAGCCTGTTCCTGGAAGGGAGGGGCCTGTATCTCCATCAGTATGTATTTCTCTTTGCAAAGACAACATCTGTGCTGTCATTTCACTGGCCCTCCAGCACCCTGCCTAGACTCTTGGATCTTAAGCTTGAGTAGGACAGTGAGAGAGAGAGAGAGAGAGAGAGAGAGAGAGAGAGTGTTAGGAAACCTTCATTTGGATCTTAGGAAATGGATTCACTGCACAGTCTTCTCTCCACCTCTCCTCTCTCCGCCGCAGTTCAGACGGGCATTATGGGGGTAGCAATGCAGACCGACCTGGCAGGGTTAACAGAAGGCTATTAAAAGAATGTGCAGAGTCCCGTGGAAGATTTCCACATGTGCTAAAAGCATGCTAAAGAGATAGCACTGTTATCTTGTGCCATAGTTAAGTTTATTGTATCCCGTGTTGCATTCCCCTTTTCTGTAGTTATTGGGTGATTTGTTATCAGCATTGATTGGCCTTGCAGTAGATTTGGCACTTTCAATTATGTTAGCAAAACTGCGTTGTCTTTACACCTCAATCCGTGCATTGGATCCCTCCTGTGAAGTATTTTGCACACTGTCAAGTTCTATACATGCTAAATATCATTAATATGCTACTGATACCAAACGATTCCTTTGTGATGACAGATCTGTGGAGTCTGAGTTTGGAATATGCCAGATGCTAACTACTTTCCAAACTTACTTTCCCCCTGTGCCCCAATACTGGTTTTCAGTCCAGAAAACTCCCCTTTGTCAATATAACACTAATTGCATTTCCTATCCCTGAAACGGTTACTGGGCTCTTACTATTTCGGGGTTTGGTTTGGGGTTTTGCCTACTTCTGAGCCAGAGCATTGGCTGCACAGCTGATGAATCTGACCCATTATAATGAAAAAGAGCTCAATAAAGCAAATGAAAATTACATAGGAAGAGGCACACAGATCGCACATAACAGAATTATACAGAAATTGGGGAAGGGGGGTAGAAAATGGAGTGCGAAGCCCCAGGAGTCTGAACAAGGCTTTGATTTTTAAAAGGTTTTAAAAAAGGAAACTTGATGGTTGTTCCACTCATCGTAGCCAACTAGTGATTACTGCAGTCGGGAAATGTTCCATTCTCGCTTGGGGGAAATGTTGACTTAAGATCTAAGAGTGCTTCTGCACATGCAGTGAAATGACGTGGGATGGAGTTAGTTCTTTAGTCTTTAGGTGGGAAATTGCACATTTGGATGTACCTTCATGGGAAAGAAAATGGCTGTACATAGCCTATCAGCATATAAGGAAGAAGGCTTGGTTAGAACAGGGATAGTGCCCCCAGATACCTGCCTCTGATATCAAAGAATGCCACCAGGAACAGATCCGCTAATCCAAATTTAGCCCATTGCCTGTGTATGATGGAGATCTATTTGAGGGATAGTAGACTTTCTTTTACATAAGAAGATGCCTGACAGGGCAGGTCAGTGGTCTATCTAACCCTGTATTCTGTTTCCTGTAATGGCCATCCAAGTTCTCCCATAAGGCTCCCAAGCAGACTTTCTCAACCAGAGTTTTGTGAAACCCTGGGGTTTCTTGAAGACCCTGGAAGGGTTTCCCGAATGGGTGGAAGTTAATTTCTAATGTATTGTTTTTAACTTGTTAAACCTTTATTGGGAGATATGACCCTATATTTGCCAAAATGGCAAATAATGGCCCTGAACAGGGAGGGAAGGGGAGGGCCCCAGGTGGATATGTACAACATCTATGCTTCCCAACAATAGCATCACACCTCAGGTTTCTGTTTCAGGTGCTTCTCAATGGTAGCTCACTGGCTACCTACAGTTGTGCCAGATAGACTGGACTGGACCCATGTATGCAAAGGTTGGATGGTGGGAGGCCAGAGCATTTTAGAATTTGGAACGTTCTCAACTATTACTGCATTTTACTATATTTTACTGAGGGTTGATTTTATATGATATTATATTGTTGTAAACCGCTCTGAGCCCGCTTGCAGGGATGGTGTGGTCAAGAAATAAATGAATGAAGCAATGTGCCATTAGGGGCAGCGTGTCTACCTATAATTAGGACGGGAGGTAAATTGTTTTTCAGAGAACAATGAGTCAAAATATTCTTTCTGAACACTTAAAAATGCCAAAGCCAAGAGTGTGGACTTAAAAATGGGAAAGGACTCTTTTTCCAGAATGATACTTGTAGGCTAATCTTGAGAGAACATATCCCTGCAGATCCTCTTGGCTGTTTAGTGTGGCACTAGAGCCTCTTGTGGCGCAGAGAGCCTCTTGTGGCGCAGAGTGGTAAGGCAGCAGACATGCAGTCTGAAAGCTCTGCCCATGAGGCTGGGAGTTCAATCCCAGCAGCCGGCTCAAGGTTGACTCAGCCTTCCATCCTCCCGAGGTCGGTAAAATGAGTACCCAACATGCTGGGGGGTAAAACGGTAATGACTGGGGAAGGCACTGGCAAGCCACCCCGTATTGAGTCTGCCATGAAAACGCTAGAGGGTGTCACCCCAAGGGTCAGACATGACTCGGTGCTTGCACAGGGGATACCTTTACCTTTACCTTTAGAGTGGAAGATGCTGCTTTCCACAGAGTAGTAAAATCTAAGAGGCAACACCCGCCCCTAACAAAGGCATGTTTTGTTGCTCTTTGATCAATCAGGCATCTTTCCAGTTGTGCTTTATTTATGCTCTCTATCCTCCCCACCTTCTGGAATGAAACCCTCCCCACCCCCCTCTGTTTTTTTGCTCCTTGCATTAGGATAACAAGTTTTAAGAAAACATTTCCCTTTCCCTTAAAAAAAATGGCACGGAAAAATGGTGCAGCAAGTGTTGACATTTGGAAAATCGTGCAACGTTTCTGAACATATGAGATTGTCACAGGGACAGCAGGCTGGTGGATTTGGAAGTACATCTGAAACAGCTTTATCGGGATAAGACTTATCGGTTATGCGAGTGATCTCCCTTGCCCAGAATTTTAAAACTATTTATCGTTATGTTTCTTTTTCAGGTGGCAGAGGTCCTTTCCATTTTGCACCTGCTCACTGAAGTCCTAAATCCAGAAGCCAGAATTGAACAGGGGAACTTCTTCACACAAAACAGGTGTCTCCCAGAGAACTATGGCCTCATCTCACACTACATAAGCAGTGTCATATTAATGGATGATAGATGACAAAGAATCCTTCCTTCCTTCCTTCCTTCCTTCCTTCCTTCCTTCCTTCCTTCCTTCCTTCATTGACTTAGGTAACCTTGTGAGGTTTAAAGGCCAAAGACATTCAGAGGTGGTTTGCTATTGCCTGCCTCTGAGTTATGACTCCAGTACTTCTTGGTGGCCTCCCTTCCAAATACTGACCAGGACCAACTTTGCCTAGTTTCTGAAATCTGATACAATAGAACTAGCCTCAACTATCCAGGTCAGGGCTCTTTCTTGCTCCATAAGGTTTAGCTTTATTTTACCTGGGGAGGAACAACAGTTCAGTGCAGAGCATCCAGCTCATGGGCTGACAAAAAGCTGTTCGACATAGTACTATGGCCGAGACCGGCTTTGCCAGGGAAGACAGGGTGATCAGTTGAGGGGACATCAGGTGATGAATAGAACTCATCCTTGTGTGTAATCAAGGATGTCTGAGCTTGGTGATTTCTCCTGGTGAGTGTTGAAATTCACAACAAGCCTAATTAACTGCTTTCCTTATTTATTTTCATATTTATACCCCTCCCTTCCCCAGAGGCTCAGGGAGGAAATATTAAGAAGGCAGTGGAGGGGGAGGGGAAGGAAGGCCCCTACCATGAGATGGACTGATTCAATAAAAGAAGCCACAGCCTTCAGATTGCAAGACCTGAGAATGGCTGTTAACAATGGGATATTTTAGAGGTCATTAATTCATAGGCTTTCTGTAAGTTAGAAGCAATTTGATGGCAATTAACACACACAGTTATTTATTTGTTTGTTTGTTTATTTATTTTTCACATTCATATACTGCCCTCCCCAAAGGCTCAGGGTGGTTTACATAGAACTGAGGACTATACAAGAAACGATCCATACATATAAATAACTATAACATTAATATTACCTACTGATAATAACAGTGGTAACAGTACAACATTATAACAGTAATAGTCCAGGAGCAGAACGCCTTGATGGATTTCTGGGGGGGAAGGAGGGGGCAGGGGCCCTCTCTTTTGAACACTTGCCACCAGTGGTGTGTTGGTCTTAAATCCACCTAATATCTTTCATTAAAGGTAAAGGTAAAGGTATCCCCTGTGCAAGCACCTGGTCATGTCTGACCCTTGGGGTGATGCTCTCTAGCGTTTTCATGGCAGACTCAATACAAGGTGGTTTGCCAGTGCCTTCCCCAGTCATGACCGTTTACCCCCCAGCAAGCTGGGTACTCATTTTACCGACCTCAGAAGGATGGAAGGCTGAGTCAACCTTGAGCCGGCTGCTGGGATCGAACTCCCAACCTCGTGGGCAGAGCTTCAGACTGCATGTCTGCTGCCTTACCACTCTGCGCCACAAGAGGCTCTATATCTTTCATTAGGAATCACCAAAATGTCACAAAATCATCTGTAAGTTTTTGAGTCCACCAGAAGTCTTCATCAGGCTGGATGTTACCAAAAATGTTAAAAGTTCCAGGGAAGAAAGAAGATGTCTCAGACCCTGCTCTTATTACCTGTTCATACCACCATTCTGTGCTTGATGCTGCAGACCTGCAGATTAAAAATGGTGGTGGTTTCCGATTGCATCTTGGCTTTATGCAACTAAATTGTTTCTCTCCATTGCAATTTTCTCTACTTCTCTATAACACCAGGTAATATTCAGGGATCCCTTAGGCATTGAGAAAAATAATCATTTGGTAGTCATTGTCATAACAATACTGGAGATAAATTTAAGGTGATGCATGAGGTATAAAGTTAATTAAAGCAAAATGGAGACGTTTCCCCTCATGTTGACTTGCAAAGGTTAATACATTCACTTTTGTAATAAATACTTTTCAACAGGAATTCCAGACAAGATCTAGAAGGACCTATCGCTCAAGCAGGTGACAAACATCGTTGTTAGCATATACATAATAACATATGGCTGCAGTGTATTAAGGAGTTGCATGTTTGGAACAAATGGTGGCCAACGATTTTCATGTGTTGTTTGTGGGGAGTTATAAAAGACTTAGAGCCTCTTGTGGCGCAGAGTGGTAAGGCAGCAGACATGCAGTCTGAAAGCTCTGCCCGTGAGGCTGGGAGTTCGATCCCAGCAGCCGGCTCAAGGTTGACTCAGCCTTCCATCCTTCCTTCTCAGCCCCACCTCCCTCACAGGGTGTCTGTTGTGTGGAGAGGAAGGGAAGGCAATTGCAGTTTGCTTTGAGACTCCTTTGGGTAGAGAAAAGCGGCATCTAAGAATCAGCTCTTCTTCTTCTTCAGTAATATCGGGGCTCTGTCAGCCTCACCTCCCTCCCAGGGTGTCTGTTATGGGGAGAGGATAGAAAGGCAATTGCAAGCTGCTTTGAGACTCCTTCGGGCAGTGAAAAGCGGGGTATAACAACCAACTCTTCTTCTTCTGAACAGGAGATAGTGAAAGAAGTCCAGGGTTACTATGCAAAAGCAAGCAACAGTGAACCATTTCTCATAGTCTCTTGCCTGGAAACCCCACCAGGTCATTGATAGTTGGACTTGTTGGCACCACCAAATGAGAACACCTCAGAATTCTAGAGCTATCTGTGGATTGTCCAACAAAAGGAGCAAATTAAACTGTTCCCTCACAATACCATTTCAGACCACAGGTGGGATTGCCTACAAAGTTTCTACACATTGCAAATGGTACGTCATGGAGACAGCTAAGCTAGAATCCCTTTCCCAGGCATCTGTGTCTAGGGTCCTTCTCACAGGAAAAACCTTCTTGCTTTTCTATAACCATCCATTTAGCGGGGGCCACTCCCATGACAACTCTGCCCAGGATCCTTTCCCCCCTTCTTGGCCACTCTCCTCTATAATGAGTTATGAGAATTATTCCAACACGAGCACAAAGTGCTCTCTTTTGCCCAAACCACATGATTTATACTTGGGGAAGGGCGAACAGTTGTGGCTTATTCTCGTGATGAATATGTCTCCAAAGGCCTTAACAAATGGGCTCCCTGGCCCCAACCCAGCCTGCTCATTCCAATTCAGTCTCTTAGTAGTGCATTTCCAAATCTTTCCTGTACAAGGAACTGCAGGAGCTGGAAGTAAAGGGGATGTCCTTCAGGACCAGCAAGTAGCAGTATCCACATGCTTATTAAATCCATTTCAAATAGATTGTGCATTGGAGTCATTTTGGAATGCGTTATGCAATAGGGCACCTTTCAATTAGGAATTTGTCTCTACTGCAACTCAGGGCTTACCCATATATGACATTTTCGGTGTATGTAGCAAGCAGGCGTTCTTAACTAGGGTTTCTTGATGGCCCTGGAATGGTTTCCTGAAAAGGTGGGAGTTAATTTTTATATACTTTTTAAATTAGTTAAGCATTTATTGGGTGATATGACCATATATGGTCATGTTTACTTGCCCTCCCCCAAAATGGCCAATGATGGACCTCGAGGAGGTGGGAATGGGAGGGGCCCCAGGTTACATATATACCACTATGGTTCCCAACCATATTCTGCATGATTGCGCCACTTCTGGGGGTTCTCAAAGCCTGAAGAATGTTTCAGGGGGTTCTCAATGGAAAAAAAAGTTGAGAAAGGCTGGTCTACAGGTTTGGGTTCACAATTCCCAGTTGGGAAATTCCTGGAGATTGGGGATGTAGCCTGTGTTGGGGAGGGATGCTAAAATCCAGGTATGACCTGGGGACAAGACCATCTTAACAGCATTTTAGGTCTCTGGACAAAGCAATACACTGGGGCCCTACCAACACAACGACTCACAGGAATGAAAATGTAAGTTATCAATAAAATTAAACTTATATTTATTGATTCCTCCAACTAAATGTTTAAATATTTTTTTAAATGTTGTACAGGAAAGATTAATCAACATAAATGTTTGGACAATGTAACGTGAGACTTGAACTTGAACAAAACAACATTTTCAGCATATAAATGATATTCAATTGGTATATTATTTTCAAATTGTATATAAACGGCTTGTCCATTCGCAGATCACAAACTATCAGTATGTGCATAGATTAGCACGGGGCCCCTATGCTTGTAGGGGCCTCAGGCAAGTACCCCACATGCCCATGCCTGGGGATCCCTCCAAATTATAGCTTATCTCTAGACCACAGAGATCAATTCCCCTTGAGGAAGTGGCTGTTTTGGAAGGTGTACTCTACTACGACATTGTACCCCACTGAGGTCCCTGGCCTTCCCAAGCTCCATCCCCGAATCTTCAGGAGTTTCCCAGCCTGGAGCTGACAACTCTACCTTCCCATCTTCTGCTATCAGCCATAGGGGACTTGGCACCCCTGGGGAGGGGAGGGGAGCTCTGTGGGGTATAATGCCATACATTACAACCCCCAAAGCTACCATTTCCTCTAGGGGAGCTAATTATGTTGTCTGGAGATCAGTTGTAATTATGGGTCATCTCCAGGCCTTAGCCTGGTTGGCAACCCTAGTCTGGTGAAACCTTTTCAAAGGCCAAGCTCTGTGATCCACCCAAATGAGAAAATTGAGCTGTGCTGCTTTTCCCATTTCACCTGTTGCTGAGGCTTGGAAAGGCAGTTTGTAAGGTATCAGAACTCCAGTCAAATTTCCTTCTGGGTCCCTGGAATGGTGCCAACAGAAGCCCATGGCAGGAACATCATGTTAACAGGCCTCTCAGTAGCAAGATCACACTGTGTGGATGAATCAGGGTTGAGAAACCAAGAACCTTTTGGGGCTCCAATCCCTACAGAACTGCATGGTGAAGAGAAAGATGCAAACCCGGGGGACTCCATTGGGATGTTGCTCCTTTCCAGCCCATGGTGTTACTGCTGCTTTGGAAAAGATTCATTCAGCACTCTTCCATCTATGAGCCACTGGAGGTCCTTCCAGATCCTTCCAGGTCCTTCCCACTCAGTGTCTTTGGCAGAGATTCAGCAGACGCCCAAGGAAGGAAGAGCACCTTACCAGAAGCTCTCTGTGAGACAATGCTACAGAATTTCCTTATAGCTTGGATGGATCACAAATCTTGACAAAAATGTCTAACTCATTAGGGCAGCTCAGTTCTTGATTTTAGAAATGCCTTTCTCCTTAGGACTATCCATGATAGTTAGAACGCCACATGAAAATATGTTTGAAATAGTGCCCTAAGTTATGCTCCTGAAGATAAAAGACACTGTCACAGGCTGTGAGTAGCTAATTCAGTGTAGGCCTTTATTTCAGGGCCAAATGAGATGGTTCAGCACTGTCCTCGAGTATTTACTTAGGTGTCTGCCCCATTTGTATGTAAAGCAGGGTCTGGGTTGTTGTTTTTTTAATTTAAAAAGTGTCTGTTGAATACACTGGGAACTCTTCCCTTCTTTTTCATTGTATTCTGTTTAGATTATTTTATCCCTGCCCCAGTTCACAGGCCTGAGGTGAGGAGAAAGAAAAAACACTTCAAGCCAATGAAGTGAAGACGGGAAAGAGATTGTGACCATTTCCATAGCAGAGGCTTCGTCCTGGACTGCAGGCTGGAATTTGAGCTAGGACCAGTTGCCCCGCCTCTTCCTGCTCTACATGGGGGAGCATTTGGTCTGGTGCACCTCGCCCATCCCAGATCTGTGCTCCCACATGGGAGATGGGCAGCAAAGTCCCCAGTGCAGAAATGGTCAGTGTTTCACTCCTTGCCCCTGAGAAGTCCATAATTTACTGTACAGATCAGAACCTAACAGTTCTATCTAATGTAGACAGATATCCAACAAGTCTAGTTCAGCTCTCAGAGAGGGCTATGATGGTCTTTCCTGCTGACCTATGGTAGAATTTAAGACTCTTCTTGGACACCTGCCATTATTCACAGCCAAATGTGACCTTTCAGTGAATTATTATGTTTTCTCTGAAGCTGCTAACATAAATAAATAAATAAATGAATAAATATATATATATATATATATATATATATATATATATATATATATATATATATATATATATATATATATATATATATATATATATATATATATATATAAAGGTAAAGGTAAAGGTATCCCCTGTGCAAGCACCGAGTCATGTCTGACCCTTGGGGTGACGCCCTCCAGCGTTTTCTTGGCAGACTCAATACGGGGTGGTTTGCCAGTGCCTTCCCCAGTCATTACCGTTTACCCCCCAGCAAGCTGGGTACTCATTTTACCGACCTCGGAAGGATGGAAGGCTGAGTCAACCTTGAGCCGGCTGCTGGGATTGAACTCCCAGCCTCATGGGCAAAGTTTTCAGACGGCTGCCTTACCACTCTGCGCCACAAGAGGCTCTCTCTCTCTCTCTCTCTCTCATATATATATATATAAAAAGAGAGAGAGAGAGAGAGAGAGAGATGAAACTATACCCTGTTGATAATCCCCAATGGACAATGGGTCACCACTACCTACAAATGATCCTCAAAACAAATTTAAGAGCATCAGAAAAAAATAAAGCCTGTGATTGTAAGACTTGTTTTCAAAGCCACATTGTAATAACGCCATCACAGCTGGTAAGAAAACAAAACAGAACTTTATTGGAAGGTAAACTAACCTAGTCCGGGGCCCTGCTAGGTCATAATCAGCCACAGCCAGCAACCAATAAAACAAGTGAAAAGTGAAACTAAAGCAAAGGCTTTTTCTGTAAGGGATCATGTCACAATAATTATACTAGACAATAAGGGAATATCAACAAATTCATAGCAACTCACAAGATAACACCTCATCAGGGTTCAGGAGCAAGAACTGTTTAGCCTCACCCTGTTGCTAACAAAAGAAATGAACAGAAATCCACCCTGGACAAACTCTTGAAGTACCACCTGAACAGAAAAAACATAGCCAGAGCCAGTTTGGTGTAGTGGTTAGACTTCTAATCTGGCATGCTGGGTTTGATTCTGGACTCCCCCACATGCAGCCAGCTGGGTGACCTTGGGCTGGCCTAGGTACTGATAAGGCTGTTCTGACCAAGCAGTGATATCAGGGCTCTCTCAGCATCACCCACCTTACAGGGTATCTGTTGTGGGGGGAGGAATGGCCTAATATGTGCCCATATGAAGCCTCCGGGGAGGGCGGTATAAAAGTATGATAAATAAATAAATAAATAAATAAATTACCATGACATAATCCTAAACTACAGAACAATCCTGCAAACTTCAACATGAACTTAATTGCCAGGTGAACTGACTTGAGTTCCTCCCTCAAATGTGAGCTCCTCACTGGGTTACCTTGATTGTTATTGCATTTGCATGTAGGGTGAATGCGTTGCCGAAAAGTCCTATAATTGTGTGAGAAAACAATCACATGAAACAGGCACACCTGAACAGCTTGTTGGACAATCCATTTCCTTACCACAGAGGCAGGATGTGAATCGAAGCAGGAAGTACTTGAGGGTGCCTAATGGAGATGAGATGAACCCGGTGATTTGATGGAGGGGAAGGCTGATATTGGGAGTGAAGGTGTCATGGTATAGCCAATCTTGTCAGATCCCAGAAGCTAAGCAGGGTCAATGCTTGAGTGAGATATCTTTGAGTGGGATACCTTAGCAGAGGGAAGGCAATGGAAAACCAACTCTGCTTCTCACTTGCCTTGAAACTTCCTTGCTGTAGTTATCATGTCAGTTGTGATTCAATAGCACATACATATGTATATAGATATGGATCATGACAACAATCAGCAAGGAAATCATTGATTTAAATAAATTTTCCAGTTCTCTGTTACAGCTGTTTACTGAACAAATGCAAGTACCGGCTCCTTGCGATCACTATCAAACAGATTTGTTTGCAAACAGGGTCTTATATTACCCAGAAATGCAATCCAAAACTTCTCTGTAGACATGTAACTCACATACCTTTCTCGTTAGAGAATTAACATTTGCTCCGGATAACACTTGTCAAACCAAGGACTTCTCTTTGGATTTTACTATATTCACGTAGATCATTTACTTGGTGCCTGGAACTTTCCAGGAAAAAAGAGACTTGGTATGCATGCTATTTGTTGAGAATATATATCTTATAGAGCGTTTATGTACATTAAAAAAAGCTGGGGGGGATTACTGCAAGGAAACAGCAAATTATCCACAGGCTTAATTTATACAAGAGAAGAGAAAAAATTAAAAGGAGATTTTGGATCAAACAGCGAGGCTGGAAAGTGAGTGATAATGGATTAATGATGTATTCTTGTTTGTTAGTTTGTTTGTTTATTCTTTAGCAAGCCCCTCCTACCTAAAGGCAAGTTCAGGGTGGCTTAGAAGAATTTTAAAAACCATAGTTAAACATAAGTACAGTAAATCACAATAACAGCATTAAAACCTGTTCCTACCCAACCTACTCAATCTAGTGACCATCTCAAAGAAGCCAAGTATTAAAATTGTTAATGAGGGGTTGAAGAGCCAGGAGGAGATCAAATCCTATCAGGACAAGGTCATACTGTAGACAGCAGATAAATAGTTTTCCTTGCCATAACAGCACCAATAGTCCAGACTAGCCAAATCTAATTAGAGCTCAAAAGCTAAATAGGGATGGTACTTAGATGGGAGTCCACTAAGGAATATGGGCACATTTATGCAGAGGAACCCGAGCCAGAAATTAGAGCTTCTTGTGGCGCAGAGTGGTAAAGCAGCTGGCATGATGTCTGAAGATCTGCCCATGAGGCCGGGGGTTCAATCCCAGACGCCGGCTCAAGGTCGATTCAGCTTTCTATCTTTCCGAGGTAGGTAAAATGAGTACCCAGTTTGCTGGGGGGTAAACGGTAATGACTGGGGAAGGCACTGGCAAGCCACCCCATATTGAGTCTGCCATGAAAACGCTAGAGGGCGTCACCCCAAGGGTCAGACATGACCTGGTGCTTGCACAGGGGATACCTTTACCTTTATGCAGAGGAAGGCAAGGGCAAGCTGCCTGTACTTATCTCATGCCTTGAAAACCCCATGAGGTAGACCTTCATGGGGTCACCATGAGTCAGTTGATGCATGATAGTACAATTTATCTTGCTGAGCTCAAGGCAGGGGCAACAACTGAACCCAGGACTTCCTAATGTCCGGTCCATCCTCTTATCTACTCTGCTACACAATTTCATAGGCCGATACATGAAGCAAAAAAACCTTTGTCAGTTAGTATCGCACAATTATGTAAATTGCAATGAATAGAAGCAACTCCAAACATCTCTGGCAAGCCACATAAGCACACCATTTAAGGCACAGTAATGGAGCCTTTTCTTTAAAAGAGGGGTGGGGAGTACGTGGCCATCCTTTCATGCATTTGAGTCCTAAGCTCCAAATGTAATTAGGCTAATGGACCAATTAATTAAAATTTCTACAAGAGCCTTTTATTTACACTAATGCTTTTTGGGTCTTCGTTTGGAAAAGTACTAAATAAACATTTTTTCTTGCAAGCCATTAACCCATTCTTTTCTTGGCTCTATTGTATCTTGCTCCTATATTATTGCTGGAATGGAAGTACAGATGCCATTCATGGCTGTTTCAGTTACTTTATTCATCGCTCCTACAGAACCATTCGCTGGCAGGGGGCTCCTGGGAATTGTAGTCCATGGACATCTGGAGGGCCGCAGTTTGACTACCCCTGGGTTAGATACTAGGATCTGGAAGACCCAGGTTTCAGTCATGACTCTGCCATGGAAAGTTGCTGGGTAATCTTAAGCCAATCACAGTAGGAAAATGCCCTTGATCACCTTGACTAATGATGGCTAATGTCTCCCTGTTGATTCTTCTGAACTTCTAGGTGTGGTTCGGTATGATTGATAGTAGGATCCTTCTGGGGAGACTGGTTGTGTTGGGAGTTGGGGGTTCACTGCTTCAGTGGTTCTGGTCTTACTGGGCTGGGTAACTCCAGAAGATGATGTAGGTCTGTGAAAGTCATGAAGAGAAGCTTAGAGAAGATAATGGGATGGATGAGGGCCAGTAAAATGAAGTTCAGACAAGACTGAAGTGCTATTGATCAATTAAGCTGTGTGAAAAGGGAGAAGTAAACCTTTCCTGAAGATAGTTGCACTCTCTGTGAAGGAGCAGGTGCTGTTTAGAAATGCTGGTTAGGGTGTGCATTTGGCTCATCCGAGCCAGAAATATACCAAGCTGAACGGTTTATAAAGGAGATACAGTCCCTTTAAACACTTTCTTTAAACACATCCTGAGTTCACTCCAGTTGTGACTTGCAAAAGGCATTTAAAGTTTAAAGGGACCGTGTTCCCTTTAAAATTTAAATGCCTTTCTCCCCTGCCATTAAAAGAAATGGAAGCTGGAGGCACCTTCTTTGGAAGCCCACAGAATTGGACCACCTAGTCCAATAATTTTCAAACTTGGGGAGGGGTGTTTTGAGGACAGGCACCAGCAGCTGTACTGCAAGTTTGGTGCCTCTACCTCAAAAAACAGCTTCCCAGAGCCCCAAATACCCCAGGATCAATTCTCCATTATTGGTCCCCATGGGAACTGAAAAACTTCGGGATTCCTAATTTTTTCCAAATCTAAAGACCATACCCAAACATGAAAAATTCCAACTTTTTTAACAGTGGGAAGGTTATGTCTCCTCTGTGGCTTGTCATACATTTGTCTGATTTAGCCATCTTGATGTAGTGGTTAGGAGTGTGGACTTCTAATCTGGTGAGCTGGGTTTGATTCCGCGCTTCTCCACATGCAGCCAGCTGGGTGACCTTGGGCTCGCCACAGCACTGATAAAGCTGTTCTGACCAAGCAGGAATATCAGGGCTTTCTCAGCCTTACCTACCTCACATTGTGTCTGTTGTAGGGAGAGGAAAGGGAAGGTGATTGTAAGCCGCTTTGAGCCTCCTTCAGGTAGAGAAAAGCGGCATATAAGAACCAACTCTTTTTCTTCCTGATTTGCCAGTTATGTCCATTCATCTAAAATGTGTTCTGATCATGGTGATTCATCCATGTTAGACTGCTGTCATGTGGAAGCCAAGCTACTGTCAGAGGCAGGATACATGAGAGCCTATCATTCCAAAGTTAAGAGATGTGTAATGGCTGTGATGGCTCATTCCTTTAAAAACATAAGTGGCTCAAGGCTGGAGTCTATGAGAAACCACCTCCTCCCATGCTGTCCAACTTGTCAACAAGGAGTCTTGATCTCCATGACCTTGTCCTCAAAGATGAGGTGAGTCACAGCCAGATACAGGGCTTTTTCAGCAGTGGTACCTGTACTCTGGAATGCTTTTCCCTTGGAGATTCACCTAGCACCTATGCTACACTGTCTTTGGTGCAAGGACAAAACAGTTCTGTTTATTCAAGCTCTTGCTAAGGTGGTTGATCATTTAACACCATTTTTAAAGCCCCCCCCCAAAGTTTGATTCACAGCTTTAGCTGTGTGTTTAATGCTATGTGTTAATTAAATCACTTCAAGTTTTTATCTTACTTTTTATTTTTTACCAACTCAACAAATCAGGTTTGCAGGTTTACAATGTAAGAGAACAGTTCATCCCCATATGGACACATCTGCCCACTTAGAGCAGCAGAGGGCTCAAGAGCTTGGCTCTTCTTCCCCATTTGGCAGTCATCCATCACAGCACACTAGACCATTACAGTTGGCCAACATTGCGAAAATTCTGCCTGCTTCTTCTAGTAACACAGAGTCCCAGCTGTCCTTCAGCTTTCTTTGTGCCAATGATTTTTTAAAAGAAATTGTGCACATATGGAATGTTCATGAACATTCCATAATGAGTCAGCAGCTGAGTCAATGGCTTAGGAGGTCTCATTGCAATAGAGTCAAGCCTTATGCCTATGGTTTTCAAAAAATATCCTGCATTTGTCTCAGGTTTTAAAAATCTTTTGTGAAAACATAACTGATTTCCAGGGAGAAATGGTAAAATCATTATTCTTTTGCAAACATACACATCCCATGTCCCAGTTTGATACCTCTTCCATTTTTCTAAAACCAAAATATGCCATTATTATTCTAGAATACTTTCAGCATCACTAATAAATGTGTTTTTCCACATTGGTTGGTTAGATTAATTGGTTATAATTTGACATTTTAAAAATGTCCTGGATAAATCAGCTAATAGATTCTTAATAAAATTGACAATCCAATTTCATGTAAGGGCTTAGAAAACATGTTGACAGAACAAATGGGTGCCATTGTAGAAGAGATATTCTTCAGTGTTTGGTAGATAGGAAAGAATGCCTCTCCTGAGTCTGGCTGTGACAGCTGTGCATTATATAAAAACACACAGTATACTTTTTTGTTAGAAATACGTATTTATGTGCAAACTGAGGCCGATTTAATCAACCTCCATAAACTTAATTGGATAACTGTTTTAGGGTATATATAGATAGATGGACATTGGGGGCAATCCTAAACAAATCTATTAAAAATTAATCCCATTTTATTCTGTGGAGCTTATTCCCAAGGAACTCTTGTTGGGATTGGACGGATTATTAGCAATAATTTTGATGATGTTTCTTTATTTGAATATTAATAAGTTTTAAGGGGATTTAAATGTCAAATCGATAATAATGCAAAATTCATCCCTTTCTTGCTACATGTAAATTGCTGCTATGACAATGCTGGCCTCCCTCACAGGATTTCCTTTTATTTTATTTTTGGCTGAAATGTTACCCAAATTAGATGAGTTTTAATCTGGTTGGGGAAATGATGGGAGAGCTGCTTTTTTATACCCCCCTTTTCACTACCTGAAGGAGTCCCAAAGCAGCTAATAAATATGTTTCTCTTCCTCCCCCCACAACAGATATCCTATGAGGTAGGTGAGGCTGAGAGAGTTCTAATGGAACTGCTCTGCAAGAACTCTAAGAGAACTGTTGCTAGCCCAAGGTCACCCAGCAGTCTGCATATGAGGAAGTGGGGAATCAAACCTGGTTTTCCAGATTAATGTCTGCCACTCTTAACCACTACATCATGCCAGCATACAGGGTTATTCTTTTAAGAAATTCTAAAGTCCTGGATAACTGGAAAGCTGTTTTATTAAAGAGAAATTTAAAGGCAATTTACAAACAAACCCACCAAATGTTCTTGTGAGATAAATTGAGAGCCAGTTTGGTGTAGTGGTTAGGAGTGCGGACTTTTAATCTGGCATGCCAGGTTCGATTCTGTACTCCCTCACATGCAACCAGCTGGGTGACCTTGGGCTCGCCATGGCACTGATAAAACTGTTCAGACCAAGCAGTAATGTCAGGGCTCTCTCAGCCTCACCCACCCCACAGGGTGTCTGTTGTAGGGAGAGGAATGAGAAGGCGACTGTAAGCCGGTTTGAGCCTCCTTTGGGTAGGGGAAAGCAGCATATAAGAACCAACTCTTCTTCTTCTTCTTCTTCTTCTTCTTCTTCTTCTTCTTCTTCTTCTTCTTCTTCTTCTTTCTTCTTCTTCTTCTTCTTCTTCTTCTTCTTCTTCTTCTTCTAAATACAATAAATTAACTAACGCAAGGCTTGATTGAATGGGAATAATTTCAAAAAGTGGGAGAAGCTATATTTATTTTTTATTTATTTATTTGATTTATAAGCCACCACTCCTGGACCAGGCAACATGTGGTGGCTAACAACAAAATTTAAAATACAGAGATTAAAATTAAAACATTACAATATTACAACCTCATTAAAACACGTAAACCACCCACCCAGCATGACATAGAGAGGGAAGGTCTGAGTATCCAATGAAACAACAATGAAACAACCAGTGATTAAGGGAGCCCATGTTGTGGTGTGTGGAGAATCCCAGAGAATATACACAGATGGGTCCTGAGTGTTCTACTTTTAAAGGAAAACTTGGGCTAAGGTTTATGTATTAGCCCCTAAAACAATGTGTTTTATATGGTTTTTTGTGTATGATAAAGAACTGGAAGGTAGGTGATAGATTTGTCCAGAATGAGATAAATCTCAAGGTACTTTGGTTTTCCATAGAAGCAAACCATAACCTTGATTGCTCTGTCAGGTAGAACTAGAAATGTTAATGCTTATTGAAAACCCCTGGATTACAGGACAGGAAATTGCTAAGGTGGAGAAGGCTGTTAGTACTCACTCATTTCCATGGGTGTGTGAGGGAAGGAGAGACTGGAAGCTGATGAGATTAGTAGCACCTTTCCCAGAGAGTCTATTGTCCCAATGACTTTGGGTGGGGAAGAGGACTCCATCAGTGAGTCATCATCTGCCACCTCACTAATCTAATCTAAAGAGTCCAAGCATCTCCTGGAGGCATGACATCTGGCTGGCCTCCATGATTTCTGCTGTTGATAAACACCTCAGTTTGAGGAGGGATATGGCTACTAACAGAAAAGCATCTTTGTTTTCTTTTCTTTTTTTTCCTTTTGACTGTCCCACCCAGTTATTTGAATGTATATTATTAGATGCTGACCCAGCATAGGGAACAGAGAAGTTAGACTAAAATTCTTTTTGTCCTGGTTTAATAATAGCTCAGAAGAGGCTGATGGTAGTTCAAAAATAACAAATTCTTATTTAGCTTTGAGGATAAATGGCCAGGTTGGAATCTGATGTGAGGTGAACCAACAACAGGAATGAGGTAACTTTGTATACAAATAAATGGCAGATAATTTATCACAAACAAGTAACTCTTTCTGTTATTTAGATAGGTCTTTAAAACTCAAGGAGAGAGATTTCTTGTATAAACTAGAACAAGCATCTTGGTCTAACAGACACTAAAGCTGATGAAATCTCCTTCATTCAAATAAGTTCCACTTTCCTTATCTACAGGCTAGCAATCTATCTCCCCTTCTTTTAGGAGATATTTTCCTAAAACTTGTAAGGGATGGGCTATGCTTCCACACAAAGGATCGATTCAAATGAGTAGCCGTGTGGGTCTGAAGTAGCACAATAAAATCAGAGTCCAGTAGCACCTTTAAGACCAACAAAGATTTATTCAAGGCGTGAGCTTTCGAGTGCAAGCACCCTTCGTCAGACACAAAGGATCCTCCTTGATCCACTCCCAGTCTCTTAGACTTCCCAGTTAACTGACATTCTCAATTGAAGAATTCTATTTTAATTCCCTATCTCTCTAGGTTTTCAAACCAGATTCTCACTTTTCTCCAAGTTGAAGCAACCTCAGCAGTGCATCCTTTCTTTGTCATTATGCTGGGCTGTAAACTTCCAAAGAGCAACACAGGAATTCACCAGTGCAAGGATAGATAAAAAAACAAAAGTTTAGACTTGATTGTTCCAGAGAGTAATAAACTGATATAGGCCCAGACCTAGACTCTCTGTTGTCATTCTTTATCTGTCACAGACCAATATAAATCTTGTTCTGCTAAGATGAGATAATCAATAATTATTCATTTGTTCAAATTTAAGTGCTGGCATGTTTGGCTTTCAGCTTATTCAGCGAACAAGAGTCAGCTATATAATTCATAGATTGAACTTAAAATACTGAATGGGCTTTAGGACTGGTGAGAGTAGGCAACATGGGTGTGGAGAAGCAACACGAAGAGCAGCAGCCTATAAAAACCTAAGTCACCATGCTTTTGATCCTGCTGGCATGTCATTAGTGTGAATTCGTAACACTAATTTCAGTGGGAAGCCGACCAAATGGTGGCAATGCATCTGGAAATATAGCTATAAACATGAGCTGTAGTTGAGCTATCAGCGAGTGCCTATCTTCCTTTCCCTGCTAGTGGAACACCCCCAAAATCTGTCACATTTGGCAGCCAACATGCTGTCACGTTATCCAATAATATATACATCAATCCAGGTAAAATAATGAATCTCTATACATGTGCATGTTTGTAAATTAAGAGGTTAATCTAATCCCAACATAACTTTCAGGGAGGGGGGGGCATTCAGTTTACACCAAGGTGGTATGGTTTTTGAAACAAGGGAGGGTGCCCCATAGAGAATCATAGGCAAGCCATCTGGTGAGTCATAAATCAGTGCTTCTGAATGGAAGATTCATAGCTCTTTGGCTGTTCTGCCTATGGCTTTCTTCCTGGCAGTTCCGAGCAAACCACTATGAAAAGAGTGTCAACAAGCCTTCAGATGTATGCGGCCTCTCAATGTGGAGATCCCATTCTGTCATTGTGATGAATATATAGTGATCAACCTATCTATGAATCTGTCTGCTTTTTAAATCACCTAAGCTACTCACCATCATCACATGTCATGCATGGTGCCAAGTTTTGTAAGTTAATGATAAGTACTTTGTTTTGAATCTACTGCTCACTGATTTCATTGGTTGTTTCGGTTGTATACTCTTTCAGGAAAGGTTCTCTGTATCTGCTGTCTCAGAACTCAGTATAATTTTATAAACCTCTATCATGCCCCCTTAAATGTTTTTTTTCCAAACTGAAAGGCTTCTTTAGCCTGTCCTTGTCTCGGCTCCTTGATTCTTCTGGTTGTCCTTTTCAAGCTCCACAACATCCTTCATGAAGTCCCTTTTCATTGAGATTTTTAACATGAAACCAGGAACTCTCTCCTGGTCAGCTCCTGCCCATTCTGATCCCATCAACCTATATTAAAAGTTGGCCCCAATCTTAATCATTTTATTTTTGCCATGGATATGGCCAGAAATGTAGAGGAACAGCTGCTGGACTTGACCAGAAAGATCATAGAAAATGTTGCAGAACACATAAATAGAACAACTCTGGCCTTTCAGAAAAACATGCCAAGAAAGGAGTCTAGAGACCCAGAACAGAATGACCTTGAGGAACAGGAAAAATACAAAAATGTAGCAATTATATGGCCTAGAGCAGACTGGGAGACTTCTAACCCATTGTCAGTAGATACAAATTGTTGGGGCCCAGGTGCAGAAGCCTCTGAGCTCTGTAAGAATGTCCACTTATGCAGAAGTGAAGATACGACAAAGATGGGAATATTGGTTGAGGGCCAAACATATGTATGGGATTCTGGTAATGGTTACATTTAAATAGACTTTGTTAAGATAAAAAGTAGGATGAACTAATATTCTTTATGTATTCTTTTCTTGGATGCTTTAGGATGCTTTGGGCTGATCCTGCATTGAGCAGATTGGACTAGATGGCCTGTATGGCCCCTTCCAACTCTATGATTCTATTATTCTTTTTAGTAAAGATAATTTTGTATGGTATTTGAAAGTATAATGAGATAGCCAAGAATGTGTACCCTTGCCTAGTGGGACAGTGGGCTATCATTAGGATATCATCATAAAATCCTATAAATATGGGAAGTCATATTGATCAAGAACATCTTCTGAGGGCTCCTTGCCTTTGACCTGCTTACGTTTGGGGTAAGAAACTCTAATAGACTCATATAATTGTTCTTCAATTATCTGTGTAACAACGATGGATGGATGCTATAATGCTTTGTTGATTTAGTTTATATTAAGAACATAATATGGGAAGTCATATTGATCAAGAACATCTTCTGAGGGCTCCTTGCCTTTGACCTGCTTACGTTTGGGGTAAGAAACTCTAATAGACTCATATAATTGTTCTTCAATTATCTGTGTAACAACGATGGATGGATGCTATAATGCTTTGTTGATTTAGTTTATATTAAGAACATAATAATTATGCCTTAATAAACCAGCTTAGAATAGACACAGAGACTCTATAATAGTATTTACTTGTGTATGATACACAGAACAAATCAATAGCATTACTGAGGTATACCTCAGGCTAGGAGTTGAATGATCTGGTATAAGAAAGCTAATAAAACACACCTAGAGTCTCTTATGTGCAAGTCTGTACCTGAATCAGGTCTGACCAGCGTCATCCAGAATCCCTTATTTACACTGAACCTAATTTGACATGTTGTTGCCCTCTCACCACATTTGGAAAGATCTTAGCACTCATCAAAATTCACATTGATCATTTCAGGACGGTGCAGTAATTTCATCCTGTCTCCTACCTATCTGGCCATTACACCATGATAAGAACAGCCAATGAAATCTCACCAGTCCTGGGCCTTCTGCTTAGTTCTCATAGTTCTGAGGACTTACTTTTATTCTGACTGTCTGCTTGCTGTTGTTTAACTAGTTACCAGATGAACCAAGGTCTTGACCCCCTGCTTTGTAACTCTGTTCTTTATCTGACTTAGACGCTGTTAGAACCTTAGACGCTGTTAGTTGGAACCTCAACAGAACCCACAAATGGGTCATTGAAAAGGAGGCAAGTCACGATATCTGTTTATTTCAACACTCCAGGTTCTCTATATGGTTTTAAGTCAGTCAAAACCTTTTCACAGAATCTGTCAGATCTTTCTGATGCCCCTCTAAGGAGAGCATTCATGAATGCCTGCTTTCAAACAATGCCCTCTGCCTATCTTTAGGGCAAGGACTACAAAATCCCTTCAGATCTGGGCCTCTGCCCTTGTGCTCTCAAACAGCCTGAAGATTTTCCTCACTATCGTTTCTGCTACCCACTATCTGAGTCCCTACGGTATAGGCTGCATCAGGTCATCCTTTAGATCAGTTGAGGACTGCATCGGTTTTTTAACGAGGGATACCAATTCATCCAACACCTTTAGGGTTGCCTCCTTCATGCTACCACAGATCAAGCTAAAGAAATGCTTTATGCATGCCAAATGATATGTCTCTATTCTACTCCTTTAAGGCTAAGATTACCTTGTATTTTTATAACTGTATTTGTGTATCTGTCTTTTCACCGCATTTTATTGTTTATTTAATTTATTTATTTATTTTTGTATTCAAATACTGCCGCATTCCATTCGGACTCGCGGCGGTTCACAGTAAAATGGTAAAAACCAGGATGACCCCATTAAAATTAACATTAACACTAAGCATTAAAAGATGGTGATACAGAGTTATAACCCCCCTGCCCCACATCCTCTCCCTCTGTCTAACTCTAGAGGGCCAGAGCTCTTCCTCATTGGGAGCAAGGGTCCAGATGTACCAATGCAGAGGGATTATAGTTGTTATAATTTGTCTAGTATATGATGTTATAGCTATAACACTAATCAATTACTACTATTACAGTTACAGGCTTCTGATCTCATGACTTAAAAGTTTATTCAGGAGCTTTGGGACTTTGACAAACCTTCTTTGGAAGCACACACAAATATATACATTTTAGATTTACAGAATACAAAGATATAGAAAATATGCTTTAGATAATACATAGAACATCTCTCCCCAGTGATTTTCTTCACAAAAACTCCACTATAAAAGTTCTCGTCTATTGTTTTACAATGGCCATTACAGTACAACAGATAGAAACTGTGCTTTTACTTCTTCACAAATTCTTTTAAAAAGTTCCAATGGTCATTACATTCTTCCAGTGGCCTTCCATGTATTAGCCTGATCCATTTTGCCATTGTGGCGAGCTCTCTAAAACTAATCTCACCGTGTGTTCACACCAGGCAATTCTTGCTGTTTCCATCTTCATGCGACTGAGAGCCTAGCTGTTGTGTGAAAAAAGAATTCTCTGGCATTAGTGGGGAGAGAGTAATGCACTTTCAATCCACAATGAGTCCACTTTAGTGGATTTTCCCATTTCACATGGTAAAATCTAGTTGCAAAATGGATTGAAAATGCGTTATTCAGCTTGTGCAGAAGTATCCTAAGTGAACCGCTAGTTGGATCCAACCTAATGTTTACCAGCTCACCCTTCTCCGCTTGCTTGTTCACACTCTTCAAGGATCCTTACTCAAAGAAACCTAATGGGTTTCTAAGGCTAATTATGCATGGGATGGGCATTCTGGACAAGCTCTCACACGTCAGTAGGGCAAACACTTGCGGACGCACTACATCGAAGTCAGCCCAGCCCCTCCCATCCCTGACCTGTATTAGGGCCTCAGATGCTCTGCAGGAAGGGAATGCTGATTTTCCAGCATTCCCTTCCTTAACACAGGCACCATCAGCAGCCATGCCAGTCTGGGCTCATGTGTACAGGTGACATGGAATGCTCTGTCTGGCTTTGCATTGTTGCAGAGCCAAACGGGGCACTTGTCAACCCCATGGTGGTGGCATAGCATCGCCATGCTACCCCACCCTTCTGCAGGGATGCACTCCCCCCCCCCGCTGCTGCCACCACCACCACACAGTGTGGGGGAACCTGTCTGCCCCAGAGTTGTGCATGTGCACACACAACTCCGGGGCAGACCATGTGCGTGGGTGGATTTTGTCCCCTGTGTGTGCCTGGGAAGTGGCAGGGGATGCTGTTCCACCGCGAGGATTCAGTGGTGGCCCCATGCAGCTGCCGCCATGCATAATTGGCCTAAATGAGCAGCCAGTTGACCCATGTTCAATTGCTAAGCATAACTCTACAGTCATCCCTGGCAAAGAAATCTGTACAATAAAACAACATCAGAGTCCAGTGGCACCATTAAGATCACTGTTCAGTAATTGCAGTCGAAAGCTCACGCCTTGAATAAATCTTTGTTGGTCTTAAAGGTGCCACTGGACTCTGAGTTTGCTTTGTTGTGCTGCTTCAGACCAACACGGCTACCCACTTGAATCTAAAGAAATCTGTGTTACTCGGAATGTTGCCTAGTTTCACACCAGCAGAAATTGCCTCCAATTATATACCTCAATTTACTTGTTTTTCATCTCCCGTTTTTAATAATGATAATATCATCATAAACCCGCTGCAGTTTGTCCTGCATTATGCAAAAAGGGAGGTTATTAAAACAATATCCGAATTGGAATGCATTTTGTTCCCACTTAAATATCCTGGCATAACTCCATCTTGGAATCTCTGAACACTTCCCTCCCAACCCCTGCTTTCACTTCGGATATAATTGTTTCTAAGAAGGGTTTTTTTTTAAAGTAAGGAACTTTCCATACTATATATTTTATATGTACATGTATATATAGTTGCACAGCCTTATATTCCAATAATCCCAGACAACTTCTGTCAGCCAAATTTCCTTTGGATTTTTTTTATATCATCATTTTTTCCTTCACTGTTTCTTCAGCTGGATTTACTTTTTGCATTTCCTAAATGTAAGATGTAAAAGCACATTTTCTTTATTAAAAAAACCCCATCATGCTAGTTATACTTGACTAAGCCGACGGAACAGAAGGAGCCACCCAATATAAAAGGCACAAAGGAACAGATCTAAAGTTTGGAGAGCAATCACTATGGGAATCCAAGAATAAATATGTGCAGGGCTTAGAACAGCCACTGATCTCATAAAAATCTGTCTGTTGTGTGTACATGTGGTTCGGAATACTAACCAATACTTTCTACCTGGGACAGGATCAGCATTGAAACGGAGAAGCTCAGGGTCTGGGGCTGGATCCTAACTGGCAAAATGGCTAAATTGTATGAGAACTTTCTTTAAACACTTTCAAAAGGGGATTAGATAGATTTAGGGAGGATTGGTCTATCAGTGGCCACTAGACTAAGGGAAAGTCCATGTTCAGAGGCACTAAGCCTCTAAATTGCCCAGAGCCAAAAGTCAACATAAGGGCAGAAGAAGAAGAAGAAGAATGCTGCTTTTCTCTACCTGAAAGAGTCTCAAAGCAGCTTATGTTTGCCTTCCCTTTCCTCTCCCCACAACAGAGACCCTGTGAGGGAAGTGAGGCTGAGGGAGCCAGAAAAGCTTTATCAGTGCTGTGCTTTATCAGTGCTAGCCCAAGGTCCACCCTGCTGGCTGCTTGTGGGGAAGCGGGGAATCAAACCCAGCTTGCCAGATTAGAAGTCCACACTCCTAACCACTATACCAAGCTGGCAGTGGCATACCTAGCCTACCTGGCATCCTGGGGGTGGGAGTGATGGGGCTTGGTGACGTGGGATGGGTGGGTGGGCATGGCTTCATGATGCAGGGGCCGCATCCCCATGAGACTGATGGGGACTGGTGGTGGCGGGAACGTAGTTGCCACTGCTATTGTTGCCCAGGTAAGAGGAGACAGGCCTGGCTTCTGGTGTCACACACCTCTCCTGTCACACACCCCTCATCCCAGTGTCCAGCCACGATCCAGCTCCAAGGCTCTTGCTGTGCCCTTCACTTCCTGCTACTCAGCTGAGGGCTGCTATGGCTGGCTAATCAGTTGCTGGCAGCCTGCCTACTGCTGCCATGGCAGACCTGGAGCTCCTCTCCTGGTGCGTTCAGTTTAGGCTGCTCAGCTGCAGCCCCCGTGCTGGGGCCCTGCCGTGCCCCTGGCCATCCCTGTGTCCCCAAGCCCTGCCCATTGTCCGGGCTCAGATCCTGGCCCTGCGCTCCCCATCAACCGGCCCTGGGCATTTGCACTGCCTCCCCCACCCTAGACACATCACTGCATTAGGGGAGAAATGGGGAAAATTACATTACACTAGTTTTCTTTCTGGCAGTTCAACAGGAAAGGCACTGGTGACAAATTCACTTCTTTCCTTTAAACTGCACTTCCAGAGTCCCGTGCATCTCCCCCCAACCTTCCCTACAGCATCCAGGCTACCTTCACAAGATCAGCATTCCTGCCAGGCCCAGGGGCTCCTGCTGTCCTGTGCAAAGCTAGCCCCTGCATGCTGAGAGCTAGGGGGAAAGGTGAAGGACGGTGGTGGGCAGATCACATTTGTGCACACACAGAGAGGTGCATGCGGGGATGTGGAGTCCCAGCTTGATGGAAGCCTCAAACGACGGCATCTTTACAATAATGAAAAATCCAGCTAGGCTTCCGCTGAACTTTGCCCAACGCCAAGGTAAGATGGTTTTCTAGCTAGCTTTTCAGTCTGATTACTGCAAGGTCTCTCTCTCTCTCTCTTTTTTAAAGACTCTAGCTTAGTGGAGCTGGCCAGTATTTCGGTAAGCCTCTCAGGAGGAGGTCTTTCTTAAAAGCTAAACCATTCATCACCTCTCTTCCAGAAAGCTGGGACGAAAAACAAAAAAGCAAAACAACTTCCCTACTTGCTCTGTTTCTCTTTCCCCCCCTTACTTTCTTTTTACAGAGGAAAATGATTTCGTTGTTTTTGCTTTTTGCATCGAACTCCTGCCAGGTCTCCTAGCTTGCAGCTCTGCATATATATTTATATGAGCCAGCCATCAGGAAAGATCTGCTACTAATCCAGAAGCAATATGCTGCAGGCATTAAGGTGGTTTGCGCACAATCCTGCTGATATATAGAAAGAAGATGGTAAGAAGAGATCGATGAGGAGAACTGCAGATCACAAAGGTGCTCCAGTGTTGGGGCCCATTGAGTGCCCTCCTCTGCCCCCACATCCCTCCCCCTCCCAAATTATAAATTCTAAATAATGGGAATTTTACAGTCTACTGTTCTTGGAAGCAATTTTGGCTCCAGTGTGTGTGTGTGTGTCTGTCTATTTTCGGGATCTGTCAGAGGTTTTCAGACTGCCATTTTCTTCTGCATTCTGCCTCTTAAATATCCTACCTATATAATCATTTCATTTTCATTTCTCCTGTTTCCTCTGACAGCAGAAGCAGGGCAAGATCAGACTGCAAAAATCACTTCCTTCTTAAAAAAAAAACCCCAAACCTAAAATGTCTGAATGTTTGGGGTGAGAAGGGGGCTCTTTAAAAAAGCATCAGGAGGGTTTTTTTAAAATAAAGTACACCTGTTCAACTAGGCTTTTAAAAAAGTTTTCTTCTTTCACAAAAGGCACTAAATATTGTCCACCTATGCATGCAATCATATGTGTACTTATCTATTTGCATACTGGGTTAGCTGTGTAGAATTTCTGCATGCACAATGACAAGGGTGATTTTTTTGTTGCTTTCCTCTCATGTGGGAGACCACTGATTTCTCCTGCAGCTATACCTGGGGGTACAGTTGCCCTGCTCCTAGTGGGGGTGAGGAATCCCTTGACCTCAACTGCTATTTCAGGGCCTTGCTTGGAGAAAACAAACATTTTTTAAAAAAACGGGAAATGGTTTGATGCCACTTATGTATTTTCCTGGAAGTGAAGTCACTCCATGCCTTCTGGCCACCCCCTCCTCCCCATGTACCTGTCCCCAGTCTTCTGGTCTGTGCTTGTGGCCATTACTACATTCACTGGCAGTGAGTTCCACAATTTAATTGCTTGTTGAATAAAGAAGTATTTCCTTTTGCCAGTCCGGAACCTGTTGCCCACCGGCTTCAATTATGTCCTGCAATGGAAGTAGGATGCTTTGGGCTGATCCTGCGTTGAGCAGGGGGTTGGACTAGATGGCCTGTATGGCCCCTTCCAACTCTATGATTCTATGATTCTAAGTAATTATTTCCAGTCCAGTGTAGCAAACCTATTGACCACTGTTACCATACTGTAGCAGGTCTCCAACATTAGCAGTTCAGGGTCTGCCATTTCAACTGGCATTTTTGTGTAGAACTCCAAGCCTTTCCAACATTATGTGAGCCTTTCCTCCCCTTCTGCTCCCTGCAAACCTCCATGGGTCTGGATTGCAATTGCACTAAAGCATTTCTTGGTATATCCTTGAAGACTACATTTGCTACTTGAGTTTCATTTCACAAAAAGGTATGTGCTACATCAAACCAAAGGTTAGTGCAATCTAACACTCACAATGGTCAGTTGGATGGTTCAAGAACACTCTGAGGAGGGCAATTCTTTCTACTCTTGTCCAATGGACACATCCAGACCCTAGAGACTACTCCTATGGATTCAGCCACGACTTCATTTGAGCCAAGAATCATTGGCGGTCATCCTTGGGACCCGTTTTCAGTGCCATATGGGTTTGATCCAGGTACAAGTGAAACTATCTGGGGTCCAAGCCCTATCAGGAAAGGCTGAGGGACTTGGGAATATTCAGTCTGGAGAAGAGGAAGTTGAGAGGAGGCATGATTAAGTATTTGAAAGGTTGTTACTTAAAGGAGGGCAGGGACCTATTCTTGTTGGCAGCAGAGGACAGGACTTGCAACAGTGGGTTTTAATTACAAGCAGAAAGGTACCCGTTGGTTGTTAGGAGTTTTGTTTTTACAGTGAGACCCACTGTCAGTCTTAAAGCAACAGCTGGACAAATTGCTCAGGGATGCTTTAGGCAGATCCTGCATTGATCAGGGGCTTGGACTAGATCGTTTGTATGGCCCCTTCCAACTCTATAATTCTATCAAGAAAGAACAATATGTTTTTCTTTCACTCTGAAGGGCTTTGCATATTTATTTGTTCATTTTGTTTTAGCGTGCCCCTCATCTGGTATTTTCAGAGTGATGATTGGTATCCTTTCCACTATCTTGGGAGCTGCATTACGTTGGCAGATTGTGTTCCATTGCTTACCACTAAATTGGATTTGAGTTGGGATTTCCCACATTAAAAATATATACTGACATCTCTTTGCTGCCTTCTCAGATGATGATTCTTGGGATCTTCTCAATGGGGACAATGTCCCTTCCAAGAAAGAATGTTCTTGAGCTTACCCATCATTTAGGCCACACACTGACCCTGGAGTAAGACCCAATGAACAAAGTGGGAGTTTTGAGTAAACATGCATAATATTCATCCAGGCATAGCCCCCAGTAGACTGATGACCTGTTTAGTTCTGTCTTCATAGCTCTCCTACAGTATAGGAGAGCTGTAAAACATGTGATCTATGGTGATGGAACATAGATATGAAGCAACAAGAAAGCTGAGTCTATGTTCTTGTCTTACCACCATAAAAAAAAAAAAACAGAAAACCAGTCCAGGGTGATCACTCCTGCCTAACTTGATCATCTGCACTATCCTGCCAAATGATAACGAGAATTTTACAACATTATTTTTTTTCAGGGCTGTATTTTTCATAATGCCTACAAATCTCAGATTTGTGTTACTGATCTGGAAAAGCACAGTAACAACCAAAACAGTGACTTTCATATAAATGTTTTGAATCCATACCTCTAAAATTATGTCCTGCTTTCATACAATATATATAAAAAAGAAAGACATGGACAATAAGTAAGATCTTAAGAGCATAAGAACATAAGAAGAGATCAGTGGTCCATCTTGTCCATCACACTGTTCCATGTAGTGTCCAACTGCATGCCCTGCAGGGCCAACAAACATGGCAGAGGACTAAGACCCTTCTCTGATGTTGCCTCCCAGCAGTGAGTTTAAGGGTTTATTGCTTTATTCCCTTGTACCACGATGCCACTTCTGTAGAAATGAAGATGTGGTGTGGGTATCTCTAAGTACTGCCAGAAACTCTATGATAAAACCATAACTGGCAGCCCCGAAGATGATCCATTCTAATAGAACATCAGAGCTTGGGAAAGATTTCAAGTTACTGGAAAACTTTCTAAGCTTATATGCCTCATCAACCACAAAACTCAATACAATACATAGTCATTTTGGTCTTGTTTTCTTGAACCGACACATAAGCTTTTATAAATGAACAGTGGTTTGCATAGTTTTTAAGAAAGAATAAAACTGACATGTTCTAGAAATAGTTATTAAGATCTGTCAAGGTGGATTTGACTAAAGAAAGATGGAAAATATTTATTTTCTTGAAGATTATAGACATGAATTACTGCAGATATTTAACAAAATGCACATTTCTGATTCTAACAGTTATTCAAGATTTTATTATAAGTAATTGCTTATAATTTATTATTGGATGGTATTTTCATGATTGTGCCAAATAGCAAAAAAATTAAATGGCAAATAAAAGAGGTAATTCTTTCCTTATCAGCTAAAGAAGCATGGAAACACAGATATAATACATTTAAGTAATAAATAGTGCAGCTTATAATATCATAACTTGCCATTTATATTATTTTCAAGATACATACAATTTTAATTTTCTGATGTATTATATTTCTACACAGCGTCCCAGAGAAAAGCACACAGATAATGATCTATTTTTATACTTTAAAAACTGAGGTACAAAGTTTGGTAAAATCCACTTGGGACATCCACAGATTTTTATTTGTGTAGCACAACATCCATCAAAAATGTCAGCTATAGACTTAGTACATGTAAGATCTGTTGTAGTCTTTTTGGAGAAAAAAATTAGAGCAGCCTTTCTCAACTTTTTAACCATTGAGAAACCCCTGAAATATTTTTCAGGCTTCGAAAGCCCTCAGAAATGGAACGATCATGTAGAACAGTGGTCCCCAACCCCCGGTCCAGTGACCGGTCCTGGTCCATAGATCATTCGGTACCGGGCCGTGGGTCTTCCTCATCCTCCTCCCTGGCTGCTGCCTCGGGGGCTGCCCTGCCACTCTGCCATGGCTCACCTTTGGTACTCTCCAGTGGCCGCTATGGCTGTGGCTCCCCCTCAGCATGGTACTGTGCAGCTGCTGCTGGCAGTGTCCCCCAGTGGGCAGTGGGAAGTCAGGGGCGCTGTCGGGAGAGCAAGTGGAGCAGGGGCTCAGGCAGCGGCGACGTCATGCTCCCAAACAATAAGTTGCTATTCAGCTGTGATGTTTCACATGATCCACATTAGGTACAGATGATTCGGTTTGGATAAGCTGACAATTAATGCTCATTCAAGTACTTTCCAGACCTATCCAAGCCAAATTGCCCATCTCCTGGATTTAAATAGGCTGAATCCGCAGTGGCTGAATCATGATTTGGTGATTTGGCCATGATTTGCTGCATTTAAAGGCATCCCACTGCCTTCTTAGGAGTGGGTAGCTGTTCGGCGCGCTGCTCTCACTTTAAATGCTCCCCCAACCTTTGCAAAAGCTCCAATTACCATCACAAGAATATGTGGGCACTGCTGAATTGTGTCTGCTTCCCCTTTCCTTTCAAGTCAATGCAGCTATATTTTTTTAAAAAAAATCATTCTTCAAGCTTCATTTAACCCAGAAGATGGACCCCTACCTTGATTCAGCCAACCTGGCCTCATGGATCCAGGGTTATTTGGAGGTTAGATTATTATCATGAACTGTCAGGGTGGGGCCTGCTGCTGACAGAAAGGGAATTGTCGTGGTCCTAAAGAAACGTACAGGTCAGTGGACGCCAGCTACCTCCTATGAGAAGATCACCATCAACAAAAACCTGCAAGCCATGCTCAGCAGCCTCTGCAACGTCATCCACAAGAACAGTTGCCACGAGGACCTGCGCATGGCTGCCCTGCGTCACACCAGTACAATTTTGCACAGCCAGAAACCAGTGATGGTGACGAAGAAGCAGACCCAGGCTACTAAGGCTGTCCAAAACAAATAGGCTCAGAACCAAAAGGCAAAGGCTACTACTAATAAGTTACCGGGTTCAGTTCAAGATTTTGGTTTACAAAGTCCTTAATTGCTTGCGACCCATAGACCCACATCTTGGACTGCCACTCCTGATGTACTTGGCCACAACAGCTTCACTCAGCTAAGCAAAGACTTCTGAAGGTGCCACCCCACAACTGCACATTCGCTGAAGTTAAATAATTCTCCACTTTGCATCACTGACCAGTGCTTGGAAAGAAGAGAATGCTACATCATTGAGAATACAAGACAAATAGGTTTTTTTGCCCCAGAAACCTGCATTCAAAATACAAGATAGCTCTGAATGACTTATATAGCTGAGTTTGTGTTCATTAAAAGGGGTATTTTGATGTTTTTACAAATCACACAGAATAATTCACGCATGCAAGCTGGATCAGCTGCCTTGAGTTTTGTGTTCACAGAGCTTCCTATACCTTTTAATCACAAAACTTCATATACCTTTTTTAATAAAAAGGAAAAATAAACACTGGATTGTTGTAAGTGAGGTCATGGTTTCTACATGTCTAGACATTTCTGGTCAGGGCAGCCTTTATATTCAGGTTGCGTTTTCCATGTACTTGGTTGTGAACAAAGTGCTTTTACATTTTACCTGTATCAATGGGGCTACGTTTCCAGACATAATTTCACTACCAGATCACAGATAGTTTGAGCTTCTGTGTGTGTCTGGATGTGTTTGGGCTGTGTCTGCGAGATTATGAACTATTGCCTGGAGAAGGAAGGAGTACTCATTAGCTATAAGAATGAGAATTATACCTTCCTTAAGATGGTGGCAATTTTGGAAGAAAAGGGGTGATTGAAATGCATGCCTAATATAGCTTTCCGAGAAAATGTGATTGAACCTTACACCCTGGCAAACAAAATAAACTTTCTGTTCTCCTGTTCGTGTGCACTTGTTAGAAATGGGTTGGATCCAGGGAGTTTTTTCATTCAATGTCATTCACTTCCCTTCCATATTACCACCCCAACATAGATGGGTTTTGTCCATGAAGTCTATTAGGATGGCAGAAATGGTCAATTTTTGGTGGTCAAAGACGACCTCTCTGTTTTTCACTAGTGCAACGGCTGACTGGATGCAGCTCAGTGACTTTTGAATCGAGATGCAAGCCATGAAAAAAATATTGGTTTGGACCTTGCCTAATATTTCTACATCAGCAGAAATGTTTGACATGATCCAAGATGATCCCACCCTATCCTGTGGGCTTCTGCTGCTTCTCAATGGAACCAGCATCTCATGATGCCATGATGTCACAAGACTGTATCCCTAGAAGAGGGTGACCAGATTGTCCCACTTTTGGAGGGCACCTGGCAAGTACTTATATTGAAATTATATATATATATATATATATATATATATATATATATATATATATATATATATATATATATATATATATATATATATATATATATATATATATATATATATATATATATATAACAATACTATTTTTGCATTCTATGCATTCTATGAAAATTTGTGTTGCTCTATATCGACCAAATTTTAATCAAGAACCCCCCTGGTCAATGGTGTCCTGCTTTACCAATGTTAAAATCTGGTCACCTTAACCTAGAATTGTCATCACAGCACCATGCAATGCTCTAGGGATTTCTGGAAAATTTGGGGAATTTCTGGAATGTTGGACAATGCCAGGATGTTACTTTTAGGTATGTGACTGGAAGCCATGTTGGGCTATGCCAGATTCCTGAGTCTCAGCCTGGTCAAAGCAGGAATTCCTCTCAGGCACTTCTAGAAGGGACATCTGGCATGTCCATCCTAACTGATAGACTGCTTCAAGACTACAATATTCTTCAGTCCTCCACAGTGCTTTCACACCCATGGCCATAACTAATGGCTCATTTGCAGGACAATAACCTGAGTTACCGGAGCCTCCTTCACAAGATGGCCTCTTACAGTCTTTCAGTCACAACCCTTGGAAAAGCCACCAAGCCACTATTTAGCCATTTTGAACTGGCACCTCTTCAACCATACGTGGCCAAACGATACTTGACGGTGCCTACAGGTCCAACCTGTGGCTATTGTGGGTATTTTGAAGAGATTTTAAAATGCTACAAGGGCCTCAGGCCTCCAGCAGAACAAAGTCCAGAACTCTTATTTTCCCCACATGTACATTTTCAAGTGACAAAACATTCAAGAATGGTGGGGTAGGGTGTAGCAATTTCAGCATCTGTAAAGGTACAGAAGGGAGAGAAGCAAAAATGTGTCAGCTCATTATCCTGTGGTATTTTAAAAACCCTTTAAAATGATGGCCCAGACAGCTTTAGGGATCATAGAGTCTTGAGCCACTTCTGCCTCAGATCCCATACTGTCAGTAAGTAATCCGCCAAGCATGAAATTTGCTACATAAGATTTTTGGCATAAGGTTATTTTTGTTTTGTAGTTTCAAATATCCCATTTGAGAAGTTTTTCTAAGCCTTAAGCAGCATTCCATAATGGGTTATTAAAGGTAAAGGTAAAGGTATCCCCTGTGCAAGCACCGAGTCATGTCTGACCCTTGGGGTGACGCCCTCTAGCGTTTTCATGGCAGACTCAATACGGGGTGGTTTGCCAGTGCCTTCCCCAGTCATTATTGTTTACCCCCCAGCAAGCTGGGTACTCATTTTACCGACCTCGGAAGGATGGAAGGCTGAGTCAACCTTGAGCCGGCTGCTGGGATTGAACTCCCAGCCTCATGGGCAAAGCTTTCAGACGGCTGCCTTACCACTCTGCGCCACAAGAGGCTCTAATGGGTTATTAGGTTGCCCATAGACCAATGGGTTACCATCAATTATATAAAACGAAAACTGCATCACCCTTTTTCATTTTTTAGGGCCAACCAATGTAATAAGATATACTGCATGAGCTTTTGAGTTCTCCAGAAGTCTTCATCAAACTGCGTGTTAAAAATACAGGAGGGACAGTTTTCAGACCCTGGTCTCAAAGCCATGCCATGTCTTTGCATCCTGTTTTTTTTTTTTCTTGATTTCTTTAAACTTATAGAATTCAAATTGGGTAATATTACCTAGTGGGAAGAGGCAGGAACTCCCTTATGCACAGCATAGATAATCTTCATCCAGTTGAAGAATCCCTCTCTTTAGCTGATCATCATGGTATTTACAAATGGCAGATTGCTGTCAGTCATGTCCATAGAATTCCGTCTCAAATGTTGGCCTACACTAGCCTTTCTCAACCTTTTTACCATTGAGAAACCCCATGAAACAGAAGATTTTGCCTTCTCTTAGCACAACAAACCGACATATACCTTAACACCATGCCCTCCCCCTTTGTTCTTGTTTCTGGTTTGCTTTAGTGGTGACATTCATTTTTGCACAAAGGTTGGTATTCTGCCGTGAGATACAAGTTGGCAGGTAAAGAAATAGAAAAGGAACTTAACTAGGAAGCACAGCCCATAAGGAATTGAATCTGTATTTAATTCACTAAGCATCCATGTTTAAATGACCTTTAGAAAGGAACTAAAGAACTTCCATTGCATGCTGTAGGCAATTGGTGTTACCAAAGTGATTGCAGAAGGATGCTAAACCATGTCTTGTGATGAAAGAGAATCATTCATTTAAAGAGCATCTCCTTTTGCCTTTCTAGTATCATCAGCCACTGTATTAAATCCCAAAAATATGGTGGATCTGAGATGCTCAAGACATTTATGCATTTAAGTACAATGCGTACTTAATGACACAATATTATACCGTCTTTTATTTACTGGCAAAAGAACAGAAACAAGGCCACAGATTCAGAACAGGAGAACTGAAAGATATTTTGATAGTAAAAATTAATTGGTTGCATACCAATTTTAATTATTATGGAACCAGTTTAATTATTATGGAACCCTGGAAGTGTTTAAAAGCAAATCCTAGGGCTTTCTCCCCACCTCCTGCATTTGTTATCTGGCTTTGTAAGGACCAATTATACCGGCATATGTGCCACTGGATTTCCTTGAGTCTAATTATGCTGATGGCGTGCACGTGTGAACAGACACTTGAAAAGCATTGTGCTGAAACAAAAAAGGCTCTTCCAGAGCTCCACGGAATGGCCTGCTGAAAGAAGGAATCTTTTATTAATGGCTGGACTCCATCCAATGCTAAAAGATTCCTCCACCAATGGAAAATTCACCTGTCAATGGAAGTTCCCCTATGTATCCCACCGCCCTCCCTGGTTATCCTGATGGCTTAGGTCCAAACTACATGAGATGTTTCTCCATAAGTCATGTCAGGGATGTCCCAATCTGATTCAAATTCCCATATGGAAGCTGCACAGAATTCCCTCCACCAGAGCAAGGCCAAAATTGGATTAGGACCATGGCAGAGGGTTGCAAGAGACTGCTGCACTGTTTTCTAGGCCTAAAGACTCCAAGGGTGTGTGAAGTCCCACTGTGGAGCTATACATGCCCCTGCTCCACAATCTCAGGAATTTCCTAAGCCATATTCTAGGTTAACCACAGCCCAGGAATCTCTGTTCCACAGGCTCCGGCCCCTCAAGAGAGCCAGGTTGGTGTAGTGGTTAGGAGTGCGGACTTCTAATCGGACATGCCAGGCTCATCATGGCACTGATAAAGCTGTTCTGACCGAGCAGGAATATCAGGGCTCTCTCAGCCTCACCCCCTCACAGTTGTGGGGAGAGGAATGGGAAGGCCACTTTGAGCCTCCTTCGGATAGGGAAAAGTGGCATATAAGAACCAAATCTTCTTCTTCTTCTTTTTCAAGTACTGCATATTTAACTCCTGACAGGGCAAAAAGTACCCTCTGGAGCTATTTCAGGTACAAGAAGGCCGGTGGGGAGAAGAGGCCCAGTGGCACTTGGGGAAATAATTGGGTAGCTATGGAGAATGCAGGTCAGCTTGGGAGAACCTCAGCTCTTCTTTTGGAGAAACACTTTCTGTAGATAGATTGCACTCACATATGCAACTAAGCACCCAATGCTAGATTCCTCCACTGTGGACATGCCTCTATGAACTAGTTCCTAGGACAGATTTTTTTCAGCCAGGGTTTCGTAAAACACTGGGGTTTCTTGACAGCCCTGGAAAGGTTTTCTGAATGGATGGGAATTAATTAGTTTTTTAAAAAATATATATTTTAAAATCTGTTAAACATGTATTGGATGATAGGACCATATATGCTCATGACAACCCTTCCCAAATGGTCAATGGTGAGTCGGGAGGGGGAGGGACCCTGGGTGGTCATGTACATAGCTATGTTTCCCAACCATATTTGACACAATTGTGCCACTACTGGGGTTTTTTGAAGCTTGAAGGATGTTTCAATAATGGTAAAAAAGTTGAGAAAGGAGAAAGTGATGATAATGGGGTAAGGGACTTGGGGTAGTAGACTTGCGTAACTGTTTCTGAATTTTTCGCTCCAAGAGATTCATACGCAGAATATTCAAAAGACTTCTTGAAAGTGTCCAAAGGAGGAGTTCCTATAACTTCCTTAGGCAGGGTGCCCTGTGTTTCCCACAGACATTACATTACATTCAAGGAAGACACACTGTCACTTTTAGTCAAAGGTATGTTTAACAATATTTCAACTTTTAATACAAGCGCTTGTACGTGTGACTCTGAAATCCCAGCGATGAGACTTGACCGTCAGCCAAAGGAGGTGATTTTTTTCCAACTGAAAATTTCATGGTTTCCCCCTCCCCCTGTTCTTAAATACCAAATGCTACCAGGAAGTACATTTCCTTAACATAATATATCAAGGAAAAAGAGATGTGTCTATCACCTTCATTAGGATTTATCGCCACACTTCAATATTCTTGATTCTGATTAAATACACACAACTGAAAATGCCTGCATAGTATTTGGTGTTAATAATCCTCTTCACACACTCCCCCCATCCCTTTCATGTGCAGGAATCGGACGGTTAAGCCACTCTTCCTTGGCCCCTTCCAAAGCATGTTTAGAGTGTGGAGGAATGACTTTAATCCACATTAGCTATGGTTAGTATTAAGCTCTTGATCATAGTCACTAGCCAATGTGACAAGGATGTGGACAGGTAGAGCCAGATTCTTCAAGGTAAGTGAAGGGCACTGAAACACAATTGGAAAGAGATGGCCGTTCAAAGTCCAAACAAATTACAGCTTGAATCCAGCATAAAGCCAAAAAAAAAATGTCAAGACAGGCCTAATTCTCACCGAGGTTAACAATCAATTAATTTAAAACATGATACATGTCATCAAAGTGGTCACCTGTGAAGTAAAATGGAATGTGAACAGCATGTGTGGGGCTAATACTGGAAAAGACATTTGTAAAAGCTCGCAAAATACATAACAAAGACCGAGAAATAATACACTTGTCTCATCGTTCAGGAGGCCGGTAGATGAACACATCTCCTCCAACAAAAGTTGGCAAACGGGCACAAGAAGTGGAGGAGAGTGCACTCAAAACTCCTGAGTTTGCTTATGATCCCCTTATTCTGCAGCCACAGAATGCTGAGAGCAGTTGAGTTTCAAGTTAAAGGGGAAACAAACAGGTCTGCTTGAGCCTCATATAGCATCTCTGAAGGGGAAATCAAAGTCAAGAGATAGTATTTCAGGAATACAAGTCATGAGATACACTTCCCCTGACGTAGGGCTACCAACTCAGGCCCAGAAATGTTTTGAAGAAGAAGAAGAGTTGGTTCTTATGTGCCGCTTTTCCCTACCCGAAGGAGGCTCAAAGCAGCTTCCATTCACCTTCCCTTTCCTCTCCCAACAACAGACACCCTTTGAAGTGGGTGAGGCTGAGACCGTTTATGCACTGGAGCTTTCATGCCGGGATTCCTTCTGGCTTCAACTAGTATTTATAAAGTAGATTTAAAGCCCATTGTATATTGAAATACAATGGGCGCTAGCATGGGCGGCGCCGGCCCTGGCGGCCTTGGAGGCCTCCTGACAGCCCCCTCTGGTACACTGGCCCCACTGCCTCCCCCCCAAGGGCCCAGCTTTGGCGCGATGAAAGGAGCAGACCCTGCTTCTTTCGTGGCGCCGAAGCCTTTCCCCCCTCCCCCCCAAGGTCCTGGCTTTGGTGCAGCGAAAGGAGCAGGCCCCCTTTGCTGCGGTGAAGCCTTTCCCCCACCCCCCTCTGCCCCCGAGGTCCTGGCTTCGGCACTGGGAAAGGAGCTCCTTTCCCTGCGGTGAAGCCTCTTCCCCCCAGCCCCCCTCACCTCTGAGTCCAGGATGGGCCAAGGGGCCAATCGGGAGCTGTACTCTTTTCCCCAGCCCCCCTCACCTCTGAATCTGGGATGGGCCAAGGGGCCAATCGGGAGCTGCACTCTTTCCCCCAGCCCCCCTCACCTCTGAGTCAAGGGATGGGCCAAGGTGCCAATCATGAGCCGCACACTGCGTGGCTCCCGATTGTCCCCTTGGCCCCAGAATGACACTCGGAGGGGCCAATCTGGAGCCACTTTGCTGCTCCCGATTGGCCCCTTCGAATTTTTATCCCAGACTCGTCCTGCCCCTTTCTCCTCCCACAATACCTTGCTCAATTATTTTTAACGTTCCCGCGGAGCGGTTTACAGACACTCCCGCGGAGCGGTTTACAGATATGAAAAAGAGTAATTCCTAGACTTTTCACTTCAGCACATCATCAGTTCCAAAGGCACAAAAGTGATAAAAGGGGCATGGGCAAACTGGGCAGGAATTGGGTTGTAAACTCTGAGACTCATTGGGCAGGGGCCCACCTGCTGGTATCACTGGTGGGGTCCAGCAGTGCCACGGGGTAGGACCTGGTGTTGCCACACTGAATAGTTGTAATTCATAGCCGGACTTCCACCTGCTACTAGGCATGTGCCACATAGTTTGAAGGGATGGACTATTTTGCAGCCTGGAAAATCAAAATAGTGTGGACATTAACTGGGTGCTGAATGCCAGTGTACTTTGAGTGAAAATTATGGCTTACAATCTCCAGTCCACATGCGCAGTTATTACCACAAGCATGCATGCACAAATATTTCAGATAGATGAAAAGAGAGAGAGAGAGAGAGAGAGAGAGAGAGAGAGAGAGAGAGATGGCATATGCTCTCAGCTATCCAAGGAGACATTATTTGCTTATGATCATACTAGAAACCCTGTGTTGGTATCATTCGTGTACCTACATTCTTCTATGAAGAGAAGTTGGATGACCTAAACCTGCAGGGTAGGATTAAAAAGCTGCATTACGAAAGCTAAGGGAGGGCAGATGGAGGAAATTGCAATTAATCAAGGTATTAATTATTAGAAGGGGAGATTCCCAGGTTGCATTTGCTTGCAAATCACTTCCTCCAACCTATGCCTTAATACTAGCTAGACAAATGGAGGGGGTTACTGTGCAGTGAAAGAAAAGCACTCTGCATATGATCAGAGTCTTCACAGTTGCAGGATTCAAAGGACTGGTCTTTCTTGGTAGCTGAGTTTTATGCAGAGAGCCACATTTATTATTGTGGACCCCAAGAGCCACCTGACTACTGCATGGATTACTGACTTGATTGCTCCCAAGTGAACTCTCCCAGGTCTAAAAGCCTGAGAAGCCACTCATTTAACTGAGGGGCTGTGGTTGAAGAAAAGATGAGGAAGAGGGCTAGAGTGATGGTGGAGGAAAACTCAGGATAGATCCAACAAGTCATGGGCTAGAGCAGGGATAGTCAATCTGTGGTCCTCCAGATGTTCATGAACTACAATTCCCATGAGCCCCTGCCAGCGTTTGCTGGCAGGGGCTCATGGGAATTGTAGTTCATGAACATCTGGAGGACCACAGGTTGACTACCCCTGGGCTAGAGTTCATTTTAAAGCTTACTCCACAAAGACAGTGGCAGCAAAGAAACAATAGTTCTCTGCTACCATTGCATCCACACAGTCTAGACCTGTAGAACTGTTTCCAAGTAGTCAGGGTTGGATTCTGGCCTGCAGAGAGATGAATTGTACTGCAGCCTGCTGTAGTCATTTTGCTAAACCCTTTGGCTTTGCAGATAAAATCTCTTGTATCTATTCCAACTTGCACTGGATAAGAAGTTCCCAGGGCACCAGTTTGGCTAGTTGTGTGAGATACCTTTCTACTTGTTCAGTCTGAAGATGTGGACAGCCTCCTGTCCTCATCTTCAGTCTCCCACCTTTGCTAATTTTAGTGGTGATAGGAGAACAAATAGTGGAGAAATGATGATAAATGATTGTCTAGGGATTTCCCCAATCTCTATGGTCTTTACCACAGAGACTGGGGGAGGGGGTTCCTAGAGTACCATCAAAAAGTGACATCATGGTCAGCAACCCCTCTACCCAGAAGTGACAGTGTTCCAGGAATTACCCCCAGGCGATGGTCTGGGTGTTGATGTCATCTCGCCACCATTCAACCCTCCCCAACTGCAACCTCCAAATCTCCCAACATTCATTGGAGCAGTCCTAGCTCACCCATTCAGACATGAGTATCATATTGGCCCAAAGTATGTCTTGAGTCACCTGTGCTAATGTATGTCATCTCCAAAAATCATAGGGAATTGCTCCATTAGCCCAGATAATTGGCATCTAGCACGGCAAATGGAGAAGCATCCTTCCAATGAAACAGAAGTGGACTACGATAAAGCTGCCATTTCATCCTTGGTCAAACTATGCGGAAATACAAAGTTGGCTTGGAAAGGTTTGCTTTTCCCCCAGTAACTGCTCTTGCCTCCCTAGGCTGACCTGTTTGAGAACTAAAACACTGAAAAAACTGGAGACACAAATGCATTGGCTCTTCAATGGGATTGTCTTTGTCTTTATTTGTTGTGAGTTCATAACGGGCAGACAAGGACAAAGGGTGTGTGCTCCTTCACTTCAAAGCCATGAGCTTCATACATAAAAATCCCATTGTTTTAAACTGACAATGGGAAGATGTGTGTAAAAGAAAGAAACCTTCCCCAGTGCTCCAAAAATTTTCCAGTAATAAGTATGCTGCTGAAACAAAGCAGTCTTTGCAATCGCAGATTTTAACGAGAGTGAACGGCCCAGGAACGCCCAGTGCTGTAGCACTGTTGAAACAAAACCTGGATGGAGACCATTAGGAGCAGTCAACATGCAGCCCCTCTTAGAGGTCCAGGGAGGCCTCCGTTTTTGGAGGCCTGTAGCCATAATAAACTAGAGAGCCAGTTTGGTATAGTGGTTAGGAGTGCGGACTTCTAATCTGGCATGTTGGGTTCGATTCTGCACTCCCCCACATGCAGCCAGCTAGGTGACCTTGGGCTCGCCATGGCCCTGATAAAACTGTTCTGACCAAGCAGGAATATCAGGGCTCTCTCAGCCTCACCCACCTACAGGGTGTCTGTTGTGGGGAGAGGAATGGGAAGGCAAATGTAAGCCGCTTTGAGCCTCCTTTGGGTAGGGAAAAGCGGCATATAAGAACCAACTCTTCTTCTTCTTCTTCTTCTTCTTCTTCTTCTTCTTCTTCTAAATATACTAATGTCACATGACGTACATCAAGGCAAGTTGCAAAAAAGCAAATTAAAAAAAAACCCACCTTACATTAAATACAATTGGGGATGGGGTTATGAGCTTAATTTGTGACAGTGTGACATCACTTCTGGGGGAAAGTGACATGATTGTTAGTGGGAGGGCAGAAGGGATGGTGTTGGTGCTTGGCCCTTTCTTGCATGCCCAGGTAAATGCCGATCACCACTGTGGGGTTGGGAGGTGAATTTATTCCAGGCCGAACTGGCCAGGGATTCTGGTTTTTTTTAGGAGGTTGAGGGCACAATATGGGCATGGAATTGGGATCACTATGGTTGGGCATGTGCTTTTACAGCTGGATTATCCTCTGTGGAACAGGATCATCTGCTTCTAAAGGGAATTGAAAGTGCCTTATCCAATGTGTGTGAGCCCTAGGAATTGTGGGAAACTTTATAGTCTGGCCACTCTGCCCTGCTGCCCACCCCCAAGCGGCCCTAACAAGCCATACGTCAGTTGCTCAGAGCTTTCTAAATTAAGATTAAGTCATGAGGTAACTGGGTAACAACTGATTGCAAACAGGAATGCTCTAGTGCAGGGGTAGTCAACCTGTGGTCCTCCAGATGTTCATGAACTACAATTCCCCTGAGCCCCTGCCAGCAAACACTGGCAGGGGCTCATGGGAATTGTAGTCCATGAACATCTGAAGAACCACAGGTTTACCCCTGTTCTAGTGTAGGGAGAAAGGCTCCTCCCAAGAGGTAAGTGAAGCTTTGTGACACTGTAGCCATGTCAACATGAATAGCTATTTCACCTTTCAAATGCACCTATGCTCCTTTGTTTAAGACATTTAGTCTGCAATTGTAATAATAAACCCCCTTGGACCAAATGGAGACCCCGGAGAGCAGCTGTCAGTCTAGGTGGGCAATATTGACCTTGGTAGCCCCACTGTTTGGCTATCTATAAGATGGCTTTGTGTGTTCCTGCATCTGGTGCTCGCCCACCTTGCCTTGTCTGGTGAGGGTTCACAGCGCAGAACATCAGAAGTCGTTTGTAATTGCTTGCCTTTGAGTCCGGAACGTTCTTTACCTCCTGTACTGTACGCACTGAGGGCCAATCTATTCATTCAGAATTTTTTTTTTTTTCAAAAGCACAGGAACAAGCACAACCCTTCCGGCGCTGTACAAATGTCAGCAGCAAAGCTTGTGAAAAACCGCCCGTCTGTCTGCACCCTTGCATGTCTACCGAAAGACTTTGCATCAATTAAGAGACAGCGCTGTAGATGATATATGGTAGGACTCCATGCCTGATAGATGATAGCAAGCAGTGATAATCTGGTTGGAGCCGCAAGTTAGCATAACTGGATGGACCTGGCCGATTGCCAGGCAGAGAATTCTGCTGGAGCTATTTCAGCATGAGCCACAATATTTGCCAGTTGTGTGTGTGTGTGTGTGTCAAGTGCCATCAGAGCTGTCCCGTGGAAAAAGAGACAAGAGATGAACAGGGGTGGATTGCCATTGTCTGCCTCTGTGGACTTCCTTGATTTCCCAGGTACCACCAACACAACTGGTGCTGGAGAAGACTCTTGCGAGTCCCTTGGACTGCAAGGCAAACAAACCGGTCAGTCCTAGAGGAGATCAGCCCTGCCTGCTCCTTAGAAGGCCAGATCCTGGAGATGAAACTCAAATACTTTGGCCACCTCATGAGAAGGAAGGACTCCCTGGAAAAGAGCCTAATGCTGGGAGCGATCGAGGGCAAAAGAAGAAGGGGACGACAGAGGATGAGGTGGCTGGATGGAGTCACTGAAGCAGTAGGTGCAAACTTAAATGGACTCCGGGGAATGGTTGAGGACAGGAAGGCCTGGAGGATCATTGTCCATGGGGTCACGATGGGTCGGACACAACTTTGCACCTAACAACAACAACAATAACCAACACAATATCCTTAAGATTAGCTTGCTAGTTTTGAATCTAGGAGCACCTTTGAGACCAGCAAAGTTTTCGGGGTATGAGCTCTCCAGAGTCATGGTTTTGGGACTGACCTATGGCATGTGCCATAAGACTGGGCTGCTACACTTAATGACCAGTGATTTTTTTGCAAAAACCTCCTTATCTGAATTTCTGTATAGATTTGGGAGTTCCAAACTACCTGATCTTATTATCATTATAAGCATTATACCCATAGAACCCATAGAAGGTGCAGTTTGCCACAGTTGTTGTCCCTTCCCCTTCCCCTACTGACATTCACGAGTGCCTCCATCCGTTTATGAATGTACCACCGATCATCATATGGTGTGACTGCACACCTGATCACACAATTCGTTTTGTGGATTTCTAATGGAGACCCACAAGCACTTGGGGGGGGGGGGGATCTCTAAATGGGAATCTTGATCCAAACTTCTTTCAAATCTCATCCGCTTTGCCTCTTGGAAATGCTTTCTCAGAGCTTTTCTGCAACAGGAATCAGTTCTGACCCACCGCTCATCCAGTGGTGGGGCAAATTCCCTGTTCTACATGATTTCATCAACTGGGCTGGGGCAGTCCCAGGCCTGGCCCAACTTAGGTCGTCATTTGCCCCACATTTGCCCCTTGGCAAGGGATTGTGAATAATTCCACATTCTCATCAACAGCTCTGTGAGGTAGGTGAGGCAGAGAGTATGTGACTGGCTCAAGGTTCCCAAGCAAGCTTTCATAACAGAGTGAAGATTTTAACTTGGGTCGCCCAGATCCTGGCATGCTAACCGTGACACCCCATCGGTTCCCATAAGATGACCTGGGTTTGGGGGCATCTTGCCATTTATTATGTCAATAAGTGGACGGGGTTTGGAAACTGCAAACTCTGCACCCTAATGTGTTAAAATAAGAATATCTCCTGGCAGACGCTCCTGTAGATAAGAGCCAGGACTTGCCTGGACAGTTCATTCTGTTCTAAGTATATGTATGGGAAGGAAATAAAAAAAGAATCTTCAAGTTCAGTATGGTTCTCTACTACTTAAGGAATACTCTTGACAGAGATTCCTTTGGGCTTTTGGGCTTATGTATACTTTGTTGTGAAATTGTATTATATATTAATGCTGGTTCTGTGTTCTCCATGTCAACAACAGATTTTGAGTTGCGCTCTGTATATGCTGTGTGAAATTGTCCTGTATTTTATCAACTTTTTAAAATGATTTTGATAGATGATAGGTAATTTCTGTAAATTCCTCTCGATAAAGCTGCATGTGAAACGCACAGGGGTTGTTCAGTCATTAAAGATTCTTTTTCTTTTACACCATTTGTTTCTTATTCTTCACTACAACCACTGCACCATACCTGTTCCCGTAAGATGACACACATGTTGGGGGCACGTTGCCATGGATTCAGTCCAGGGGTCCCCAACCTTTTTGAGCCTGTGGGCATTTTTAGAATTCTGACGCAGCATGGTGGGTGCAGCCATAAAACAGCTGCTGCAAAATGGCTGCCGAAGGAGGTGAAGCCAAACACAAAATGGCTGCCACAGCCTCCTTTCAGCCACACAGTGAAGATCCTTGTGCTGTGGTGTCAGCTGCTGCCAAACTGACATTTCAAAATCTGCATGGCCAATCAAATTCCCAGTGATCAGCCAGAATCCTTTCTAAGCAAAGGCCAAGCCTGAGCCTGTTCACTTTCAAAAAACCCTTGGCAAGGACCAGGAAATGTTTGGGTGGATACCATGGCACCCACAGCCACCATATTGGGTGCCCTGATTTAGGATGCTTTGGGCTGATCCTGCGTTGAGCAGGATGTTGGACTAGATGGCCTGTATGGCCCCTTCCAACTCTATGATTCTGTGATTCTGTGATTTAGTCCACGGTACACTGTAGTACTAATAAAGCTAAGCAGATATGGATCTGACCTAAGACGAGATGGGAGACTGTGAGCCTTCCATTCTGAGCCTTCCAAGGAAGAGTAAGAGATAACTGTAAAGATTAAGGCGAGATCCAAAGAACAAATGTATGCACTTCAAGGGGTGTGATGTTGTGTCCCCACTACGGTTTTTGACTTTCTTCTAAACAGCATAGTCATACACTATATAAAATGTATATAAGATATTCTGAAAATATCTTCCACAAAAATATCTTGTCACACAGCACCGGGGGCTACCATGTGAGAAGCCGTAGCAGAAATCTCCCATTTTTTATTTATTATTATTATTATTATTTAATTTCTAGACCGCCCTTCTCCCAATAGGTCTCAGGGCGGTTTACAACATAAATAGTTAAAACACAATAAAATCCCCATAAAAACCCCAATTAAAAGTTACATATAACATAACATATAGCGGCGGTGGTCACAATTCTGATCTTAGTTCAGCCTGGTGGAGAGAATAATGTTCAGAAGAGGGTGGCACCAATACAATAGATCTAACCATGATCTCGGTGTTAGAGATCTCAATATTGGAGGGGATCCTCTGATGGGTTAGTGGGAGAGCTGCCCTGGCCTCAACCATATGCCTGGCGGAAGAGCTCCGTCTTACAGGCCCTGCGGAAAGCTGGTAGATCCTGCAGGGCCCTTAGCTCTTCTGGGAGCTCGTTCCACCAGGTTGGGGCCAGGACTGAAAAGGCCCTGGCCCGGGTCGAGGCCAGGCGCACATCCCGTGGGCCCGGGACAACCAGTAAATTCATACCCGCAGAGCGGAGTGCCCTGCGGGGGGCATAAGCAACCAAGCGGTCCTGCAGGTAGATGCCTGTGCAGAATTACTTTGGCAATCCCTTGCATCCCGGCCCAACAAAGCAGTCACTTTAAAATTGTAAAAGAGCAACATTTTTACATGAACACGTTTTTAAAGAGGCTAATTCTTCTGCGCTGACTTCAACTGAAAAAAATTCTGGATTAATTTTTTCACAATGCCACATTGATTTGTAGTTAATATGGGCCAAAATGAGCCACATCTCATCTCAATCAATTATCATATGATTTTGCCTCTATGCCCATTACATTTTCTTCAAGGACTTTTTGCCGCTTAGCTAAGAAATGGGTTTTTTTTTTAATGAATTAATTGGTTTGTACCGGATTCTTCCCAGTTCTATCCAGTGGAAGGCATTTGAAAAAGCTTTTTCATTGCTTCTTTTCTTGAAGGTACCCATTGTTTTCAACACATACAGAACTGTAGCCATTTCATGATGGAAAAAGTTTTCCAAATATTAACTATTTTGCCTTCTGTCCCACCGTTGAAAAAAAAGCTATTTAAAAGGGTGGAAGCCAGATACGTCAATGCTTTCCTCTACATTTCTTTTCCCACTCTAACATCAAAGGATGCACCATTATCTCAGGAATAATTTGAGCTGCTTATCAAATGATAATCTGAGAAAAAGGCAAGTATGTTTTGCGATGCCACCTCCTATGTAGGTGTGGCTGGCATTTGTTGAAATAGGGTTTTCTGGTAGATGGCATGCCAAAGTCTTAAGGCAAAAAGTAATTATTCCAATGTATGCTCACTCTCTGCCAGAGTAAACGTCTTTCCCAAAGGAGTTTGGCCTGCTGGCATCTACAGAATGGAATACAGAAGCTGTATAAAACAAGAGAGGTTTTTAATTTTTTTTAAAAAGTCTATTGATGAAGGGAGCGTTGGTGCTTGAGAGCTTATCCCCTGGAAGTCTACTGGACTCAAGTATTTGGCCATCAGAATCATTCACCTTTTTTCACTACATGGATCATGAGAAGGCCCTCCTTAAATTCCTGTTTTCATTTTTATGCCCACACCAGTTTCCTGCACAAACTTCTTACATTTCTAGGTATTTGTAAAAAAATGAGGGTTGGGGGATGAGCCTGGCCTCAGACACCTGGCCATTGCCATGACTTGGAGTTCGGGCCTGGTGATAACCAGGAGCCTGAGGCCGGGTAGGCCCCTGGTAAGCTCTAGTGGTGGGGAGAGGGGCACAAAATATTTAGCACAAAGTATTGTGTGCTGTGGCTGCTGCTGATAGACCATAGACAATACTGAAACAGATTGACTTGTGATCAGACAGGATAAAAAGCAGTTTCCTGTATTAGACCATGTGGATCAGATCTGACTGCAATTCGAATTGTACACACCACTGCTGGACATATCTAAAACCCACAAAGTTACAGGTTGTTAAACATGATGTGATATTATAGCTACTTTACCAACCTATTCCCGTCCTTGTTTCAAATCACGCAGTTGTTCCGCTCACACCTCCAACTTGTTTTTCAAAGGCTGTTCTAAAACATGGTTTCCTTCTGGAGTGTTACCAGGAATGCATATACACATTTTTTTTCCTTCCAAAGAAACTGAAATTCCTAGGGCATCACTCAGGAATACTACTACTACTACTACTACTACTACTACTACTACGATGATGACAACTTATTTTTCTTTAGTGACAAGGTTGATACCTTGTTCAGTATTGCAGCCTACATCATAAGCATGACAACAAGGCAGAGGAAGATTCATTAGTCTGTTCTATTTGATATAGTCAACATAAGGCTTGTCAGCTGGGAACTTCGGCTGTGCACACCTGACAGCACCTGACACCTCCCACCGGCTTGAGTGGGCCTTTCTGCAAGGAAATTTTCAGGGTGATTGTGACCTGTCATTTTTACTACCACATTAAATTCCAAACTAGTGTCAGTGTCACCATTAATACACCATAATTTTTGTCCAAAAATGGACGTTCTCTGAGATGTCAGGTTCTTGCTTCTTTAAATATGGTTACTCCCTGAAACTAACCATGTTTTGATTTGAATCCAGTAACATCCTCGAGACAACAAATTTTTCAGGGTATGAGATTTTGAGAGTCAAGGGGCTTGACAAAGGGAGCTTTGACTCTTGAAAGCTTGCACCCTGAAAACCTTATGGTTCTTAAGCTGCTAATGGACTTGAATCTAATTCCCCTTCTTCAAAGTTCAGCTCAGAAATTATTGGTGAAAGCATAACTAATTTAGTGTTCCCAATCCCAGGGAGCTGGTTCTAACCAACTTTTCCACTGTCAAAAAGGGGACAAAGTCTGGGGCTCAGTGAGAGAGCCACTGCTTGGCATGCAGAAGGTCCCAGGATCAATCCTTGCCCTCTCCTGGTTAAAATGGACCTGGCAGTAGGTGATGTGAAATGCCTCAACCAGATAGCCACTGGTAGCCTGAGTAGCCAGTACTGATCTGGATGAACTAGAGTTGCCAGCTCACCCTTGGCCACCAATGAGGACTGGGGAGACTTGTCATATTCAGATTGGGAAACTCCTGGAGATTTGGAGATGGAGCCTGGGGAGGACAGGGACATCAGTGGAGTACAATGCCATGGAGACCACCTTCCAAAGCATCCATTTTCTCCAGGGAACTGATCTGAGTAGTCTGAAAAGGACATGGAACTTCAGGGGATCCTGAAGATCCAGATCCATCTGGAGGCTGGCACCCCCTATATGAACAGATAGTATGATTCTGTATAAAGTAGCTTCAAGCGTGGTCATGGAGACCTCCTTTTGACCAACTATGGGGCCTGCATTAACAGAAGAGAGATGGGGTGAGGGCTGGAGTTAAGTGAGATTGAATGGGAAAGCTGGCAAGATCCAAGCTTTCTCACTTCCTGCAGGCACTAACCTCTGCCTACATTAGGCTGACTGACCTGCAAACCAGAACTACTTTGCAGGTGAAACTCGGGCACATTCTAGGATGCCCTTTATGTTTGTACAGGGTAGCGACTAGCCCTGTCAGGTTTTGCCTTACATGAACTGAAGTTTGTCATAGTGTGCCCTCTAACTTCTCTTTTCAAAACAACTTGCTATTAAAGTTGTTCTGGTAGAGGAAGTCCTCACCGGAACTCCAGGAAACTCCTGCTTTAGAATTCCGTGGCCCAATATTAAGACTGGTTTTGGAGCCCCATGAGGAATAGGTTGTTAAGAAGTGATCTAATATACCCATGTGTACACCACTGACCACAGATCATTCTTCCTCAAGCATAGCTCTCTTTCCATGGGAAGGTTATCAATGGGAGAGGATGGAAGTGGGCTGTAAAAAACTCTTAAGAAAAGGAGAATACAACAGTCCAAAAACAAGATTGTAAAGCTCCTAAAACACCCTCACTGGTGTAGGCCAGCATCTGAAAATCTTCATAGAATCATAGTTGGAAGGGACCTCATGGGTCATCTAGTCCAACCCCCTGCACTATGCAGGACACTCACAATCCTACTGCTCATCTACTGCAACCTGCAGTAGATGTGGCAACCTGCAGTAGATGTGTGTGTGTGTGTGTGTGTGGCAGGCCAGACGTTGTTTATGGCACACTTTTTATAAAAGATGTTTGCTTTGGAACCCTGACAGTTTTATTGGAATCGACGGTCCATAAAGATGGTGGTACATTGCAGCATAGCAGGGACCTTCACAGAATTAGCCTCTCCATCAGATGGCTATCTAGCCTCTGTTAAAAAATTTCCAAAGATGGAGAGCCTACCATCTCCCAAGGAAGCCTATTCCACTGAGAAACCGCTCTAACTGTCAGGAACTTCTTCCAGAGGTTTAGACAGAATTTCTTTTGAATTTATTTCATCCCATCAGTTCTGGTCCGTCCCTCCGAGGCAAGAGAGAACAACTCTGCTCCATCCCCTATACTTGAAGATGGCTATCAGATCCCCTCTCAGTTGTCTTCTATCTAGGCTAAACAGACCAAGCTCCCCCAACCTTTCTTCAGACATCTTGTTCTCCAAACCCATCACCATCTTTGTTGCCCTCCTCTGGACATGCTCCAGTTTGTCTACATCCCTCTTCAACTGGGGTGCCCAAAACTGAACACAGTACTCCAAGTGAGGCTGAACCAGAGCAGAATAAAGCAGTATCATCACCTCCCAATGATCTGGACACGATACTCCGTTTGATACAGCCCAAATCCCATTAGCCACATAGAATTATCTATGGGAAATCTCCTGGGGGAGGGGGGCTTTCTCCCACATTTAGGGCTTTGGTTCTACACATGATGAATAGCTTACTTAATGCACATATAATCAAAACACACAGGTATTTTGCACATACTTCAGCAGAGTAACTGATTGGGTTGGAAAAGCTAAATAAAAGAAAACACATTCTATTATACACAACAGAACTTAGCATTCCGAACTGAAATTACTTATCAATTCAAATATTTATTCGACTGTGCATCTTTCTTTTTCATGTCCCCTCGCTGTCTAATTTCACCAACAACATGTTTCCAAACTCTGTAAAATGGAGGTAGCATTAGATGTATTTACAATACAAATTCTTCGATAAAAGCCTCTTGGTATAACATTGCAGACTGTTGCCATCAGGAGAAAAGAAGAAGGGAAACAATTATGCTTGAAATTTTGCCTGAAGGATGTGGAATGATTCTCTATTATTAATTGAAGCTATCTAAGATATATGCAGGTAGATAGGCAGATTTTTTTACTGACTCTTGGTAAGCCCACAATTGGGGTACTTATCTTAACGTTATAAAATATTACCAGAAACATGTTATTAGAAAGCATAAAAGGCAATTACAGAGCTCCGATCTATGGGAAATCTCGGGGGGGGGGGCTTTCCCTCACATTTAGGGTTTTGGTTCTACACAATCCCCCTACCTCATCTCAAACATGCTACAGAAGTTGAAGGAGCTTATTCAATTGTTCATTATTTATTGTATATTTTCAGTCCTTATGCCAGTTGTTAAGACACAGGTACCATGTCAAGTTAGCAAAAATACTGCCCCACCTAAAAAAAACTAAAAAAAACAAGTATGGAGAATGAGTAGACTATCAATTTTTGCTCTTGAAGAATTGTCATAGATTGTCTGGGAATCCTCTATCCTGCCTTACCTAAATGGTATCCCTGCCAAACCCTGGAAAACTTACAGCAATGTAAGACTTAAGACCGATGTAAGAAGTTGAGCCTACCACTGTTGTCTCCCAGTTGTGTTTACCCCTGCCATGTGCTTTTGCTCATGCACTCCTCCTCCCGATCGGCTTGCATAGTTTATTATTGAAGTCGATTGTTATCAAGAGTCCATAAATCCCCAATGATCTTACCTCCAAAACGAAACATAACTTACTAAGATTAGCCTGCATGCAAATAGCTGTGCTTGGGATTCAAGTCATTTTCAAGAACATATAAGTTAAATAAAGCAAAAGTGGGAAAGCCGTCATGAATACTGGGCTGTTCTAAAGTATCTTGGGGAAACAGAGATTTTAATTGGGCCTGTTAGATTTGCGTGCATTCGTTTAAGAAAAGGAAAGCATAATTTGGGGGTTAGAAAGAGACGGTGAATATTTCCAATTCCCTTTGCGATCTGCCTTGCATCTCTGTTCTTTTAAGTTCTGTAAGGAACGTGCCCATCTCAAAAGATGAACCTGTATCTAATTTGCAAATATTAGAATACAATGCATTCTCATTTCCAAAGTCCTTTATTAGGCAAACATCCCAGGTGTTGTACATTTTGGAAAAGATTATACTGCAGCTCTCTTCAAAGCAACAGTCTTCAATCAAAGGAAAGCCTTGCTTTTCACAATCCGTGAACAAGGGACCTTCTTGACTCCGTTCTAAAGTTACAATATCTCCTGGTGCACAGAGGTGTGATATGTCACTTCTCAATTCCTAGTTGAGCAAAGGTGGGACGGGTGACCATTTGGGAGAAAGGGCAGGAGGAGACATGGCAAAGATGAAGCATTATGGGGGAATGTCAGTGCGTGTTTGATGAGAAAAAGCAAACTGCGAATTATGCAGCGTACGGATGGAAGGCTGGAAAGGGGTGGGGTATGGAAGCAGTTCCGTTGCTTGCTAGAACAATGTATATCCTCTGTCCCAGGACAAGCTTTAGACCAGGCAGGTGTTTGTCACAGAGCAGCCTGAATATGTTTCTAAGCTTCTAAAAAGTGTTTCTTTTAAATAAATAAATGAATGAATGAATGAATGAATGAATGAATGAATGAATGAATGAATGAATGAATGAATGAATGAATGAATGGAAGGATAAACATTTAAAGAAATCTGCCTTTCAATCTGCTCCTGAGTCCATTCCAAAGTGGTTTAAGCCCTCAGGGTTAGTCAACCTGTGGTCCTCCAGATGTCCATGGACTACAGTTCCCATGAGCCCCTGCCAGCATTTGCAAACACTGGCATGGGCTCGTGGGAATTGTAGTCCACAAACATCTGGAGGACCACAGGTTGACTACCCCTGCTTTACATGTTTTGAGCCCAAGGCATCTGAAAGACTGTCTGCACAAATATACTCCTCCCTCTGAATCAAGATCACAGGGAATGTCTGTCCTGCTCCATAAACCCTAAAATCGCCCCTCCTCTGTTAGGTAACCACTTAGGAGAAATTACAGAATGTTTATGACTTTAACCTAATTGTTACTTTCCCTGAGCTGTATTGGAAGGGTGGGCTAGTACAAATTAAGTTTTATTTGTTCGTATTTATTGTATAGCCTGCCATCCTCCCTATTGGGGCCCCAGATTGGTTTTCAACCCTCTCCCTCCCCTTCCCTTTTGTGAACCCTCGTTGTGTCTTGTCATTTTCTGTTCCCATCATCATCTCCTTCAAACGCAGCCAAGCAAACGGAGGCAAGATGATCTTGCCCTGACACCCTCCACTGTCCAACCCCATCGACTTCAATGGTATAACTGTGCTTAGGATGACACTGCCAGTCCCAAACTTCGCAATGACTAGTGTCGAGGTACAGCGTGTACCTGAAGGCAGGCCAGTAGATTTTTATAATAGCCACGCCCTCGCTAATGATTGCATGGACGAAGACAGCCTAATTGCGCTGGCTGAGGGAGTGCCTTGTTCCCCTGATACCTGTGGACTGATAAACTTCTCCATAGATGGCATGCTAAATGGATGGGAACTCCAAAGACCTAAGACTTTTCGTTCGTTCTCTTGCCACGTGAACTGAAAAAACAACCAGTACAAGTTTGTTTATGAGCAGCCATAAGGTCATTATGATAGACACAGAACAATGAGGTTACTGAGGGGGAAGGTCACAGGGTCACTAAAGCTAATAGAAGGAGGATTCCTGGGGATTTGTCAGGTGGAGGACAGAATGAGCAATGGGTTATAACGCCATAGAGTCTACCCTCCAAAGCAGCCCTTGTCTGTATGGAAACTCATCTCTTGGCTGGAGATCAGTTGTAATTCTGGGAGACTAAATGGCACCCTAATAGAACAAGTCCAGCAGTATAAATATCTTGGCGTCATTTTCCAGGCAACTTAATCAAGATGTGCCCATATCAATACATCCCTTTAAACATCTCTAATGTTAGAGCCTCTTGTGGCGCAGAGTGATAAGGCAGCAGACATGCACTCTGAAAGCTCTGTCCCATGAGGCTAGGAGTTCGATCCCAGCAGCCGGCTCAAGGTTGACTCAGCCTTCCATCCTTCCAAGGTCGGTAAAATGAGGACCCAGCTTGCTGGGGGATAAACGGTAATGACTGGGGAAGGCACTGGCAAACCACCCCGTATTGAGTCTGCCATGAAAATGCTAGAGGGTGTCACCCCAAGGGTCAGACATGACCCGGTGCTTGCACAGGGGATACCTTTACCTTTACCTTTACCTTTAATGTTATTGTTATGATCATGTTAAGTTATTATTGTTATGTTATTACTGTTATCACCTGTTACCATATGTTATCTGTATCTTTTCCTGTTTCCTGTAAACTGCCCTGAGCCCTCGGGGAGGGCGGTAGATAAATATAATAATAAATAATAATAAAAAAATAAAGAACTTCAGGCCCCACATGGAGCTTGGTAACTCTCCAATTGGAGTAAATGGTATTTGGGGCTACTGAGGAGAAGATCAAGAAGGCAAATGGTGCTGAGAAGAACAGAATCCACATAACGCAGATGCTTTTGTGATGACTGACAAAACCTGCTGGAAACAGGAGAGACCTTTCAACACTCCCCAAACCAAATGTGAAATTAGGTAGGTGACTGTGGCTCAGCCTTGAGTTGTTGTTTTAATTGTTTACTTTAGAATGACCACTAATAATTACATATCATTTCGGCACTGAGGTACACATACAGTTTGGCTTCCAGGCTGTTAATAAAGCTTCTCCTGAGTGAGTGACTGGTTTCAAAATAGAATCAGTTGATTCAGGGGAAGATGATCAAAAGGGGTGTTGTACTAGTGAAACTATGACACACTATTCGGATCTGTTTCATTGGGCCACAAACTCCCTGATGCAACCGTTCTATCAACGTCCTTCAGGGATTCGTTGATTCTTAACATTTCAGGCGAAAAGTCATGGTGGCGAGCTCATGGTTGGTTTTGATACCCTATAAAATGTTTTTCATGGTATGTAGGCAATACTTGTGTCCTTAATATGCTTTTCTAAGTGCACCAGGAAATTGAATGGTTGGAAAAGGGTTGTCGCTCCGGACAACAGCAGGAGAAAAACAAAACAAACAGTGACATCACTGAAGTTGTTCTATCACTTCCAGGTCGAACTTGGACATGACATAAGGCAGTTTAAAGAATCACAAGAGCTTTTTCTACAGAGCTTCTAGCAAGTTCTAGAGCTACCCTTTGTCATGTCCAGGTTTTACCGAAAGAGATGTAGTGACTTTTGGAGACTAACACATATGAAGAAAGGTTGGGGGAACTTAATCTGTTTAGCCTAGAGAGAAGATGACTGAGAGGGGATTTGATAACCATCTTCAAGGCTGCCATATCGAGGATGGAGCAGAGTTGTTCTCTCTTGCCCCAGAGAGACGGACCAGAACCAATGGGATGAAATTAATTCAAAAGAAATTTAGTCTAAACATCCTTACAGTTAGAGTCGTTTCTCAGTGGAACAGGCTTCCTCGGGAGGTGGTGGGTTCTCCATGTTTGGTGATTTTTAAACAGAGGCTGGATAGCCATCTGACGGAGAGGCTAATTCTGTGAAGGCTTAAGGGGGTCGCAGGTGGCAGTGGATGAGCGACAGGTTTGGGAGTGTCCTGCATAGTGCAGGGGGTTGGACTAGATGACCCAGGAGGTCCCTTCCAACTCTATGATTCTATGACATTAGGTGACATCACATGCACCCCCCCAGCCCTCCTAATGGCTGCCAGCTTTGATCTTGAGCCTGTATGTATTATCTAGACTTACTGTTTTGCAAAAAGGCCCAGGATGTAACTCATTTAAATACATATTGGAGCGTGTTGCTGAGATGAACTTTGTTGAGTTCTCTCAATTGGCATGAATGACTGAAGTATTTTTTATGCTGATAAAACCATTCAATGCAAACTTTATTAGAAATTCTTTGGTGAGTACGCATATTTGTTGTAAGCATTAGTCTTTTGACTTGTATGATGTCAAATATTAGTTCCTGTCGTGGTATCTTATCATTGACCAGCTTTAGGCATTTTGATCTGTTAAGCAAAGAGTGAGAGCACAAATCCAGTATGGTAGACCTGCTGCCACAAATTCTGTGTGAGGCTCCATTCCCTGCTTCCTCAGCTCCCACAATTATTCTCCCTCTGTAGTCCTTCTGCTGTCCTGCCTATGTTCTTTCATATATATTTGATGTCTGGGACTTCTGTGATGTCACAGGAGTCCACCCAATGACGAGAGAC